>NC_136803.1:13944449-14139449 GCF_951216825.1 Electrona antarctica | reverse complement strand
AATGTTTTTCTTTTTTCTTGAAGGGGCATGTTTTGCACAATAAGTATTTTCATTATGTCTGCCCACGATCTCTTTGACTCATACAGTAGGCTACATTTGTTTACCTCAGTCACTGATACTAAATCTGATATTTTATTTGTATTTTGTCTATGAACCTGTGACTATGAACCTGTGACTGTTATAAAACGGAAATAAAAAGATTTTGAAAAGAAAGAACTTTGCAACAAATGGAAACAAATGGCATGCAAGGATTTGGTTCCATCTGTACACTCTTCAAGGACACTAATGATTTTACTGTGTGTTTCAGATGTACAGCAGACTGCTTTTGGAGATATACTCCTGAGCAATCACAGCAAAACCCTGAGTCTTCATTTAGTGGAAGAAATGGAACCTTGAAGAGCCAAGTGAGTTTTGCAGTGTGCAATAATCTTGTTGTCATTAATTCAGTAATTAAATTAAAAATTCTGGGCAATTCCATTTTTCATGATTTTGTGATAATAGGCCTACTCTTTTTGTTTTTATTTATTTATCATATTTTCATTCCATGTTCCTGTAGGCTACTGCCCGATATTGTAGCTACTATACTGTACTGTTGCATTGCCATACTAATCATGGTACAAAGCTATACCACACACACAGTGACCCCAACTAATAGTTTTTGACATCACTATTTTGCTATGTTTTTTTTAAATTCTTTTAGCTAATTTGACAGTGGATTTGAATTTAAGCTTATTATCATCTCAAATGAGTAAAAATGTGTTCAGTTTGCAAAGTGCTGAACAGAGGTTGTATGACTGGACGGTCCCATTTGCACACTCTTACATTTTCTTTAAGATATATATTTTGTGGCTTTCGCCTTTATTTTCTTTTTATAGAGGGATAGGTATACAGTAGGCTGACAGGAAATGGGGAGAGAGAGATGGGGGGATGACATGCAGTAAAGGCCGTCGGGATCGGGAGTCGAACCCGCGGCAACTGAGGGTTTTATTGTGTCACATTTTAGATGTACAGTAGCAGCAGCATGCTGTTTAGACAGGTGCCAGGGTGACGTATACCTACTGGTATCCTAGTTAGCATATTCTCACTTGTGAAGCACTAAATTGTTTCTACGTAGTGACCATTTAGCCTGTTGTTTGTTTACCAGAGTTCACACACTATACTACTCTGATCTCACACGTGTAAGTGACTCTAGATAAGAACCTCTGCTAAATGCCTAAATTGTAGCTGTAATTTAAATTGATGTAAATTAAGTAAATCATTCTGTGCGTTGTTGGAGCTGAAAGAACTTTACGCTGTCCGTGTGTGTGTGTGTGTGTGTGTGTGTGTGTGTGTGTATATATATATATATATATATATATATATATATAATGTTGTTAACTTGGGCTACTTCATCTGCCTGTCCTGTAATATCCATTCATTCTCATTTTACAACTTGACTTGATTTAAAAGAACGAACACAATGCAAATGATGCTTGGACATTGTTCAGTTGACATTCCAAGTGTTCCCGTGCCTCTGTGATGTCACTGTGATGTCACTATGTCTCTGAATACGTATTTAAGACCTCATTTGTGACCTGCGCGTGCGTGCTTGTGTGTGTGCATGTGTTTGTGTGCGTGTTGGTTGTTCAAGTGAATCTATACCTATTGTGGAATGTACTCTTCAATTTACTGGGAATCTCTGGACCCCCCCCCCCCCCCCCCAGGGGATTTGAGTACTGAGACCCCACTTTGGAAACCAGGGACCCTGACTAACTAATTTGATTTGACTTGACTTGATGATGCCTGAGCCAAAGCTCCCCTGACAAGTTGACTCTCATTTGTGTTCAAATCAACTTTAGGAACGCTGTTTGCTACCAGCTCAGTTCACCTACAAAAGCTTTCATACAACTGAAAAGAAAGAAAGAAAGAAACACAAACAAACAAACAATTTAAACAAACAAACATAAGGATAGACTGAATGAGAAAAGCTCTGTTGAGTCCATCAGTGGAGAAACAATGCTCCCTGGTGGTAGAAAGACAGACCTGCCACTGCCAGGAAGATGAGTGACTGTTCAAATTATAGGTTGAAATCCAGATCCAGTCCCCACAATGCCCCTGGCTAATATCCATTCTGAACAACCTGAAGTGAATACCAAAGTTATCAGTACAGTAATAGTGTGATTTTGTATCCTAATTCCATACTACACTAATGCACTGACATGGTAACCAGCAGGCCTATACTAATCTTTAGTTTACTATATCGGCTGTTCATCTTAAAATCACAGTTTTCCACCAACAGGAAGCACACTCGCAATTTAAAATATTAATGTTAGGCTATATCATGAATAGAGGATTTTCCCAGAGATTTATTCAGGGTTTATTCCCCCTTTAAATTTCACTAACAATTATTTTGACGAGGGGTGTCGGACTGGGGGGAATGTGTGTGTGTGTGTGTGTGTGTGTGTGTGTGTGTGTGTGTGTGTGTGTGTGTGTGTGTGTGTGTGTGTGTGTGGCGCGTGTGTGTGGCGCGAGTGCGTGCGTGCGTGCGTGCGTGCGTGCGGGCTTGAAAGCCTGGATTAAAAATAAAAAAAACACAAAAATGTGCGTGTGGAGCCCACAGAGATTGCTTGTGCCATCTCCTTTGAGATGACTAAGACCCGTTTCTAGGTAGGAACTGCTTACCCATTCCACACTATGACTCATCAATGTGCACTTCAGCGATTCAGCGATTGTATACTTTCCTACATATACAGGCATTCACAAGTAGGCCTATACAATTTGGTTGTTTTACAAAATGATTACACTCGAATTGGCGCATTTCGGGGTACCGAAAAATGTATGGTGCCAAAATTGCCGCTGTGATTGGCTGCCGTGATTGTCTGCCGTGATTGTCTGGAAGGTGTGCCTTGGCTGAGCATAACAGGTGTGCCACAGAGGATGCCCCTCACTTCACACAGGTGTGATTTTTAGTACTTTAAGTACATTTTGATGGCAATGCTTTTGTACCCTTGTAACGGAGTACTTCTACATTAGAGTATTGACGCTGGAGCGTTGCCTCCCCTCCTCTCCCGTCACTGTAGCGTTGGGCTGAGCATGCCTCCCCTCCCCTCCCGTCCTTGCTGCTGGGTGTTGTTTACGACAGCAGATGTCTGAGGAAAGCAGAAAGGATGACGAAAGAACAGACAACACCCCGGAAACGTGATGATGCAGAGTGACAGGCAGGAGGTTGAGCTGACTGTGTCTCGAGTCAAGGCTCAAGAAGAAGAGACTTTTCCCGGCGGCTGTCCAGAACCATAAACAAGGACACGGACAATAGGGGGGAAACAATAAAATAAAAATAAAACAATAGAATAATGTTGGCACTGGAGCTGTAATAATTCCTGTACAGATTGCTCCAATCGATAAAATTGCAAAATGTAAATGCATGTGTAATACATTATGTCTTATTGCCACATAGCTCTGAATTATAGTTAATTTAACAGAAAATCACACTTGTCATGATGAGCATGTACTGTACCATAGACTTGGCTGCCACTATATGTCATAGTGTACTGTGGCACCCACTATATCATAGTGTACTGTGTGAAATCTTCTGCTTGACCGTCCACCCATCCCCTGCATATCTCAATATGTCTGATCGCATTGTTCGTCGACTACTTTTTTCACTGACGAGAACTACGTCAGGCGGAGAGGGTGATAATTGTCACTGCATGTATAGATTACCGAAGTCCTGACGTCACTTGCTTATGCCATGGGTTGCGGAAGTGGAGAATAACATGGGGTCATCTTAGACTCGTCCAAAAATAAACAAACTGTCTTGGCATAGTCAGTCACTCATATTTGTTTTTCTTTCTGGCTCATATCCACATAAGTGAATCCGCCGGGATAATTTGTTTATTTTTGGAACACAGTTCCTTTTTGATGCAATAAAAAAAAAGTTCATGGGAATTAAGAATGGGGGGAAAAACGCAATCCAGGTAGATGTGTAAATTAAGTCAGACGTCGGTGTTATTCTTCAGGCTGGGGTTCAGCAGTGTTGGGCGGGAGGAGCAGGGCGTAGGCTCTAGGTCCTAGAGTCTAGGAGGACATCCTGGTGGGGACTCCTCACTGTCAGTAGGATACAACAGCAGTGATAACACAGATATCTGTGTGGGAAGGAATTCATTGGCATATAGGCCTATAATGACTAAATTGGGGAGAAGAATGCATGGGTAACAACATGCAGATACAGATACAGATACAATAAGATCTCCATATAGGCTATGGTCAATCTTGATCTTATCATCATCTTATCATATTGTTGATATATGTTACGTACTGTGAGCACAGTATTGTATGTACTGTGTATTGTGAAATACTCTTCCAATACATTTTAGAACCTCCTCAGGCTGCAGTATTCTTCGGGACAAACATTAAACAAACATTAAACATTATCGCCAGGTTACAGATGGATGAATTAGCAGTGTGTGGTTTTATGGTTATTATTAATAGCCCTGTGCCCATCGGCCACCGGCCTACATGGGAATGATGCAAGTTGGGAACCTAGTATTAGGGATGTGAATTATCTATTAACTATTTAACTCATTGATAATTGATAACATTATCGATCGATTAACTGGTTAGTTGATGAGCGACGTTAAAATAAATCTGACAATCTTAATTTCCCTACATAAAAATCTACATGTTGCTGATATAGCCTACAGAAAGAAAACAAAAGGAATATTATATTCCCTAATCAAATACTTCTTTGATCATTTGAGAGACAGGGCCAGCTAGGCAATGGCATCTTTGTATGAGGAATGAAAAGTGTATGCATGAAATGAAAAGTGCACAACAGTCTTGTTTGTCACATCACATGCAAAAGCAGAGGCGTTTCTGTGGCTACCAATGTGGGAAGGACTTTTTTGAACCGGCCCACATGTGCTTGCCAGCATTACACAGAAAACCGCCTAACGATAGAACTGTAGAATTTAGTATTAAATGTTAACTGTCAAGTTTAATTTAAGAATTTCTTAATGCTCGATTAATCGATGAACTATTAACTATTAACATCCCTCTGGTATGCAATACCCGTTGTCATAGCACCCGTTTTAACCATCTGTCTGTGTCCCTATTGTGCCCATATATGGAGATCTCTGTATCTGTCTGTCTGCCTGTGTCTGAAGAGTGCAAACTGACTGAAAAGTGGTCTGGGTATAATCAAATGGCAGGTGTGGGGTTGCCATGGCAATCAATTGAGGCTGGGAATTCTACAGGTGAGGGGACTTAGGATCATTAGGTCCACTGGCAGAGCCTGACCAGAGCCTTTTGTGGGGGTATCTAGACAATTGTGTGTCCGACCGACTCAAGGCACGAAACTGCTCTCCCTGTGGCTGTGTGGAACACAGTCAAATTGTGTGTCAAATTTGAAGTTGGTGGGGAAAACAGTTCTCGAGTTACGTGGATTACAGACGTATGTGCACACGTACGATACGTATGTAGTAGTACACACGAAACGTGGTGCGTTTATCGTAAGATTGGTGAGGACATCTCTGATCTCACAGCATGTCGAAAGGACGCGGAGAGCATGACCACTTAAACCATTAGATGGACAGAGAGAGGACGACCGCTTAGAATCTAAGCCTTAGATGGACAGAGAGACGACCGCTTAAGACAGAGGTATAGAGAGGATGAAAGGAATGAAAGAATGCCGAGAACTCTCTCTTCCTTCATTTCTCGCTCTGTCTCTACTCTCTCTCCCACTCTCACATGCACTCTCACATGCACAGTGTTTGAGCATTAAGGCTCTGTGTAGACAGAGTAATGAATGAGTGCATGTTCTTAAGCAGAATTCTGCTTCCCCAGCAACACACACACACACACACACACACACACACACACACACAATTCAATTCAATTCAATTCAATTCAATTCAAAGGGCTTTATTGGCATGAGAAAACATACGTTTACATTGCCAAAGCAGAAAGCACAATACAACAATACAGCAATACAATCAAAACAAAAAATATGTACATTTGAACGTCAGAATCTTCAATAGATCACACACACACACACACACACACACACACACACACACACACACACACACACACACACACACAGAGACACACACACACACACACACACACAATTCAATTCAATTCAAAGGGCTTTATTGGCATGAGAAAACATACGTTTACATTGCCAAAGCAGAAAGCACAATACAACAATACAGCAATACAATCAAAACAAAAAATATGTATTAGTATTATATTTGAAAGTCAGAATCTTCAATAGATCAATTTCTATGTACCAAGATCACTGGATGCAGGTATAGTGCAGGAATATACACAATGATTAGTCTTTAGGGTGGTTGTGTTCCGTTTGATATCCTTCTCCTATCACAGCAACTCAGGAATCTTGCTGCTGTGTTTGCACATTGTTGTACTTCGCCCAGCAGATATGGGAGTTTTTTGTCATTGGTCATGTTTTCAAAATCTCCGTGTGTGGTTGTAATCTGTGGGAAGTATGTGTATCTGATGTCTTGGTACAATGGACAGATGGTTAGGAAGTGTAGCTCAGTTTCCACTTCATTTTGTGTGCAGTGGGTCTGTCTTCTCTCGGGATACAGGTCTGCCTATGACAGCCTTTCTCGATCGCAAGACTGTGCTCACTGAGTCTGTACCTAGTTAGGGTTTTTCTTTGTTTTGGGTTGGTCACTGTGCTCAGGTATTCTGCCACTGCGTATTCTCTGTTTAGGGCCAGATAGCATTCTAGTTTACTCTGCTTTTGTGTTGCTTCTTTCCAATGTGTCAGGTAGTTTTCCTTTTACTGTTTTATAATTTGGTTTAGTCACTCACACACACACACACACACGCGCGCGCATATGCGCATACGCGTGCGCATACGTGCGCACTATACCATCCCTTCTGTCTCCTGCAGTGTCCAGTATTTGTTCTTTTTTATTTTAACGTCCCCCAACCCCACCTCCCTCTCCTCCACACGCATGCACACACACACTCACTCTGCTTGAGGGTCATTCATGACATCACAGATCAGGCCTGCCCTGATTGGGGGGGAGGGGGGCTGTATCTAGGGCTGCGATTATTTTATATTAGTTTTCAGGGTTTGGGCATGTAGTTATTGCCTACAATTACATGCCTGAAATATTGTTAATTTATTAATCAATTATATCATTAAATTATAGATGTATTTAAACAAATCGATTGACTGCGGTCCCACTGACTGCATCCTGACGTCACTGAGTCAGCTTCCTGTCTGGCGGGTGGGTGGAGGGGGACGTTTAATGGTGACGCGGTCCGGAAGGAAAGACTGTCTTGTTCTTTTGGTTCTTTTGTCATTGGGACGTGATTCTCCTCAGCCAGGCTGCCTGTCTGCTGTCTTTGATGATGTGCATCCAACACTTTGGTTTACATTGTGTGTGTGTGTGTGTGTGTGTGTGTGTGTGTGTGTGTGTGTGTGTGTGTGTGTGTGTGTGTGTGTGTGTGTTTGTGTGCGTGTGTTTGTGTGCGTGTGCGCACGCACAAGGCTTAATTGTCTTTCAACCTGCCTTCCAAGACCAAATTGACCTTAGGATTGTGTTTGCGATGTCGTTTTCTGTGTTTTGAGTGCAGTGTGTGTGTGTGTGTGTGTGTGTGTGTGTGTGTGTGTGTGTGTGTGTGTGTGTGTGTGTGTGTGTGTGTGTGTGTGTGCAGTGTGTGTGTGTGTGTGTGTGTGTGTGTGTGTGTGTGTGTGTGTGTGCGCGCGCACGTGCGTGTGCCTGTGGCTCCGGGCCCTTGTGCGTCAGAGGCGCTTTCTCCTTTTGTGGCCCCTGAGCAAACATATTAAGAACTACCTTATCACTGCTTATACAGCAGGGGCCACACACACACACACACACACACACACACACACACACACACACATACACACACACACACACACCACATTCACAAAAAGATGCGGCTTCGACACACACAGAACAGAAAGTCAGACGCCAAACTGCCCAAATGTCACCGCTGTGTCCGCAAGAGGAAGAGGCGGGACTGGAGTGACACCGAGGCCTCTCATTGGTCTACGGTGGGCAGTCTGCCGACCTCTGAAGAGCGGACACTGACTTTATAAACAGAAGATGTGAGGAAGGTAACTTAGAAAGCGGCATCTCCACATGCACACACACACACACACACACGCACACACACTCACACATAAATCTTGACAAGCCTTCTTCACAGAGGCGCATCCACGTGAAACGGAACGAGTGTCTGGATCTAGCTCTAGACAGAGGATATATATTATAACAATAGACATTGAGAAGAGTTACAGACTTACAGTAAGGCAGATAGACATCGACGAGTGTTTCAACATTGAAGACAAGGAGAAGAGATCAATTTCTAAAACTGCTCTACAAGTATATTGGAAGCTGCCTGTTTTAGACATTCTTGGAAGGACTTCTATGCAACCAAATTAAGGCATCCTGAGAATTAAAGAAACCTCCGGAAGATTTTTTGAAACTTTTTAGATTACTTTCAAACTTCCCTCAAAGACCTGACCTTTTTCCGGGTTCAGCATAAGACCACCTGAGGACTGCAGATCAAGTTCCACAACCTCTCCGCCCACAACAGAAGGACATCCAGAACCTTATCTGAAGAGGAAAAAAGAAACCCAGAAATCAACACTAAACAAATCGAAGACAGCACCGTGAAGTTAGAAGCTACCACGATGATGATGATGACGACCATGGTGACACTGCTGATGATGCTGATGACGCTGGGAAATGTAGTCCACACTGCACCCGCACACAGAGGTAAGCTAGGCTGAAGGGATGCAATTCATGCTTATTTTCAGGGTTCAATTTGTATTAAAAAAAGAAAGAAAGATAGATAGATAGTTAGAAAAGGCATTTTCTTAACCACTTACGTTCTATACACATAAATAGCAAAAATGCGAGCTCACAGAGCTTGTAGGTCTGCCATTTTCACTACTTAGAAATATAGCCTACTATATATATTGCATATATTGAAAGAAAAGAAAATAAGAACATTTTCCCATAATAGGGACACCAGGGTTATTGGGGTTAACATACATTTAAAAAAAAAAAAACATAATTGGCAGCCTAGACAATGCATGCATTTCATTCCGTCTGACCAGAAGCAAGGACACTACTTAAACCCACCGGCCTTAGAAATGAGTGACCAGAGTGACCACCCCCTAAGCCAACCCTGCATATTTTCATAAACCATCAATTTGCTTTGATCATGCAACACATCTATGTGATTAATGTAGCCCATAACAGTACATTGGACTAGAATATAATAAAAGTAGAAGGTGAATGCGCATCGATCACGTCACATTTCAACCCAAACAGAAATTGCTTCATCGGCTGTGAAAATCTGGTTCTCAGGGCAGTCAAGACTCAAGAATAGAAGACAAATAGATAGATAAACATTTATCAGCAGCAGCAGAAGAAGATTAGCCCTGTAGTTTCAAAAGCATTGCATTGCACTCAATAGGAAGAATCTCAAATCGACCATGTGATATGCCATCTCTCCCCCTCCCCTCTCTCTCTCTTTAAATTCTGAGTATGTTTAGTTCTGTACCAAATTACCCGGTGCTGCAATTGTGCATATAGTGTGTGAAAGATTATGCATAGCCGGCTGGATGGGGCAGATTTTCAATAATATATGATATTGTGGTATTTCCACTATTGCAAAAGCCTAGTGGATAGGGATGAGAGACGTACTGTATAAGGCAGAGAATGAATACAAAAAACTATGTCCAGAATGTGTCATTATGCACAGGTATGGACGGGTATGCCTATGTATAGAGAGAGGAAGAGAAAGAAAGAGACTTGGGCTACATTTTTTGCTACCACACACTAAAGCCAATTCATCAGGGGTTATCGCCATGCTGGCTTGGGGTGAACATTTTTGTCAAAATTCATTTTTTTGCCATGGACATACAAAATGAGTAGACAATAATATTACCAGAAACAGATAAAGAGATAGCTCACAATGTGACCTTGTAGATCTGCTATTATCAAAAGATTTGAAAACTTGAAATGGGACATTCTGTACTTTAGCTTTTGGTACTTTAAGTACATTTGATGCCAATACTCTTGTGCTTTTATTCAAGTACATTTTGAATTCTGGACTTTTACCTGTAACAAAGTATTTATATATTGCAGTATTGATACTTTTACTTAAGTAAAACATTTGAGTATACTTTTCCCACCACTGCCTACATACAAGCTCACAACCGCCCCAGATGTGTGACGCGTGGTGAGCTTGTAGTAGTTTGACAGCTCATAAATTAGGCTTTCATGTCACTTTAGTAAATTTGTGAGTGTGCTTTGGGGACAAGAGTGAAGATTTACGTGCAACACACGTTATATAACGCCGTTACACACTATTCACGTGTGTCTGTCACAAAAGCTTTCAATTGAATTACGTATTTCAATGGTTTTACAGTACAGTTTACAGTTTAGTACAGTATGTGTAGGAGCCTGTTGCGATCTAAGGCAAAGTTTGATATAAAAAGATGTGTGCGACTGTGTGTGCATGCGTACGTACGTGCATGCTTTTGTGCGTGTGTGCATGTGTGTGCATGAGTACAGGTCATTTCATTTAAACACGGTCACAGCTAAGCTGTATTGTTGTGACTAAAAAAAAAGACCTTTGGACGTCATCACACACACACGCGCACGCACGCACACACACACACACACACACACACACACACACACACACACACACACACACACACACACACACACACACACACACACACACACACACACACACACATTGATGCAACAGCCACTTCCCCAGAAGCCCTAGCAACTCCTTTAGCAACTAACAATGCCATGGAATCTCTCTGAAATAACGTGTGTGCATGTGTGTGCGGTGTGCGTGTGCATACGTGCGTGCATGTGTGTGTGTGTACACTGTACTGTAAGTGTGTGTGCATGTTCAACAGGCTAATTGTGGGTCATGTATTATGAAGAGAGGAGCGTGAGAATCTACTTCAGGCGATTTACATATAATTAAACTAGAAGTCGGCTGCAGCTCAATGCAGAGAAATCTCAGAAATAGGGCTCTTCACCGAAACTAACAATTCTACAAGCACACAATAAAAACGCTGTGAGCTTGTAGATCTGTTATTTTTTCAAAATGTTCAGCCCAGAATAGGGATGCTATAGTTCATGTGGTTAATCCCTTACTGCTCCCAATGAGCAGGTTAGTGCCTTGCATGGTTGATATGATATGATATGGTACTTTATTGTCAGTTCACACTGAAATTTGTCTTGCGACCCAGCAGCCATGTATGCAGAACATCACTGATGAGCAGGTTGGTGCCTTGCATGGTTTCCTCTGCCTTCGGTGTGTGAAAGTGTGTGTGAAACAGGGACAGGTTTTATGGTTTCACTTTACTTGTAACTTGAAGCATTGTCTTTTATGTCGCCCCGGCTAAATAAACAACAACGGGGGAAAAAAAGAATAAGGTGTAAAGCACTTTGGAGGAAGGCACTATAGAATACACCACTTACCTTTCATACCTTCTCTCCTATAGGCCCCATGAAAGCCCTGGATCTGTTTCCTGGTCAAACGCCGGACAGGTCCGAAGAACCACTGAGCGTCACGCTCACGACCGCCAAGTCTGAAACCCACAAACTGAGTCCAAACTTCAGACAGTGGCTTCTGACAGCCGGCACCACGTCCAAGCCCTCCAGCAAGTCCAACAGGAAGGTTCCGTCCGGACCAGCCAGTACCCGCCCGGACAGACGAGCCCAGATGCTGAAGATGATCTCAGCCCTGGAGGAGCTGCACAGGACACTCAACAGCACCCTGAGCACACGGATCACCCTGTTGCCACGAGGTGAGACCGGCACACATGCGCTTTAAATATGTTAAACACAGATGTGTAAGTTCATACATTATATTTAAGGCTATATTATTAGTATTCTTGTTGTGATTTTAAAAATATTTCCACAACTTTTAAGTTGAAAAAACGTAATGGTTTACCACCTTAATATCCTGCCAAAACTATAGCCTATGCATATAGGCTTGATCCAGTCAGAAACACTCATGTCAAACAAATGTTATGCAGAACTTTGCATATTAACCATATTAATCACCACAATATTGCGTTTTTCATTACAGCAAATGGAAAACATTCAGGACGGAAAAGCAAGATGGTGAGTCATCATATAACAACTTAGCAGAAGGCATTTTCTTGTGCATTCACTACAGGTTTCACTATGATCTGCAGTGGTTTAAATCCATCTTTTGTTTTGTCTGTCGTCCTAGATGCAGCATACTGAGGGAAGTGTGAAGCCCACCACAGTGTCCCCTGTGGAAGTAGGTGGCACTGCATCCAGAGCCAGCGCAGATGTCATCATTCCCAGCAGCCTGAGTGGACGAAACTTCAGGAAGTCCCTCCCACCCCAGCCCAAGAAGACAAATAAAAGAGGCAAGTAAACTATAGGCTAATAAATATTTTTCTTTAACTGGCATTAAATGGCATTTGAAACGAATGTTGTCAGCAACCACAGACACGCTAGTCATTGACATTCAAATAAAATGGCAACATGCTAATTAGTACATTGTATAGTAGTTAGTGGGTGTACTTAACACATTCCATAATATCTACAAGTGTGTGTGTGTGTGTGTGTGTGTGTGTGTGTGTGTGTGTGTGTGTGTGTGTGTGTGTGTGTGTGTGTGTGTGTGTGTGTGTGTGTGTGTGTGTGTGTCCTCATAAATAATTATCTCACGAAGGGGAACTAAACCCTCTGCAAATGTTGTGAGTTTGCTGCCATCTACAGGTTAAAGCTCATCTAAAGGTTATGTTGGCAACACAGCTCAGCTGCATCTAATAAACTGTACACAGTGGATGTAGTGCCAGTGAGTTTGATGATGCCAAATGTCATAGTATTGCCAGAGCTTGCAGGCCAGCAGCACACCTAAATCGATCACACCTGTAATTAAGACAATCAGCTGCAGCTGAAACTTGTCCAGCATACGTTTGTTTTGCACAGACAGGAGACAGACCACGTCAGCCAGTAGCCTGTGGAAAATAAATGCATGAGCTTTAGACAATAGACACATTTTCTGTGAAAATAGACAAACACTTGGAAGAATTTGGCAAACGGTGGTGGCGGTGTGAGCTTGTTCACAATGTTTGCCTCTTTCTTATTACAAGTCATTAAATTGTAACTTTAGAAATGTGCAAATACACTGACTGTAGTATATACTAATAGTGTATGTTGGTTTGTTTACTGTTGAGTGAGAAAACAATGTTGCACATTAGGCTATCTGGGGACCCCCCCAAATAATTTGGGGACCTATTTGACACGGTCCAATGCAACCATCCCAAAGACAGTCTAGCAGTTGCTACTGCAATCGGCCAAAAAGTGCTACATTCTCATGTCTTCACAACCATCCTATATGCTGTGTGAATGTCTCCCAAACCGACCCAGTGGTTGACAACCAGTGGCCTGGTGGGTTAGCTAAGTAAATATTGCAATGCACTGTTCACATCAGCACATAGGAGGATGGATGCTGCTTACGTCAAGCTTCTCAATGAATTCTGATAGCGTGCCACATGGGACAATCACTGACCATTTGTCAATGTCAGACCTCAATGGCAAAATATATCAGTCACTCTCTGAAGCCAAAGCGCCATATGGTTCTTTGAAATCGTATCCTCTTTAAGATTCAGTAGCGGTGGCTGGGTATTCAACACACCACCTACATGGAAAAACTGTTTAAATTGTTTAAAACTATTATTATAAAAAGGAAAGCTTTGGTCTTGGTTTGGCTGAGACAATTGAAGCTGTATAATTCATCAATGCCATGTTTACAATATTCACTATAGTAACTTCCTTTGTGCAGGCAGTCAGGGACTTCTTTCTTGCATATATTTTTTGTGTAGTGAAATTGTTATCAAAAAGCTTTTTTTAATTGTATATGTCTATCATTTTCATGCTGCCATATTTGATTACATGTTATAAAAGCAATACGCCATATCATGGTTTACACATGGTTACAGATGTTACAGAACATCGAACTGGGTTTTAACTAACGGGGATTCTCTGCATCATGCCTAGCTGTTCTAACATCACTGTAAACCACAGCCTCTTGAGGCCATCGCTTTAGTCTAAAAGCTATGCAATAAACCTGGTATTGGCTACATGAACGAGATACAGTACAAATGTTGTTTCATGGCATTTTGATGCCAACGAAGTGCTAGCATTTGAGTGAATTGTAACCAGCTTCCATGCTGTTCTTCTCTCCTCTACAGTGTGCTTCTGGAAGTACTGCTCCCAGAACTGAACCCGCCTTGGCCCCTCGTTCCCCCCTAACTGCCCTCTCTCTGTCCCTTCCTCTCTCTCTCTCTCTCTTCATACCACTCCACCTCCGTTTTCAACACCAACAAACCCACACAAATGCCCTAGAGCAGTTTTGCTTCTCAAACTTTATCATTTCCAGGACCCCCCCCATAGCTCCCAGAGTTACAGTAAGGATCCATTTTGTTCCATTTGTAGGCTACACTCTCAGAGTTACAGACTTGTAAGGGTCCATTTGGTTCCATTTGTGCACTCTCAGAGTTACAGACCTTTAAGGGTCCATTTGGTTCCATTTGTAGGCTACACTCTCAGAGTTACAGACCTTTAAGGGTCCATTTGGTTCCATTTGTAGGCTACACTCTCAGAGTTACAGACCTTTAAGGGTCCATTTGGTTGCATTTGTGCACTCTCAGAGTTACAGACCTTTTAAGGGTCCATTTGGTTCCATTTGTACGCTCTCAGAGTTACAGACCTGTAAGGGTCCATTTAGAACCCTCTCAAGAAACCCTGAGGGTCACTGGACCCCACTTTGAGAACCAGTTCCTCCTGTAAAAAATCTCTTTCCTGTGATCCTATAGCTATCCCTTCCTTTCTCCCTTCATTCTCTCCATCCCTCTCTTGTTCCCTGACCTCCGGGGCAACCATCGTCCGTGGCATCGTCGGGGGAGAACAGAGGACGGACCCCTCCGCCTCGACGTCCCTCTGCCACGGCGCCAGCCCCAGACTCGGACCTTTTCATTTGCTCGTTAATAACACGACTGACCAGTGGAAGGGAGACGACGCGTTCTTTCTCGCGCCAGTGTGTGTGCGCGTGTGCTAGAACAAACAATGCCTCTGTTTTAACCTGTGTGTTCCCTTTCACCCTCGACGACGGCTGCACGGCGCTCTGTGTTTGTGCCGGCCTGATAATAAAGACAAAGCTTCTCCAAGCAGCATGGCAACTTGTGACAATAAAGATTTTATTTTATTTTTCTACAATTACACTCTCCTTAGTGCTTCATTATGTGTAGACGGACATGTTCACCAAAAAAGAACATGCCAAGAATTAATTGTCTTGTCTTGCCTTATCTTAAGCACAGTGGTGGAAGAATAAGTCAGTTCTTTTTTTCCACTTAAGTAAAAGTAAAACAATTCAAACTCTGTTACAAGTATTTATTGACCTTTATTTAATCAGGGAAGACCATTGAGAGATTAAATAGCACCAAATTACAGTACAGTGCTGAGTATAGCGTCCATGGGAACCCCAAGAAAGGTCCACAGATGGGTCCATTATCAATAATCTGCGTTTTTGGGATGCAAAATGCACCCTATTAGCATCACTGTAGGTATTATAGAGGCACATCAATGTCCTACAGAGGTCAGGGGTCGTCAATATGTCCTACAGAGGTCAGGGGTGGTCAATATGTCAGTACACAGACAAATATGTGTCCGTGGTAAAGACTTGGCCTCGTCCGTGACAATGTTTTTTATTTTGTCTTTACACATCCATTATAATGTTCTTATTTTGATCATAAGACCCAATGTGTGTGTGTGTGAGTGTGTGTGTGTGTGTGTGTGTGTGTGTGTGTGTGTGTGTGTGTGTGTGTGTGTGTGTGTGTGTGTGTGTGACCCAAACTGAATGTCAGTCTGCAGGTTTTCTTCAGAATATGACACTGGTTTACTATGACACTGTATGGCACATTAGGAGTCCAACTAGGACAGTGGTTTACTATGACACTGTATGGCACATTAGGAGGCCAACTAGGACAGTGGTTTACTATGACACTGTATGGCACATTAGGAGGCCAACTAGGACAGTGGTTTACTATGACACTGTATGGCACATTAGGAGGCCAACTAGGACAGTGGTTTACTATGACACTGTATGGCACATTAGGAGTCCAACTAGGACAGTGGTTTACTATGACACTGTATGGCACATTAGGAGGCCAACTAGGACAGTGGTTCTCAAACGTTTTATTTCCAAGAGTAGGCCTACACATGGAACCAAATGGACCCTTTGGTTCCATGTGTACGCACTTCTCTCAGAGTCACAGACCTGTAATGGTCATTTAGGGCTAGCATTTTGTGTTTGTCTACTACTACTAAATCAAAAGCTTTCCGCACAACAATAGAGAACAGAACATACACTAGTAGGCTATAGCCTATAGAGCCCTGTGGGACTCCGCTCAACCATCAGTGGTTAAAATGAACACAGAGGGTTTTACTGTATACCTGATTCTAACCACATCAAATTGACCACTTCTTCCCCTATTTACAAAGTGTCTCCAACTTGTATGTCAGAATAGCCCCCCCCCCTTTGATGTGTTACTATAATAGCGGTTATTAATCTTGTCATGGTGCCAGTAGCGCAGCCCTGAGGAATTCTTCCCGAGGTTGTAACCATGGCAACCAAACCGTGTTTGCTCTCCTGGCCTGTAAAATGCCGGGGTTGTTAAGTTTAGAGGGGGTTCTGGCCTGGGTCACTGCCGCTTGATGCTCCAGTGGAGCGTGTGTGTGTGTGTGTGTGTGTGTGTGTGTGTGTGTGTGTGTGTGTGCGTGTGCATGTGATGGAAATGTGCATGCACGCTTTTCCGTATTGCATATTACTGCATTGTACTATAGAGGTTTTCAGGCTTTCGGATCAAACTTGTACATTTACAGATACTGGACGAACAGACAGACACACAGACTATGGCAACAGGCAAGCCTTACTCTTGTAGATCTGCTGTAAAATAACTGATCAGCTCACGATGCATTGCTCTGCAACACCCAAAGTTCAAATGACGACCTTTAACTATACAGCCCCTGCATTGTGCATGTAATACACTAGAATTTCGCGGGCCTTCGGCCCGCTCATCCCAGAGTTGCGTTGCCCCGCGTTGCGATATAGAAGTCCACAGATACAGAAGTCCACAGTGACACGCGTTGTATGCAGCTGTTTTGTGTTGCAGCGCGTGCGCGCGCGCGCGCGTGTAGTGTTGTTGTTCTTATCCATAACAATAAATGGATCAAATATGCTCTATATTAGTTATGTATAGATTTAAAGCAGTGGCTGTCAAAGGTGTGATCCAGGGACCCTCATGGTTCCTTGAGGGGGTTCCAAATGGACCCATTATAGGTCTGTAACTCTGAGAGTGTACAAATGGAACCAAGTGGACCCTACAGGTCTGTAACTCTGAGAGTGTACAAATGGAACCAAATGGACTCTGTTATAACGTTTAACTGTGATACTGTACAAATGGAATCAAATGGGACTCTTATGGGTCCATTTGGTTTTACTCTCAGAGTTATGGGGGTCCTTGAAATTTAAAAGGGTTGAGAAGCTGTATGCAATGGCTTATGTCTTGTAAAAAGAGAGACCAGCCTATTCTCCAAAGCATGATATCTTATGCTTTGCTAGGTTGTACAAATTAATATTGGGTCAATATAATTTGCAGGACTCACGTGTGTGCTCTCTGTCTCTCTCGCTCTCTTCTCTCTCCTCCGTCTCTGGGGTGTGTGGGGGGGGGGGGGGGGGGGGGGGGGATTAGTGGCGCTGCCTGCGACAGTGCTATACTTCTCCAGCAGCGGTGCAGAACCGAGAGAGTGACACATTCTTGTGGATGTAAACTGCGCAAGTTGTAGCTTTAAAGTTCGGATTGTGTAGTCGCACCGGTGGTACAAAGTGAATGTTACAACTCGCACGGTGATGTTGTAAGGCGCAAATGCGAGTACCTAGTCGCACTGTCGAGCCCTGTGTAGTGTAGTGGCATTTTCGCTGCATCGCGAGGCGATCCAAATTCCCCCCCGCGCACGCACGCACGCACACACACACACACACACACACTGGACGTAGCTGTGTGTTGTTGCAGCGCGCGCGTGTGCGTGTAGTGTTGTTGTTGTTGTTCGTGTCGCTATTTGCGCGTCGGTTTGTCCCGCTTGTACCACGCCAGGTTTGCACAGTGCGCTCAGTGCGATATTTCCGAACGTGGGCGTTGTGTGTGTGTGTGTGGGTGGGTGTGTGTGTGTGTGGCTGGCTGTGTTTTGTTGCGTGGGGATCGCCATGTGAGGGGGCTAGCCAATAAGGGCCCTGTGTTGCATGTGGAGAATTGTGTAGGTGAGTGTGTGTGGTGTAGCCGAACGGGGTGGTGAGGACATGAGGGGGATGTAGCACAGCAATCGGTGACCCCTACATTAAGCTGTGTTGCTCCCAAGATGCAGTGCAAATGCGTGTTGTAGCAACCGTAGCCAATGGGAAAACAGGATGCAGTGTTGCCAGGTCCGCGAATTGTAAGCGAGTTGTAAGTAGCGTGTTGAATGGCATTTTTTCTGGGCTTGTTTTCATAGACCTGGCAACAAATTAGGCGGGGGTGTCGGTGCTTGTGGCGTGTTTGTGTTTATTATTGATATTGATGTTGTTTGTGAGTGTGGACGGGAGGCGGCTGTAGTGGCAGTGCAATGACAGTTTTTACGCGGGTGTTGTTGACTGTGGGCGTGCGGCGCGACATGAGGAGATAGCCGTGGATCGACGCGGAGGGTAAGACTGTGTCGTGTTAGTGTGTTGTTGCAGTGTGTGTTGCAGCGTGTTGCAGCGTGTCAGTGACGTAGTAGCTGGTGCCTTTTGTTCCTGTGCGTGCTTTTGGGGACATGTTTTCAATTGTATATAAGGATACAACTTCCAATAACTATTGAACATATATATATATATTTTTTTATCCTTTATTTACCCAGGGAAGTAGCTGAGCACAGGTGCTCATTTTCAGCAACGACCTGCACATAGAAACACACAGACAGACACACACACACACACACACACATTAAAACCTGGGAGCTGACCAGTACAACCACAGGGGGAGCAGTTGGGGGTTCAGTGCCTTGCTCAAGGGCACTTCAGCGGTATTGGATGAGTGATGACAATCACTTCCCCACCCAGATTTTTCCTGCCCGTCCAGGGAATCGAACCGGCAACCTTTCGGCAACAAGGGTGCTCCTCTAACCCTTAGGCCACCCTGCACTGTTAACAATTTTAAATTTGTTCAATTGATTATTTCATAGCAACTTGTTGCTTTTCGATTTTCGAGTTGACTCAATTTTGTAGTTTAAAACGTTGACAGAACAAACTATTCATTCAACTAGGGCTCATTATTTACTGTAGGCATTAAAACAACATGTATTTTACATTAAGAAATAATTGAGTGAATTACATTTATTTATTTATATAAAATAATGAATAATAAAACATATATACTACAGGTGCTTCTCAAACAAATATATATATCGTGGAAAAGTTCATCGTCTTCCGTAATATAACTTTCATATATTCTAGATTATAATTACGTATAAAGTGAAATATTTAAAACCTTTTTTGTTTTAATCTAAAAAAATCCTAATATTTTATGAGACCACTAAAAAACCATCTGAAAAGTATGTTAATTTATGCACTTGCTACATGGTCTGGGCTACTTTTAAACAAATTATTATCAATGGGGTGTGGCATGGAAGTGATAAGCCTGTGGCACTGTTGAGGTATTATGGTTAGTTTACATGTGAAAGTATTGTGAAGATATTGAACATTGTTACCAATACTTGCACCGACAGAAAATGTTTTAAAAACAAATATACAGGTGCTTCTAAAAGAAAAAGTTGAATATCGTGGAAAAGTTCATTTTCATCCATAATATAATTCAAAAGGTTACTACTATACAACACCCCTACTCTGCAGACAGTCATGACAATATTAACCATCTGCCGTATGCTCTGCAGACAGTCATGACATATTAACCATCTGCCGTATGCTCTGCAGACAGTAATGACATATTAACCATCTGCCGTATGCTCTGCAGACAGTCATGACATATTAACCATCTGCCGTATGCTCTGCAGACAGTCATGACATATTAACCATCTGCCGTATGCTCTGCAGACAGTCATGACATATTAACCATCTGCCGTATGCTCTGCAGACAGTCATGACATATTAACCATCTGCCGTATGCTCTGCACAGTCATGACATATTAACCATCTGCCATATGCTCTGCAGACAGTCATGACATATTAACCATCTGCCGTATGCTCTGCAGACAGTCATGACATATTAACCATCTGCCGTATGCTCTGCAGACAGTCATGACATATTAACCATCTGCCGTATGCTCTGCAGACAGTCATGACATATTAACCATCTGCCGTATGCTCTGCAGACAGTAATAATGAGGCACTGACTTCATTCAGTGTTCTCAAACCTTTTTAATTTCCTGGATCCCCAATTTGGTGTGAATCAGGCCACAGACTCCAATATATCATCATTTTGTACACTCTCTGAGTTACAGATCTGTTAAGGGTCGATTTGGTTCTTAACCCACAGTCATTTAGCTGGGGAACCACTGAAACCCCACTTTGAGAACCGTTGACATCCAACATTAAACGCATCTCATTTCATCTGAAACATTTCACAAGTTGTCTCATTTAAAATGTCATACATTTATTTAAGTTATTTGAGAACACCTTACTTAAGTGAATGTACCTTTTTCTTTTTTCTTTACACATTCTAAAACAAGCACCTCAACATGCGTCAGTGAATAAAAAGTTTTAAAATTTGCAGTGTCAAGTTGAATAATGTTTATGAAAAAAAAAAAGGAATACCAACCTAAAAAATGTTTTCCACATTCCTAAGCCAATACCGGGTTGGTATTCAATATGTGCACTGTCCGATGTGATAGAACAACTCTAAACTATATAACAAAATAATATAAAGTCCAAAACAACTCTGACTGATAATCCAAGAGGTTAAAAAACAGTTTTAAATATGGTGTTACGCTTGTTAACATGGTCTTGTATTATCTTCAATTAGCAAAATATTTAATTATTGGCTCAGGAATGCCACAAAACAACTTAATGTTTTGGTAAGTATCCCTTTGAAGTATAAAGGCATACATCACATACTGTAGTGTTCAAACATCCTCTCTTTAGCTCATGAACATGGAGACTTCACCTCCAACTCATAAACCAGCACTTTCTTTTTCCTGTTGAGGCACATTGTGTTACTCAATACTTGTTGTCACTGACGTTAAATTGTCCACCAAAATGTCAAGGCATTTCTGAAGAACCCTACCAAAACGTCAAGGCACTCACTCAACTACAGAGCGCTTCCAAAACATCAAGGCATGCGCCTAAAAAATGCGTCCAAAACGTAAAGGCCCTTGCCTAAAAAACGCTTCCAAAACGCCAAGGCACTGTCACCGTCTTTATAAGATACTAGTAAAGCATTACACTGCATTGTCAAGACAATTGGTCTAGGACGGTGGTGGACACAGCACCCTAAAAGGTCAGATCACTGTTTGGCTTGATACAGCCTGGCATCAAGAGGTCAAGTCCCGCTGGGGTCTCAAAACATCGTTGTCGTTTACTTTTCTGCGTGATAATCTGACCGCTTTGATATCTCACCGCCTTGGATACAAAACAAAACGAAACAATAATCACGTAGACAAAAAGCAAATAAATAGCATTAGCCATCATTTTTCAGAAGGCTTTCCTTCAGTCTTGGAACGACGACACTTGATGACGATTGGTCTTGGTCGGTTGGTTTGTTGAGTCTTCAGCTGGTTGGTTGGTTATAACGGGGTCTTCAGCTGTTGGTTGTTTGGTTGGTTGTCTTCAGCCCACCTGCCACTGCAGAGAGAAGACAAGCAATTACAGTATCAGTATATATATTCACATTTCACAAACAAACCCCAAGGACCGTCCTTGAGGGGGCTCCAGGTGGTCCCCAGCTAAATGATGGAGTTGGTACTTGGTAACCAAATGGACCCTTATTAGATCTTTGACTCTTGAGAATGTAAATGAAACTGTTAATTTATTGTTAAACGTCTGCATTAATTAATTTACAAGAAGTCTATTAAATTGGAGAATGTAGAATAATTGTTATTTTGATCAACGTTTTGCCTGTTATCTCTCCTAATGGTACCAACATCAATACAACATGGAATTGTGGACAAAAACGTATCCAATGACAACATATTCTATACTTTGGGTCTGAGATGCTAAATCTCATCAAATGGTGGTCTGTAGCTCACATGCCAAATAAATAATGGACATAAGCATGCGACTAACCTTCAAGCCACCGCCACCAGAGGGCGACGGTGTCAGAGCCTGTTTCTCAACCTCCTCTTGTTTCTTTCTCTTCCTCTCAACCGCTTCTGGGTTCTTGACTCCCCTGTAGGTTGTCTGGAATACATTAAAAATACATTCAAATTACATTCAATTATATTATATATTATTATTGTCTCCACCAGGCCGAAGGCATGGGGAGAGAGTATGTTTTGCACTCCGTCCGCATGTGTGTGCGTCTGTCCGTCCGTCCGTCTGTTACCAGCTAATCTCCAGCACCATTAACCCGGTCGATGCCAAATTTTGCACACACTCCCTGGATGCCAACGATAAACCTCTGCCCCAAATTTTCCAGAACGGCCTGTTATAGCGCCACCAGGAGGCCGACTTTTGTTAAATACAATTTTCATATTACTCCTCCAGATTCTGTCCAAAAACCCCGCAAATCGTTACACAGTATCTCTATAGTCATGTGTTCAAGACGGATGTGACCGATATTTAATATTCCATCCTAATTGGCTAACATTGGCTTTCACAGTTTGTAGGATTGGCCCGTTTTGAACAAAAAGCCTCAAATCATGAACGCAGCGTGCAATTTACGTGAAATCTTTCACAGACTTTCCTACTAGGCTGAGGATTATATCCCACCCTTTTCACATTGGCCTGTTATAGCGCCACCAACAGGTGGATTTATGCAAAACACATTTTTTCAAACTTTTTCTATAAAGACATGCCCAAAACAGAGACGGTTAAATGTGGTTAAAAAGATGTAATAAATGGATTAAAAAAGGACAAATTGTGTGACATTTAAAAACAAGGCTAGGCAGTGATTTTATATGAATTAAGTGCCGTTATAGGTGACAAACACATAGTCATGTGAGGTGATGGCAGACTGGGCAACACATTTATCTAGGTATTGTGGTCTTTCATGACAAAACTGTGAATATGTGGCAAACCCCAGCGCAGAAACAGGGTGAGGTGTGTGAGCCAATCAGAGCCATTCCAGACGCTGCTCTGAGCCAATAGCAGAAGCTCAGTTTCATCAGCGCATGGACACACTTACCCCCACAATACTTTGGAACGGCTCCCAAGGCTCTTACGCTTTTGGAAATAGATTTTCTGTGTAATAACAAAAAATAAAAATGGCCCAATACGCAATGAAGTCTTTCTATATAGATTCACCTAAGCTAAACTTAAAGTCTTAAACCCTTGTATACTTACTCAAACTGACCTGAGTTACACTGCACTTGGTGTGTCCTTTTTCAACCTACACCAAATCTCTTTGCCAAAATGTACAAGCTCACAGCGTTTGGCAATGTGGCAGGTTGTGAGCTTGTAAGTAGGCTATTTCTGGCCAGTGTGCAGTGTTCCTGCCAGAATGGGGATTGTCTTATATTGTATCATATCGCCGCACACCAAAAAGAATGTGGGTTCCAAATCCATCCCTTTGATTACCTATAGGCACTTAAACCCATTGACAACACAGGCTTAAAAACATGCAGACCTCTGTGTATTGTAGCACTGTACTGTGTATTGTAATGCATTTAAACACAGTGGCCTCCCTATTCATCTGTTTAGTTTGAGAACTACTGTCATAATTATTATGGTAGAATGCAGTTCACTGACTAGATGTAAACAGTGCAACCATATTAGGAACTCAGCTGTCTGTGTTCTGGTATGGTGTGACATCATCGATCTGTTTATAATGAACATTAACCCTGCTGTTAGTCACACAATAATGTTAGTCTATCTTTTACTGTTTCTAATGGATTATATCCTGTAGTTAGACAGTCACACAATAATATGTTAGTCTATCTTGTATTGCTTCTAATGATTATATCCTGTTGTTAGTCACACAATAATATGTTAGTCTATCTTTTACCGTTTCTAATGGCTTAGTTATAACCCATTGTTAGAGCCACACAATAATATGTTAAGTCTATCTCTTTCCCACTCTACTGGAACCTGTCGTTAGAAAGTCACACCACAATATGTTAGTTTACCTCTTTCTGTCTCTTTTCAGCAGCTTCTGCCAGTTGTTGTCTTCTTGTCTCCTGTGAAGAAATAAACACGTCATCAGTGCATGCTTTGGTGATTCACATGTGCTTTTGTACAGACTGGGCAGAAGCCTGTCTAGAACCCATGCCCCTCTGGATGGATCTGTTGTACCACTTGTCAGGGCACTTATTTTTGAGGGGCGCCATCCACTCCAACATCTGGCTTTCAGAGATGACGACATATGGCAGCCAAGTATGTATGCATACGAGGAGGGGGGAAAAAGATTTGTACTCGAGTCTCGAGTCATGACTCATGAAAATGTGTCTGTGACCCACAAATGGGTCTGTGCTTTAAGGTGCCTGCGTATCCTAATAAATGACACGTGTGTGTGTGTGTGTGTGTGTGTGTGTGTGCGCTCCATAGGGCGCATCCACAGTTCCACACACAAAACGCGAGCCCAGGCAGCACTTCAGCCATTCCTTTGATATCTTCCGGGGCTCTGAGCAGCTGGTGGGCAGTGCCATCAAGTGGCGATCTTCCTGACGTGTAGTTCTTTGACTAGTGCAATTTCAACATGAGAACATATGCACGTGCAATCTAAAATATTATCCAGCAATATGAAAACAATAGTGCACCACCTAGACAAATATCAGAACATCATCATTATGAATAACATTAACCACATGCTATGCTTATTCTGGGGGGAATAAGACAAGTAGACAATCTACTCTACAAGCGTTGTGAGCTTGTAGATCGGCTATTTTTGGCGTATTCCAAAGCTTTGGTGTTGATAGCCCTATATGTCTCTGATGTATGTTAACATCAGAGACATTCTAGGGCTATGCATGGTGTTGACAGAAAAAAAGCATTCCAAGAAATGTATTTTGTTTTACTGATCATTGAGATTAGATATTCATAAAAGGGTGCAATATGACAATTAGCCCTGGTCCAGTGCTTACAGCGATGTCTCTCAGTCTGTAACTGGACCAGGGCTATATGACAATAAAGCACATATGTACTTTGTGTTGTATTTATAGGACACAAATCATGAAAGTAACGTTAAGGTACTTTATATTTGTATAGTACAGATGACTGTCTTACTGGATCAGGAGTCACCACCACGTCATCTGCAGCTCCACCGAAACAAGGTAAACACATCCCCATACTGTAATATAAGTATAAATTAATACCTTTAACTAAAGTACTACCAATTAAGTTAAATCATTAACTAACTAACTAACTAATTAACTAGCTAATGAACCTGAACGGGTTAGAAGAGAAGCACAACCACATGTCATCCACAGTGGAGATTAACTCTGATCGAAGAGACCAAAACGATACATAACATAACTAAACTATCTATCTTAACTAGTTATCTACAAGCAGCCTGACTGCACTTATTGACGATAGGTGTTCACACTACAGCATGCGGTTTCAATCCTCTGCCCATTTTGCAGAGGGTTGAATGTTAAAAGATGTTTGTTTTGATGTGCTTCTTCAGAGTGGACTCGGAGCTTTTTGTTTACGTTTAGAGACTTCACTTCCTGTTGGAATGGAAGCAGCGTTGCCAGGTTTTGTGATAGAAACAAGCAACCATGTTTATGAAAACAGTCTCTCGAGACAGACTGATCGATTGATTGATTGATTGATTGATTGATTGACTGACATTTTTATTTCACAGTAGGCCTATGTAGAATGGGTACATTTCATACGAAAGCACGAGTCAATACAAAAACTGCTACTTTGTGGACGAAACCATGATAAAGCAAACTAAGACTTGTTTACAGGGTCCACCAAGACGTACAAATATACACAACAAAAAACAGGAAATCATAAAGGAAGTAAAAAAGGGGAGGAGGCAAAAATACAGTAGGGAAAAAGACCCGCAACTTTATAGAAAAATAACCCCAAAGTCGATTCTAATAATGGCATGGCAACACTGGTTGTAAGGAGGAGGAGAAGGGGGCTGTTACAACAGGGGCTGTTGCATTACTGCCCCCTGCTGCCACGGAGGGGGAAACAACACGCAGGTTGGATAAATGTACTACTTTGATTCAAGATTCAAAAACAAACAAACAAACAAACAAACAAACAATGGAGACCAAGCTCGTTACCAACAACCAGAGGCACCCATGGTGTGGACTGATGAATTCCTGTTCTGTTCTTTTACTATATAGAAGTGTCTATTTGTAAGTCTCTAAATGTTTTGATGAATTGAACATGGTGGACCCTCTTGTAAACAAGTGTATGCTTAATTGGGTCGTCCACTCACAGTTAACAGTCTTTGTATTGATTTTGTGCTTGAAATGTACTGTAATTCTGCAAACTGTTAATACATATTCCAATCAATCAATCAAAGACTCCAGGCTATACGTGACTACAGGGGGAAAACAAACCAAACCCCACAAATAACACCTATAACCCTCCCAGATAAACTTAACTCATTCTATGCCAGATTTGAACCCTCTGTCAGTTCAAGCACGACTGCCCCCCCCCCCCCCCCCCCCCCCACCTCCACCACTGTTCATGGGAGAACCCCCCTCTGATGCAGAGCAGGACTGTCCCTCTACCATCAGTGAGGCCGACGACCAACCAAGTTTTTCGCAATGCATGTACTTGTACATCTGTGTGACAATAAACATATTGAATCTTGAAAACAAACAAACAAACAAACAAACAAACACAGTTTTAGTATTTTAGTATTATAGTAAATGATAACAACGCAAGTTTTAAAATAATCAAACATACCTTTTTACTCGTGCACAATAATCACATTGCATATAATGTGCATAATAAACCTAAACATGTTAAAAAGCCAGGTGTCAAGTCCGGCGGACCCACGGTTGTCCAGAACCACCACAAAAGCCTCTGCCCAGGCTCGGGACAGGGCCCAAATCCAGATCACCCCTAAATCTCCATATATGGATGCTGGCCTGTTCTGACGTACATCACACTGATGTTCAGACATCACCCCCTAGATCTCTATATATGGACCTGCCTTGTTCTGACATCACAATGATGTTCTGACCTGTTCTTCAAAATTGACACACGCTTTCCACACCACCACAGGGAGTGCAGTGCCCGGACGGTGTCGAGGCCGTCGGATCACCGGTTGATTACTGCAATGCACTTTTTTTCATGGCCTACCAAAGTAAATAATAATAAAGAAATCGCTGTAAATTGTTTAAATACTGTGGCCTATTTAGCCCCCACCCCCCTGTCAAAAATAGCTAAAATCACTAAAACGAAAGAAAGCCGCAAATTATTTTCGAGGGCCCCTATACAGCTTTTGTCCACATACGTCTCAATATTTGCCGTTGACAATGAAAGGAGAAATTAGGTAAAATGTCCGTTCAATATGACGTAAATTTGTGGCAACACAAACGTTAAATGCCATTAACAACGGAGGGAAATTTTACGTCATATGTAGACGAGCAAATCGGTGAACCAATCACATACATTCAGTTGTTCATGAGATGATCACATAAATTCAGTTGTTCATGAGATGATGTATTGTATAATTATAAGAGTGCCCCTCACTTCACACGGGTGAAGTCCTTTAAGTTGTCCTTTAAGTATAGGCCTGTAGGCCTACTTAGTTACTTTAAGTTTACACAACGTGCACACATAGAGATCAAACCTAAAAAAGTAAAAGTAATAAAAACTAGCGAATTAAAAAAAGAAAGAAATACATATTTTTTTTATTATTCGCTAGTTTTTATTCGTTTTTCTTTTTGAAAATGCTATTTAGTTTTAGTTCGTTTTTATTAGATTTAGTGTTTGTGTTAGTTTTTGTTATATACTTTAGGTTAGTATTTGTCAGCTGCAGGATTGAAAAGGTTAGTATTGTGTAGTGTGATGAATTCCTGTTCTGTTATGATGAATTCCTGTTCTGTCCTTTGTCTATATAGAAGTGTCTATTTGTACGTCTCTAAATGTTTTTGATGATTTGAACATGGTGGACCCTATTGGAAACAAGTGTAATGCTTAATTGGGTCGTCCACTCACAGTTAACAGCCTTTGTATTGAGTTTGTGCTTGAAATGTACTGTAATTCTGCAAACTGTTAATACATTTTTCAATCAATCAATCAAAAAACCTTAACAAAAGTTAGCATTTAAATGTATACAGTTACAGATGAATCACCAACCACATATCGGTAGGCCTAATCTAAAACTAAAGGCTCTGTAAGCCACACCTTCCCGATGTATTTAAACATAAAGACAACCCGGATCTTGGACAATCAAAACTTTGCGGTTTCAGAGATTAAAACATTGATGTCGCTGAGTAAATATTTACTTCTGTGGAAAACAAACAATGAATGTTCGGGTGTCTGTCTGTCTGTCTGTCTGTCTGTCTGTCTGTCTGTCTGTCTGTCTGTCTGTCTGTCTGTCCTACTATAAAATTAGTCTGTCTGTCTGTCTGTCTGTCTGTCTGTCTGTCTGTCTGTCTGTCTGTCTGTCTGTCTGTCTGTCTGTCTGTCTGTCTGTCCTACTATAAAATTAGTCTGTCTGTCTGTCTGTCTGTCTGTCTGTCTGTCTGTCTGCTTTCCTGGCATTTAGACCTACTATGTATTGTACGATTTGTTAATTAAAACCATGTAACATTTACTACTGATGCTACAGTAAATGCTAGGGCACATCAATGTCTGCTACAGTAAATGCTAGGGCACATCAATGTCTGCTACAGTAAATGCTAGGGCACATCAATGTCTGCTACAGTAAATGTAAAAGTCATAAAAGTCTGCTACAGTAAATGCTAGGGCACATCAATGTCTGCTACAGTAAATGTAAAAGTCATAAAAGCCTGCTACAGTAAATGCTAACGCTCATCACTGTCAGAGTGCATAGCGGAGGAATATAAGTATGATTGACGGACTCTCCGTGTGAGCGTCTTAACAGCAAACACGCCGTGCCAGCTGTGTTGTCTCAATCAGGACATGGACATAACCACCAAACCACAAGCTGGCAACACCCTGGATTAGCAGTTATCCCTCCTTCATCTTAAACATATTAATAATGATGGACTTTAATATGATTGTATCCGGTGATAAAATGACCACCAACGTAATCAAAAAAGTCAACCAAAGAACAAGATTCCTATACAGGATCTCCTCACTGGTCGACAAAAACACCTTGAAGACCCTAACAGGAGCCCTCGTACAAGGTTTCTTCGACTATGCATGCACCTCTGGTACCATAGCACCCCAAATGCCCTTAAAACAAGGCTCCAGACTTCCCAAAACAAACTGGTCAGGTTACTACTTGGCGGCTATGTTGACTAATTCTGCACATCTAAATATTGACTGGAAAATGTCAAGTAAATGCATTTATGTTAAAATATGTGAAGACCTGTACGGTGGCATTTTCCCCTACAAGAATCTTGATAATAATCAAAAGCGGGTATGTATAAAAGATGTGAGTAAAACATGTCTTAAAAAAAATAGGGATGTCATGTGGCTGGTCTCCGTGAGGAGACTAGCAGTAAGAGCAGTAGTAAAATGGAGCTGTTTTAGGACTGTTAAATGCCCGATTATAAATTGTGATGAAGATGAGACAATTGAGCACCTGCTGGTAGACTGCCAGAGGTCTAGATTTGTGTGGGGGAAAATGCTACAAATTGGTTTTAAAATGAATATCTATTATACAATTGAAAAGGTGTGCCCAAAACGCTGTGCGCCGCACAGGAACAAAAGGCACCAGCTACTACGTCACTCCAAGAGTGTCTGACACACTGCAATAACCCACTAAACACACTAACACGTCACAGACTTACCCTCCGCGTCGACCCATGGCTATCTCCTCATGTCGCGCAGCACGGCCACACTCCACATCACGCGCGTAAAAATTGTCATTGCACTGCCACTAAAGCCGGCTCCCGTCCACACTCGCAAACAATATCAATATAAATAATAAACACAAACACGCCACAAGCACCGACACCCCCGCCTAATTTGTTGCCACGTCTATGAAAACAAGCCCAGAAAAAATGCCATTCAACACGCTACTTACAACTCCCTTACAATTCGCGGACCTGGCAACACTGCATCCCGTGATTCCACTCTTTTCATTGGCTGCGCCGCCAACATTGTCAAACATCGTTGCCACGTCTATGTAAACAAGGCCGCAAACCCTGACTTCCTACAGCCTACAGCCTATACTTTCACACACTACCACTCGCTTACAATACGTGGACCTGGCAACACTACATCAGCCCTTCCCAATGGCTCAAAACCCCACCACGTGACCCACGTGTGTTTCGTGTTACCTTTCACACTTCCGGAAACAATAACGGAAGTTACACGGTACACACACACACACGCACACACACACACACACACACACGCACACACGTGCGTGCGCGCGCGCACACACACACACACACAGTGTACAGCCTGCCGGAAACCAAAAGTAGAAGAAGACGAAGAACAACAACACAGGTTCTACACTGATTCTAACTTGGATGGAGAGCGCCGCGATTACATACACAGTTACACTCATGCAAACACGACCGCGTCGACACCTGGCGTGGTACAATCGGGACGAACCGACGCGCATATATATGGATAACAACAACAACACTACACGCAGCAACAACGCGCTGCAACACAACACGTAAGTCACGTATGTAACTATGGTTCTATGAATCCTGGATGACTGCTTAACACTGGATGCTTGGCGTCCAGTGTTAAGCACTGACTCTGGCAGTCAGTAAGGCTGAAATAGAACAGCTGTGTACAACGCAGTGTCACTGCAGACACGTGTGTGTGTGTGGTGTGTGCGTGCGTGCGTCCGCGGGGGGGGGGGATTTTGGATCGCCTCGCGATGCAGCTGAAATGGCACACACACACACACACACACACGCCACAAAACGCTAATAATAATAATAATAATACACAATTAGAACACTACACTAATCATAACAACAGTACAGCACAGTACAGTACACATGAGTACAGTACAGAAAGAAAGCTCACATCAGATTATTAATCCATGTAATAATAATCATAATAATAAAACATAATAACACAACGCTAATAACTATAATATCAACAGTACAGAGAACAGTACAGTACATCAGAATATTAATCCATGTAATAATAATAATAACAATAAATAAGCACACAACACTAATAACAGTACAGAGAACAGTACAGTACACATGAGTACAGTACAGTACAGTATACTGTTCCTGCGCCTTGCCATGCTCTCTTTCAATCATAATAATAATAATAAATAACAACACTACACTAATAACAACAATAATATCAACAATACAGCGCACACTACAGTACACATGAGTACAGTACAGTACAGAAAGAAAGCTCACATCAGAATATTAATCCATGTAATAATAATAATAATAATAATAATAAATAATAACACAACACTACTAACTATAATATCAACAGTACAGAGAACAGTACAGTACAGTACATCAGAATATTAATCCATGTAATAATAATAATAATAAAAAAACACTAATACAACAGTACAGAGAACAGTACAGTACAGTACACATGACTACAGTACAGTACAAACACTTACAGTACAGTACAGTACAGTATACTGTTCCTGCGCCTTGCCATGCTCGCTTTCATACGCACATACACAAAACCAAACAGGGCCACTCAGCCAGCTTGGCAACTTTGCACTTTCCAAGCACATGCATAAATGAAAACATCATGGGTTGCCATTGCCTTCTTCCCATTTGCGACGCATCGCGTTAGGATGAGCGGGCCGAAGGCCCGCGAAATTCTAGTAAATTACAATGCTGTATGTATGGGGTCTTTGCTGAAAAGATGTCTGCCATGGAGCAAGAATTTTACTGGACTGTTGTTTGCACAGTGGTGAACCAACTGTGGAAAACCAGGTGTGCCATGGTGATTCACCAGGAGGCCATCTCAGGATAGGTGGTCTTTAAACAAGTTCAAACTGAACTGAAAAGACAAAGAACTCTTGACTCAAGAAAAAAGAAACTGACACCATGGCACTTATTAACATTGTGGAAAAAAAACTTTTGTATTGAAATACTTGGATATATGTTTGTATTGAATAATGTAACTTCAATGTAATATATGCATAAATTGTAAACCCTGAATAATTCTCAATAAAGTATATATAAAAAGCGAAAGAGGGAGAGAAGGGGAGTGAGACGCAGCAAAGGTTGTCGCCATTATTTGAAAACTAGTTGCAAGTTACATTGCAGATTTGGTCATTAACAAAAATAGCAAATGTTTTGAACTTGTAGATCGGCTATTTTTCTATTTTTCTGGCCGACAATATTATGCAACAATGAGGCCCCCTGGAGTGAGTATGGAAATATAGTGGCCCTCTGGAGTGAGTGTTGAAATTTTGTGGCCCTGGAGTGAGTGTGGAAATATAGTGGCCCTCTGGAGTGAGTGTTGAAATGTTGTGGCACTGGAGTGAGTGTGGAAATATAGTGGCCCTCTGGAGTGAGTGTTGAAATTTAGTGGCCCTGGAGTGAGTGTGGAAATATAGTGGCCCTCTGGAGTGAGTGTGGAAATATAGTGGCCCTGGAGTGAGTGTGGAAATGTAGTGGCCCTTGAGTGAGTGTGGAAATATAGTGGCCCTCTGGAGTGAGTGTGGCCCTCTGGAGTGAGTGTGTCCTTCTGGAAATGCACATAACAATATGAAACAGTGATGACAGTGCTGCTGATATAAAAGGACATTCTGCATAATGAGTAGTTTACACTTTTGTGACTTTAAGTAGGCCCTACAGCTTGATACCAATACGTTTTTTACTACTTAAGTACATTTTAAACACAGACTTTTAAGGTCCTTGCAGACTGAACACGTTTTTCGGAAAACCGGTGGAAAAACGCTGCAAAATCTGAAAAACGCAGCAATGTGCAGGCACATTTACCTGTGATTATTTATACATTGCAGTATTGATACTTTTACTTAAGTAAAAATATGTGAGTACTTTTTCTAACCACAACTCACCAATGCAACTCAAGGAGATTGACCATTAAACGGTTTTGTAGCAATAAGGAGTTGCAATAACTGGTGTGGTTTGGGCTTAATTAATTAAGACTACACTACTGTAGTTCTATTCTAACGGTACTGTCACTTTAAGACTACACTGCATTCAGTCGACAGTGTATGACGTCACGTCACAGCTGCGCCTCTAGAGAAGGGAAAGGTACAGTATTATTTTCTTCCTTGTTTCTATTTGGTTTTGTACACAATGTTTCACCACCGTGTGCTATTGTAAATGATACAGTTAGAGCTTGTGAACGTGCAGATGAGTCAGATTATGTTAAAAAATATATATACAGTTGTTAAATGCTCTTTTTCTACGTGTACAGACTACAGACCATCGGAATGCTTGAATGTTTGTAAACAAACGCTGCATGGGTATTGCTCTACTGTGTTTACAGTTTGTCAATAACGTATCATCAGTGTCCTGTTCTTCCAGAAATAAGCTTCATTAATAATAATAATAATAATAATAACAATAATAATAATAATTCGTATTATTCTTATTCTTATTAATAGTAAAAACCTAGTAAAGGTTAATAATTAGGTCTATTACAATTATTACATAAAAAATGGCCTAATTTGAGACAATCACAAGATATCTTTGCATAATCGTCATAATGTTTTAAAGATAGTGTAAATGGCAGATCTACAAGCTCACACTGGTCACAATGTTGTTTTCCTTTATACAGGAGGGTTCCTTGTGTGATCTCTCACCATCAAACAGGGACAGGTCCCCCAAGATTTCAAACTGGCCAAAGTAACCCCCTTGCACAAGAAAGGGAGTAAATTAGACCCCGGCAACTACCGCCCTATTTCTATTCTTAGTTCCATCTCGAAAGTGATGGAAAAAATAGTCTATGAACAGGTTGAAAAGTATCTTGCCACTAATAAATTATTGTACGAGTTCCAATCTGGCTTCAGAACATCCCACTCCACTGACACATGCCTCCTCTATTTGAGCGACCACATCAAACAAGAGGTGGACGCTGGCAAATACTGCGGCATGGTCATGCTGGACCTCCAAAAGGCTTTTGACACCGTGAACCACTCCATACTGGTTAACAAGCTAAAAGCAATTGGTTTCGATAGCACATCAGTGAGCTGGATGCAATCCTACCTGGAGGGGAGAGAACAGATGGTGGAAGTGAACGGAACACTGTCCCCCCCCCCTCCCAGTGAGCTGTGGCGTTCCACAAGGAAGCATACTAGGGCCTCTACTGTTCCTAATATATGTAAACGACATGACTTCAGCCTGTGACTGCAACTTGTTCCTGTTCGCAGATGACTCAGCACTGCTGGTCTCGGACAGGGACAAACTGCAGGTTGAAAATGCCCTCAGCTCTGAACTCGGTAGAATCTGCACCTGGCTCGCTGATAACAAACTATCTTTACACCTGGGAAAAACTGAATCCATTCTCTTTGGCTCTATTAGTAATCTCAGCAAGGCAAATGGCTTCTTGGTTAGAGTGGGTGACAATGTTATCACACGTAAAGATGAAATTACCTACCTAGGTTCCATCCTGGAGGCTAATCTTTCCGGTGATAAAATGGCCACCAACGTAATCAAAAAAGTCAACCATAGAACAAGATTCCTCTACAGGATCTCCTCACTGGTCAACAAAAACACCTTGAAGACCTTAACAGGAGCCCTTGTACAGGGTTTCTTTGACTATGCATGCACCTCCTGGTACCACAGCACCTCAAAGGCCCTTAAAACCAGGCTCCAGACTTCCCAAAACAAACTGGTCAGGCTCCTACTTGATCTAGCCCCCCGAACCCACCTCACCCCTGCCCACTTCGACAGGCTGGAATGGCTTAGGGTCGACGACAGAGTACAGCATCTTGCAATGGGTCTGGTCCACAAGATTCGATACACCACCAAGATACCCATGTACCTGTCTAGATACTTCCTTAATGTTAACGAAGTCCACACCCACAACACCAGAGGGAGTGCAACGAACCATGTACAACCCAGATTTGGCACAAACAAGGGACTAAATTCTTTTCGCTCCTATGCCACCAAAATGTGGAACGCCCTACCAACTGTCATTAAGACATGCGAATCCCTTGACTCCTTCAAAACCGCTCTCAAAGGGCACCTACGGATGGCTGCAATTCGAAACTGGCCCCCGTAAAATCTGAATCCCCCCCCCCCGCCCCCCCCTTTTTTCCCCTCACTGTATATATTTCTTTTCCCTTTTTACCTCCTTTTTGATGAATTCTTTTCTGATGAATTCCTGTTCTGTCTATAGAAGTGTCTATTTGTACGTCTCTAAATGTTTTGATGATTTGAACATGGTGGACCCTGTTGGAAACAAGTGTAATGCTTAATTGGGTCGTCCACTCACAGTTAACAGCCTTTGTATTGAGTTTGTGCTTGAAATGTACTGTAATTCTGCAAACTGTTAATAAATTCTTCAATCAATCAATCAATCAATCTGTGTGGAGGAACTGCATAGCATGATCACAGATGTTGATCACATGCTCGTTTGTATGATGACTGAACAGGTATGTAATATGTACAGTATGTGTAACACCCGGGATTTGAACTCTGGTCTCCCATGTGAAAGCACTAGACCAAAGGGATATCCCTATGGGCCAGGGGAGATATTAGACTTTTGAGGCTGAGGCTGTGAGCCATGCTGCTACATATGTGCACAACGTGTCGTGAACTATTATTATTATGTTTACTTTGTTGTTCGACGGATCCTAAAGCTCGATCGATGTAAATGCCTGGGTCTCCTTGGCCACTTAACGCGCGTCGAAATTAAACAATCTACAAGCTCACAACGTGGCGTGACGCATTGTGAGCTTGTAGATCTGCAATGTTAGAGTTAAGAAGATGTGTGCAATCTTAGCAGGCTATAAACACACATTATTCATTATAAGCTATTATTATAGCCTACAACCTGAAATCAATGCATGCATGGGGTTTGAGTTAGTACTTGGTAGACTATCAAATAAGGCTGCTAGCTCTATTTTGCTATAGCTTGCACTCGAGTCACGGATAGGAGTATTTGTTTCTGTATCAGAAATTAAATGAAAAAGCTTTTGAAAGATATATCATATATGATATTAATTTATTTTTTTCTATGATCATATGATCTCATCAGGTGACTGTTCAATTAATATTCATTCATAAGCTATCTTGATTAGCCTGGCCCAGCCAGCGTGATTTCTGGTATAGAGGTGCAGGCCGGATCGTGGCGTTGGATCCTATTGGCTCACCGATCTGAGCGCTATATACTGTAAAGGCACCATTTGCCATATTACCATTTTGTTCTTTTACATTTTATGGAAAGTACCTGACAGAGATGTTATGGAGGAAATGCATATTATTTACTCACATAATGTTGTTTGTATGTTTGTATGTATGGCTGAACATGTTTGTATGACTGAACAGCGCCACCATTCTGTCAGTAAAGAGAACAACAACCTACAGCTACTTGTGGTCCTGCTCTCTTCTTCCCAGCAACACCAGAACACAAGGAAGGCACATTATGTCGTATTATATCGACGCTTAAAGGCCGGCACGCAACGGTACAACGGTACCATGTCACTGTGTGTTTATAGTGGAATAAATCCTTGTCGTTTCTTTGTTGGGAGACAAACTGACAGTCTGACATACAGACAGACAGACAGACAGACAGACAGATAGCCAGACTATCTAACTATAAATGCACCAAGTCTCTGTGTGTATGTACGTCTGTACCACACGTACGTACACACACACGTTCCACACCACCACAGGAAGTGCAGTGCCCGGTGTCGAGTCCGCCGGATACACCGTTGTCCAGAACCAAAGCCTCTGCCCGGGACCTGGCCCTGATCACCTCTATATATCTCCATATATGAAGCTGGCCTGTTCTGACATCACATGATGTTCTGACATGTACATAGACTCCATATTTGGGCATGCCTGACAAAGATCTCCATATATAAGGCATAAAAGGGACACAGACTTGCATCGTTCCAAGCAGGCCAGTGCCCAATGGTCACCGCTCTATAGTTGGTGACAAATAAAGCCTTCTTGTTCATGTCGTCATACTGTACATTTGTACAATGAATGATGTCATAGAGTGTCCCTCCAAGTAAAGTCTTTCTCTTGACATGCCCAAATATGGAGAATTTTCTTTGGATGATGTCATGCATGTCTGACATGATGGCCTTAAAATAGCCTGCGTCTCTTGTCATGCCCAAATATGGAGATGACTTACGTCACAGCATTGTCATGTCATAGTGCTGATATCATGACGTCACAGGACTGGCCTCTGGGTACATAAAGGAGTCTAGAATTCTGCTGCACGTCTTAAGCAGTTGGTGATGTCAGCTGACCCCAGTGTATCCACTGACCACATCGTGGTATTTGTGGACCTGGAGACCACAGACCTGGACACTGAACGTTGTCACATCCTGCAGCTGGCGGCTGTCAGCGGCGACCGACAGTTCGACCGCTACGTGTCGCCGCGTCGCAACATCGACCGCGGTGCCTCCCGTGTCAACGGCCTCACCGTCGGCCACGGGAGCTCCTGCCAGCTCCGCTCGCTCCTGCTTCGCGGGCGTCCCGTCGACGCCGTCCCCCTCAAGCTCGCCCTCACCGACTTCCTGGGTTTCCTGCGCTCGCTGCGGGCGCCGGGCGCGGCGCCTCGTCCGCTGCTCCTGGCGGCCCACAACGCCCGGGGCTTTGACAGCGTGGTGCTGAGCCGGGCCCTGACTGGCTGCCACCTCATGGAGGAGTTCCGGGAGGCGGTGGGCGAGGGCGGAGGCTTCGTGGACACGCTGCTGCTCAGCGTCAAGCTGTACCCGGGCCTGACCCGCTACGCCCTCCACGACCTGGTCGGCCTGTTCGGTCTCAGGAGCTCCTACAGGGACCCCCACAATGCTCTGGTGGACGCCCAGGTGCTGCAGAAGCTCTTCTACAGGATGAACCCTGACAGGGACCAGGTGGAGAGGTGCATCTTCCGGATCTCTGGATGAACAACCGTTATGGGGGTCCTTGACATTAAAACGCTTGTGAACCACTGCACACTAAATGGAACAGAGCCTTACAAGTATAAAAGAGAAATTAGACGTTTGCCCGGGACCCAAATTGCGACCTTGTAGATCACTATTTTTTTAAACATTTGTTTTGTAATTTATGGAATTTCTTAATTCCAAAATTAAGTTGTTTCTTGGTTGGACAGAAATCCTCTCTCTCCATCTACTACCATTGAGGAAAAAACTAACGTATTTTTAGCCGCCTCGTATTTATTGATATTTAATATTAATTATTATTTGAAACATAATGGGCTCAGTAATAAAGGAACATCTCGGGTGCATTATAGTGCCAGGGGCATAATGTGTTTTTATTAAAATAATTATAATAATAAAATTTATATTTTTCTAATCTTTTACAAACAAGCAGAAAGAAGTAGGTGGAGTAAAGGAGTAGGTACAGAGACCATCGGTAAGGGACCATGAAGGCTGAAAGGCTTCTGCACTTTAACTACAACACCAGTGTTGTGCTGCTATTCTTTTAAATTAAAGTCTTGTATAACTTTTCAAACTGGATGTGAGAGGTTTGCTGGCGTCATCCAGTGCTGATTTTGTTGACTAACTTTTTTCACTGACCAAATGTTCTGATATTCGGCAACAATTAAAAACTAGACTAAAATGTTAGGGAGGCACTAGTGGAGAACTAAAAGACAAGTCACTCTATGTTTGGTTGCACTCGGGTGTTGCGCTCTGAAAATAGCATATCTGCAAGCTCACAGCGTGTCATGCTGCGACGCGTTTTGAGCTTGTAGATCGGCTATTTCCAACATGCAACCAAGTGTAATATATCAGCCATTACGACACCATCAAGGCCCACCAAAATACATTTTAGTCGAGTATATCAACTGTAGATTTAGTTGACTATAATCTTATGATATTTAGCTGACTAAAACTAGAATAAAACTAAAACTTTTCAGATGACTAAAACTAAATTACATTTTAGTCAAAAGACTGTGACTAAATTTGTTGTCAAAATCAACACTGCCGTATTATTGTAAAACACAGTAATAACTAGAAGAAGTGCCCTTCTGGGCACAGGTCTCCACCAGGAGGATAGGACTGTGTGAGATGTTTGGCAAAATGTTTAGGAGTAATATAAACATGTTTGCCTTTGATGGAAATTGGATGATTTGAGGCATTTTGTTCCAAAAATGTGTTTTGCAAAAATCAACCTGTTGGTGGCGCTATAACAGGCCAATGTGAAAAGGGTGGGATATATTCCTCAGCCTAGTAAGAAAATGTGTGAAAGATTTCACGTAAATTGCATGCTGCGTTCATGATTTGAGGCTATTGTTCAAAACGGGGCAATCTTGCAAACTGTGAAAGCCAATTATAGCCAATTAGGATGGAATATGAAATATCGGACAGATCCAACTTGAGCACATGACCATAGAGATACTGTGTAACGATTTGTGAGATCTTTGGACAGAATCTGGAGGAGTAATGTAAAAAAATGTGTTTTACAAAAGTCGGCCTCCTGGTGGCGCTATAAAAGGCAGATGCGGAAATTGCAGGTCAAAGGTTTGTCCTTGGCCTCTAGGGAGTGTGCATGCAACGTTTCACGCAGATCGGTGCAGTTTTAGGTAAAAATGTGAAAAGCTGCCTCATGGTGGCGCTATAACAGGCCGTTCTGGAAAATGCGGGGCAGAGGTTCATCGTTGCCATCCAGGGAGTGTGTGTGCAAAGTTTGGCATCGACCGGGTTAACGGTGCCGGAGATTAGCTGTACACAGACGGACGGAAGGAAGGACGGACGGACACACACACGGACGGACGGACACACGGACGGAGTGCAAAACATACTCTCTCCCCATGCCTTCGGCCTGGTGGAGACAATGAGGTAATTACGTGTGTAGCCAAAGCAAGTATCACCCCAGCCAAAGCCTGTTCACAGACCACTGCTGCAACCTCGGCCCATGACAAGTGATACCAGACTACCAAGAGCAATAACAAGAGACAGAGGCAGAGTTTTTATTTAGCAGCCGTTGCTGAATAAAATGCTGAATAAAATGTTCATGTGGGACTTCCTAAGCTATAATATGACTGAATGCATTATTTATTTAATTTACAAGATGCTGATTTGCTGCTTCTTTCAGGCTTGTTTGTTCTTTTCTATTCTCTCTTCCTTACTTCTAATATTTTATTTTTACTCCTGTAAGTGCATTACGTGAAGCCTGCACTTTTACCTAGCAACTGTGTTGGGACAATAATGTTGTTGACTGATTGTAATTCTGTATGAAAGAAAACAAAAATATTATATATATTTTTTATCTTGCCTTTGGCATTTGCATGCCATTGTTTTTAAACCCTATAGCACTTGATTTGCATACATTTAAAGTGTTATTAATAAAATGTATTATTATTATTATTGTTATTATTGTTTTTCAGGGACCCCAATATACACTGTATAATATCAGTAGTGTAAATTTAACTCTACGTAGGCCTACGTACACATTTTGTATGCACTCAGAGTTACATGTGCATATGTTTGGTCTGACGTCGACACCCTACCCAAAAAAAAAAAAAAGTATTTCAACATGATATTAAAGTCTGACAAACAACAACATAATATCAATGGAATGAAAAATGAAATGAAATGAAAATAAAATAAAGCAGGTGGTGCAGAAAATAAAACATGGCATACTGTATTTGGGGTCATCCCTATGTTCCCCAGGTTCTATGCTCCCCAGGTTCCATTGCTCCCCACTCACCCGGCCCCCCAAAAAAGGTTCTATGCTCCCCGCTCTCTCTCTCTCTGCAATGTCAGATATTGTCTTTATTCAGACTGCAGCCATCTTGCCAGCAAGGTGCTACCTAGGTGCTACTTCCCATAGACAGCCCATTCATCCAAACAGAAAAGTCCTCTCTAATTATATGAAACAACGTCAAAATCACCAACATTGCAGCTGTAGGGAAACCTTGAATTATCCTCTTTCTATCTGCAAAGTGATTGTTTCATAAAAATCCACCGTAGACATTTTATGAGCTACTTCCTGTCAAGAAATTCCTTGCGTGTGATTTTGTGAGTTTGGAAGCGCTCGTTGAATATCACTCAAACGCCCATGCGTACCACCTGTTTTGAATTTGCACAAAGTGCAGCAGGCAGCAGGAGGTTGCTTTACTGATAACGAGCGCTTCCATACTCGAAAATAATCATCTGCAAGGAATTTAATGACAGAAAGTAGCTCAAACATGTCTACGGTGGATTTTTATGAAACTAACACTTTACATATTGAAAGAGGATAATTCAAGCTTTCCCTACAGCTGCAATGTTGGTGATTTTGACGTTGTTTAATATAATTAGATAGGACTTTTCTGTTTGGATGAATGTGCTGTCTATGGGAAGTAGCACCTAGGTAGCACCTTGCTGGCTGCGGTCTGAATAAAGACAATTTTCATTGATCTGTCCATGGTGCTGAAGCTCAATATTAATACCGGTAATTAAACATTTGCATTGTAACGGGTGGGACATTTAGCTTCGATCCAAGCCATACATCATGAGAATTACGGTATGTTATAAAGGAATAGCTACTGCATGGGGAGGTTGCTCATGTTTGTCCAAATATAGATGACACACATATATATATATATATATATATATATATATATATATATAATCCACAATGCAATATTTTGTTTACATTACAACCCCCCCCCCCCCCCCCCCTACATATACCCATTTCTTCACCTCTATTTCCCATTCCATGTGTATTTGTCTTATATGTAATGCCAGCGCTGCCATTCCAAAGCCGCCTCGGGTGCATATTTAAACTATAGTATAATATTTTATATAATGTTCAATATTTTGTTTACATTACAACCCCCCCCCCCCCCTCCCTACATATACCCATTTCTTCACCTCTATTTCCCATTCCATGTGTATTTGTCTTATATGTAATGCCAGCGCTGCTATTCCAAAGCCGCCTCGGGTGCATATTTAAACTATAGTATAATATTTTATATAATATTCAATATTTTGTTTACATTACAACCCCCCCCCCCCCCCCCTCCCACATATCCCCATTTCTTCACCTATTTCCCATTCCATGTGTATTTGTCTTATATGTAATGCCAGCGCTGCTATTCCAAAGCCGCCTCGGGTGCATATTTAAACTATAGTATAATATTTTTTTCGGTGGGTAGATTTTGTGGGCTCTAATAGAGCCTTCATCAGAACATTTACATGGTAGAGCCTTCATCAGAACATTTACATGTTAGAGCCTTCATCAGAACATTTACATGTTAGAGCCTTCATCAGAACATTTACAACATAGAAGGACTAGCTTCAAAAAGGAACATAATGTAATGAGAGAGAACTCTCAGCCTGTGAGAGAATGTGGCTTATAGGAGAGGCTTGTCACCTATCTGACACTGCTCTAAAAAAACTAAAGACTCATGGTCAACGGCCGTGCTAGTGGAGCAGTGGATGGTGCTAAAGACTCATGGTCAACGGCCGTGCTAGTGGTGTAGTGGATGGTGCTAAAGACTCATGGTCAACGGCCGTGCTAGTGGTGTAGTGGATGGTGCTAAAGACTCATGGTCAACGGCCGTGCTAGTGGAGCAGTGGATGGTGCTAAAGACTCATGGTCAACGGCCGTGCTAGTGGAGCAGTGGATGGTTAAGCATGGTGTTTCGTGTGACATCCCTAAGTTAAAGTCAGTGTGTGTCATGGCTGACATCATATCATGGCTTCTGTTGTGCTGATGGTTTGTTTTGCTGCTGAAAGTTGCCACATCCACTTATCAAACATCCTCAGGCAACATATTTGATTGTTTTATGGGAAGGGGTGTGTGTGTGTGTGTGTGTTACATGATGACTAGATATTTGTTTGGGTGCGTAAAAAAAATCTTGTTTCTGCGATAAAAAGTGACGTTTGTGCCTCTCTGTTGCAAGGACGGAATAGCCAGGGGCCCTTGACTCCCAGGGGCCCTTGACTCCCAGTGGCTCTTGACTCCCAGTGGCCCTTGACTCCCATTGACTCTTGATTCAGTGGCCCTTGACTCCCAGGGGCCCTTGACTCCCAGTAGCCATTAGGGCTGGGCCCAGGGAGACTCCCATCGGGCCCTTGACTCCCAGTGGGCCTTGACTCCCATTGACTCTTGACTCCCAGTGACTCTTGATTCCCAGTGGCCCTTGACTCCCAGTGGCCCTTGACTCCCAGTGGCCCTTGACTCCCAGTGGCTCTTAAATCCCAGTGGCCCTTGACTCCCAGTAGCCATTGGGGCTGGGCCCAGGGACCCTTGACTCCCATGGGGCCCTTGACTCCCAGTGGGCCTTGACTCCCATTGACTCTTGACTCCCAGTGGCCCTTTACTCCCAGTGGCCCTTGACTCCCAGTGGCCCTTGACTCCCAGTGGCCCTTGACTCCCAGTGGCTCTTAAGTCCCAGTGGCCCTTGACTCCCAGTGGCCCTTGACTCCCAGTGGCTCTTGAGTCCCAGTGGCCCTTGACTCCCAGTGGCCCTTGACTCCCATTGACTCTTGACTCCCAGTGGCTCTTAACTCCCAGTGGCCCTTGACTCCCCGTGGCCAGTGGCCGCGCCCGGCAGCCGGAAAAAACTAGAGTTCTCAACAGGCCCTACAATTAAGGCCCTCATCAAACCCTGTACACTCAAGACACTGCCCCCGCTACCACCCTTAGATATGAAGCTGACCTGTTCTGACATTCCATATGTTGATCTGACCTCATCAAACCCTGTACACTCAAGACACGCTCCATATATGGCCATACCTCATCAAACCCTGTACATGTCACCTAGGCAGATGCGTGCACGCGTCGCGACCTCGCCCTTTCCCGCGAGGTTGCTTCTCGCCTTCAGGGCGACAGACAGACAGACAGACAGACAGAAGGGGAGGGAGGGGTCAGGTAGTCTACTATACAGACAGACAGACAGACAGACAGAAGGAGGGAGGGGTTAGGTAGTCTACTATATAAAGGCAGTCAGTAGGAGCAGCAGGCGTGTTAAAAACAAAACATGGAGCGCACCAGGATGATACACAGGTGGATGCTGCCATGGATGATGATGCTCTGTCTTGGACTACCTGCAACCAACACTGGTCTGTCTATTTTATATTATATTAATTCACATTCAATTTGACGACATTATTGTGCTAAATCACAGGTTGCATTGTCGGGTCTGGGTCTCACCCTGAGCAAGCATTGTTTCGCTGCAACAAATCTATCAAGAGAGAGAGAGAGAGAACCAGAGAAGGAACAACATGAAAACTATCACAGCAATAATGGTTCTCAAACATATTTAATTTCAACATTGATTTATTTGGGGTCCCCTGGATCCGCACTTTGAGAACCACCACTGTCTTATTACAGTGACATCTGTACGCACCCTGCCTAGAAAACAGTGGTGGAAAAAGTACTCAAATGTTTTACTTCAATACTTCTATGTAGAAGTACTTGGGACTAAAAGTCTGCTGTTAAAACCAAAAGTATTGGTTTCAAAATGTACTTAAAGTACCAAAAGTACAACGTACTCATTGTGCAGAATGTCCTATTATTTCAAGTATCAAGTTTTCAAATGTATAAACATCTTTTGAAAATGGAAGATCTACAAGCACAAGTGCGTGTAGGTTACTTTCCACAACTGATAAATACCTCTTAAAATTAATGTACTGAGTTTTATCCAGTGATAAATAACTCTTAGGGGCGATTCACATGGTCGCAACAGATTGATGTATGCTTGTTGTATACAAAGGGTGTGATACATCTTGCCCCAATGTATTTCCAATGGGAGTCACATGGTTTGACACAACATTTGTGTTGTATGAGGGGGAGGGGGGCAGTCGAAACACAGCCGAAAGCCATACAACAGCTTGTAGTCCAAAATGTTGTATCAAACCATGTGACTTCCATTGGAAATGCATTGGGGCGGCCATGACACTTACATCTTGCTTACATCTAGCATGCATCAATGTTGTATGCTAGATCGAAAGGTGTGAGTGAGGCCTTAAACGTGTGTCCTGAAGACATGGTGTGGTTGTGTTAAAAGTAAAAACAAATTAGCTTTTTCCACGAACGTAATTTTCTGAGTTTTGCTTAAGCAAACATTTTGTTGGAGGCAGAATGTCCTTGAGGGCATGATTATGATCACTGGTTCACTATGATTTTTATTATATTATTACTTTATTTGTATCCACTGGTGGGGAATAAACATTTGCACTATACCCAATCTGGACGGGAACTTTTGGTGTTTTAAGCATTATGTTATACTTAAGCATTATGATCTACAAGCTCATCTACAAGTTTGTAGTGTGGCACTCGGTTCCACGCTACAAACTGGTAGATCTGCTATTTTTGAAAAGTCGTGAAAATGTGGCGCAAATCTTTGAATATATATATTCTTTCAGAGCGAAAGTTTTTAACTCAAATCTTTGCTACCGGGGGTTCCCCTGGAACAACATATTTTCAGATGGGGGTCGGCGGCCAATTACATATCATTTTTGGGGTCCTTGACATGAAATAGTTTGAGCACTGACAGAAACATTGTTTTTTTTTCTTCAGAAAACTTTAGAAGCCATTTTTTAGAATCGATCTCAGGTCTAAATGGGTTAATTGTTATTATCTGCTTTCATTGTATTTTGTATTTTTAAGTAGAAAGCTGTAGTAAAAATTAAATTGAGTAAATGGATAATTTCTGTGGTGGAAAAAGTACTCACATGTTATACTTACGTAAGTAAAAGTATCAATACTGCAATGTATAACTACTCCGTTACAAGTAAAAGTCTGGAATAAAAGAAAATAGCAGATCTACAAGCTCACAATGCGTCGCATTGTGAGCTTGTAGATCGGCAATTTTCAAATGGCCGAAATGTATAGGGGTTAATTAATGTTTTCTAAATCTACAAAGTAACTAAAGTTTTCAAATAAATGTAACGGAGTGAATGATTGGAAATGCATGGCACACCCAGTTATGGTGATCACTCAGGTGTGATCAATTGGCTAATTTGGGCCCTGTCCAGAGCCCGGGCAGAGGCTTTTGTGCTAGTTCTGGACAACTGGCTATCCGACGGACTCGACACCGGGCACTGCACTCCCTGTGGACGGTGTGGAACGTGTGTGTCAAATTGAAGTCGGTGGGGCGAACGGCTCTCAAGTTACTTGGATTACGGACATACACACGTACAGAGAATTGGTGCATAGATATAGATAGACATCTCATGAACTAATGTTTCTAAAGAAAGCCTAAAGAAGTTTCTGTCTTCAAGAGAAAAAACACCCAAAGCGTGAATGTGATTAACAAACTCGATTAGCGACATTTGTTTGATCTATTTGATCAGCAGATGTAGCTTTAGGCTCCGCACATGAACTACATAATTTATTCACACAATGCATACATATTCATGCTTAAATGAATATGTCCTCCTCGCTCAAATTCATATATATTGAAGTACATTTACGTAGGTACTGTACTTAAGCACAAATTTTAGGTATTTGTGCTTTACTTAAGTAGGCCTATTTCCAATATCCAATACTTTTACTCCACTACATCTCGGATCCAGATATTGTACTTTTACTCCACTACATTTATTTGTAAACTTTGGTTACCTACTAGTTACTTTGTAGATTTTGATTATGAATTATTATCACTTCAACCATACATTTCGGCCACTTAAATATGGGAGATCTACAAGCTCACAATGTGTCGCATCGCATTTCAAAACTTGTGAAATGGGCCATTCTGCATACTTACTACTTACACTTACAGTATATACTTTTAAGTACATTTTGATACCAATACATTTTTACTTTTAATTAAGTTAATTCTGAAATCCAGACATTTACAGAATATGTCTACATAGCAGTATTGATACTTTTACTTAAGTAAAAATGTTGAGTACTTTTTCCACCACTGATGAACTGTCACATCATTCTGTCAATGCAAATCTACTGTACACATACACACAAATCCATGTTTGCACATGGATAATAACGCTAAGCCTTTAGCCTATTACTGTGTGTGTGTGTGTGTGTGTGTGTGTGTGTGTGTGTGTGTGTGTGTGTGTGTGTGTGTGTGTGAGTCACAGGATGACTAAATATTTGTTTGGTTGTGTTTGTGTGCGTAAAAATAAATCTTGTTTCTGCGATAAAAAGTGACGTTTGTGCCTCTGTTGCAAGGACGGAATAGCCAGGGGCCCTTGACTCCCAGGGGCCCTTGACTCCCAGTGGCTCTTGACTCCCATTGACTCTTGATTCAGTGGCCCTTGACTCCCAGTGGCCCTTGATTCCCAGGGGCCCTTGACTCCCAGTAGCCATTGGGGCTGGGCCCAGGGACCCTTGACTCCCATGGTGCCCTTGACTCCCAGTGGGCCTTGACTCCCATTGACTCTTGTGTGTGTGACCGTGTGCGCATGCGTCCGTGCGTCCATGCACGTGCGTGTTTGTCCTGCAAATAGCTGGACTCATTAAATTAGTAACACATGTCTTGTTCAGATTGATTGATTACGTGCATGTTTGTCCAGCGCTAATCCCACAAATAGCTGGACTCATTACATTAGTAACAAATGTCTTGTTCAGATTGATTGATAAGTACTTTATTAGTCATAAAGGTAAACAGTACAGAGGCACAGTCAGACATTAAGGCCAAAAGAACAACACAGTACTATATTAGTCAGAAATGTACACAGCCCTCCCTTGACTCCTTCAAAACCACTCTCAAAGGGAACCTACGGACGGCCTGTTTTGAAGGATGCCTCTGATCCCCCTTTTTTTTTAGGGATTGCGTCAGGGCATTCCACATGTTGATGGCAGAGTAGAATTTTCTCATGGGAGATACCAGATCGTTGTCGCTCACTTTTGTGAAGTATTTAGTCAGATATGAGGGTGTTGGCAAGTCGTTTTAACATTTAATAGCTAGACTGGATATGTATTCCAGATATCTGTAATTCAGTTCTTCCTAGTCAAAACTAACATTTCAGATATACACAATGACATTTCTCCTATCCACAACTGTCATTTAAGATATCCACAATGACATTTTTCCTATCCTATTTCCTATCCTATTTTTCCGAAATGGCCATTTCAGATATCCATAACGTCATTCTGGATATCTAAATATTTTATGAGACCACTAAAAAAACGAGAACGAGAAATGTTAACCATATGAAAAGTATATTAATGTAGCCTATGCAGTTAACACTTGGTCTGGGCTACTTATATAAACTTCCAAACATCTATAAATACATTTTGTATATCCAAACTGACTGTAGAAATCTAATAATGGATATCCACAATTCATATTATGACTAGTACAAATGTAGCTTTGTATATCTGAAATGGCAGTTTGTCCTAGTAAGAATTGCATTGTAGTTATCTGAAATGGTATTTTCTCCTAGTAAGAATTAAATTGTAGATATCCAGAATGCAGTTACGGATATCTGAAACTAAAAGCCCCATACACATGAATGGCAAAAGTGATGTCATTCCACCTAGGAAGAATGAGGTTATGGATATATCTGAAATGACAGTTGTTGATAGGTGGAATGTCATTGAAAGAACTAAATTCTAGATATCTTGAAATACAATTTCTACTAGTACTGTATGTTACTATGGATATCCTTAATTACACTTATGATGACTTGTGAGAATGCAGTTTTGTTACAGATTACAGATAGGAGGGTGGTTCGATTACAATTTACAGCTGCTTGCCATAGGTATTGAGGCCAATATGGCAAGCCGTTTTAACATTTAATAGCTAGACTGGATATGTATTCCAGATATCTGCTTCCTAGTCAAAACTAACGTTAAACGTCAAATATCCCCAATGACATCTGTCTCCCCAATGACATCTGTCTCCCCAATGACATCTGTCTCCCCAATGACATGACATCTGTCTATCATTTGCAATGTATCTGCAGAATCTACTTTGATCTACTGAAGACTCAAGACTGATGCTCTAATCCAGAGTGACTCACAACTTAAGTGTCAGATCACATGGATCTGACACTTTGTTGACTGAAGTCCCGCAGGGCCCTATACTCGTTCGTTCCCCTCCGGTTCATGTGGTTAATGAATCATAAGTCATCAAACGCCGGTCAGACCGTCTAGGCCAGTGGTGCCCAAAAGGTAGATCGCGATCTACCAGTAGATCACAAAGGCTGTGCAGGTAGATCACGTGGCATGGTCCTAAAAATATATTTAATTTAAATATTTTAAAAAAAATGGCATCTGACACTTGGAATTAAGGTGACTTACAAAAAAAACCCCTACCAATTCCATTCTCCCTCCATTTCCCATTCCAAGTGTTTGTCTCATGTTTTACTGTAGTGCCGGTATGCCAAATCCCGAAAGCCCCCTCAGGTACATTTTTAAACACATTTCAGCAATGGGATCATTTTTTTGGTGGGTAGATCTTGTTGAGCTGGTCATTTTGAAAGTGTCTCTCGTGTCAAAAAAATGTGCCTTCATCAGTGTCTGTGTAGGCTACACATTATGTTCTTTGTTCCATACTTAAAGTACATCACCAGAATCTCATTCCCAATTACAGATGATCTACCCTTGTGATGTCAATTCAATTCATTTCAAAGGGCTTTATTGGCATGAGAAAAAGCTTAAAGTGGACAATACAATCAAAACAAAATGTATGTACAATTGAAAGTCAGAATCTCCAATAAATCAATTTCTATGTACCGAGAAGTCCGAGATCACTCGACGCAGCTAGTGCAGGGATACACACAATGATTAGTCTTGGGTGGTTGTGTTCCATTTGTCAGCAATATCAACCTGTTCTGTTCTTTGGCTATATAGAAGTGTCTATTTGTACGTCTCTAAATGTTTTGATGAATTGAACAAGGTAGACCCTCTTGTAAACAAGTGTAATGCTTAATTGGGTCGTCCACTCACAGTTAACAGTCTTTGTATTGAGTTTGTGCTTGAAATGTACTGTAATTCTGCAAACTGTTAATCAATATTTCAATCAATCAATCAATCAAACAAACAAACATATACAGGTATTTGTCTTCAGGGACGTGCACAAAGAGAAACTAGGTGGTTTTCAGTGTTTGTATCCTGGGTTTAAGTTAGAAGTTGGTGAGGGGCCTGAGTGATTAGTGAGCCCGCCTGGGGAGCCAGAGCCCCTGGTTCTCCCAGGTTTGATTCCAGACCAGGCCAGCAATGTGTCGATGTGTGTCCCTGAGCAAGATCGACTCTTAACCCCTAATCGCTCCCCGAGCGAATGGCTGCTCACTGCTCCTAGTAGTATGCATCCATGGAGCAGTGCCCTGTTGGCCAATCAGTGCTGATTACACCTCAGTAATGGCTGGCCCACAGGGCTGTGGTTTTGTCTATACAGAGCCATATGGCACTACTACTAATACTATTATACAGTATATACTATTACTTTAATGCCCCCACCACATGGAACACTTTACAACAAACATTGAAAATTAACACCCCAATATCCTATGGTCAATTTAATAACCTGCTTTTGAACCTCCCTACCTCAATATGTAACTGTTTTTAACAGAGACATCATTATACAGACATTGAGATAAAACATAAGTTTTGTCTCAATGTCTGTATAATGATGTCTCTCCTTACATGAAGTTTTGATTTGTGTTTTATGTCTCTCCTTACATGAAGTTTTGATTTGTGTTTTATGTCCTAAACTGTTTCATAAAATGTATGTAATCTCGGCAGCATTGAAAATGAGGGAGAACCTCAATTGCTCTTTCGAGAATAAATAAAGGTTTAAATCAATCAATCAATCACTTGTTTTCCTTGACACACTGTACACACAACTCACACGTTCATTGATTATATATGAGAAACTAGTGGTTTTACCCACTGGCAATGTTTGTATAATCAAACTAACCCGCCTTTCCAGAATCAATGTACAAATAAAACCCTGCTTCTTGACATTTATAATTGCTTATGCATTTAGATCAAATATGTGCAGCAACTGTAAATGACGATGACTAAATACTTGTTTTCTTGTGTCTTCTCTCCACAGTTACCGCTCAGTCTGTGACCAAACCCACAACAGGTAAAGTGTTATTTCTTCCAGAAAAAACAATCTTGACAATACGTAAAGGACCACTTCAATCATTTTCAACCTAATAAAGTTTGAAATCTTGTTTGAAATTACTTAGCCTGCCTACCGATGATGTCACTGGTGGGAACACCCTGATCACACCATGATCATGTGATAAAACACAATACATCTAATTAAATGTCTCTATTGAGACCAATCGAACCGGTTGTAAGAGAGTCCTGATGTTTGTTCCATTTCTGCGGAGCATAATATATGAAGTTTCTTGTTTACTGTTCTTACGTGGACTGGTATACCGGTATCTAATGTTTACTGTTCTTACGTGGACTGGTATATCTAATGTTTACTGTTGTTCTTACGTGGACTGGTATATCTAATGTTTACTGTTCTTACGTGGACTGGTATATCTAATGTTTACTGTTCTTACGTGTACTGGTATATCTAATGTTTACTGTTCTTACATGGACTGGTATACAGTATCTCTTGTTCACTGTTCTTACATGGACTGATATATCTAATGTGAACGTGTTGAATGTCCAGTGACTTTTGGATAATAATGAGCATTATCCTTCCATCCATCCATCCATCCATCCATCCATCCTATCCATTCATCTTACTCCGAATCGGGTCGTGGGGGTAACAGTTCAAACAGAGATTTCCAGTCTTCCCTTTCCAGAGGAGATCATATGATCTCCCCATTTGGTCCTTGGTCTGCCACGGGGTCTGCTCCCAGTGGGACGTGCAGCGAGGAGGACCTCCCTAGGGAGACGCCCGAACCACTTAAGCTGGCTCTTTTTTTTGCTCTACTCCGAGTCTCTCACGCATGACTGAACCTCTCACCCCATCTCTATGGGAGATGCCGGGCCAGCCGTGTCCCGTCTGAGAACAAATTTTCGTCCGCTTGTATCCGCAATCTTATTCTTTCGGTCATGACCTAGGCCTACATGTCATAGGTGAGATTAGGAACGAAGATTGCTCGGTATATGGAGAGCTTTGCCTTCTGGCTCAGCTAGTGAGGACCAATTATAGCCTATGAAGATAGATAGGTTTATCATGTAAATGTTGTTTTCTCCAGTGGTGGAAAGGAACTAAGTACATTTACTTAAGTAAAAAATGTAGGTATTTGTACTTTACTTGAGTAAAGTACTCTAATTTCCATTACTTTTTCTTCTACTCCACTACATCTCGGATACAAATATTGTACTTTTACTCCACTACATTTGTTTGAAAACTTTAGTTACTAGTTACTTTGTAGATTTTTATTATTATTACAAAACATGCATTAACCACTTCAGCCCTATATACATTTTGGCCATTTGAAAATAGCCAATCTGTAGATCTGGTATTTTCAAAAGATTCTTTATACATTTTGACATCCTGGTTAATGATTGTACTTTTGACACCAGTACTTTTACTCAAGTAAAGTTTGATTACCGGGCTTTTACTTGTAATGGAGTATTTCTACATTCCATTATTGATACTTTTACTTAAGTAACAATTAAACGTGAGTACTCTTTCCACCACTGTTTCTCTCCACTCAGCGCTTGTGAAGCCCTCCAACTACGACCAGTTTTGCAGCACATGGGGGAACTACCACTTCAAGACCTTCGACGGAGACTTCTTCCAGCTGCCGTTCACGTGCAACTACATCCTGACCACTCACTGTAGGGCCGACTACGAGAGCTTCAACATTCAGCTCCAACGTCAGCAGAGGGGAGCTCTCGCCTACATCAGCAGGGTCTCCATGAAACTGGACGGGACCCTGGTCGAACTGTCCAAGACTTCAACTCTCATAAACGACAAGCAGTGAGCTCATAGTCATACCATGTTCTGTTTGAGAATGTGCAGTGTATCCATAATAGAAACTATTGTGGCTGATAACGTTCATGGATATGTATTGTTTTATTGCGGTATTAAAGGACCACTTCACCACTTTTCATCCTACAGTTGGAGGCCATCGATATTGTCCTTTTCTTTTTGCTGAGGTTTGCGTGATCTGCGCAAAAGGACAGTTAACCCATTTTGGGCGGGAACCCCTTTTGGTGTTTTAAACATTATGTTATAATTTAGCTATTGAAAAATGGCAGATCTACAAGCTCATAGCGCGCCACCGAGTGGCGCGCTACGAGCTTGTAGGTCTGCTATTTTTTTTTAAATCGTGAAAATATTTATTTCAGAAAAGTGGAGGATTTAGAAGGATTTTTTAAAATGTTGAGGTCAGGCCTAAATGGGTCAAATAATAAGGGACAATATCGGTGGCACCCAACTGTACCTTCATAATAATGTTCTAATGTACTAATGTTCATGATAAAATAGTACAATATTTTTTCAACTCTGTCTGTGTCTCATAGTAGGGCTCTGGGCAGTTCAGAAATGTGCAAAGCGATAATGGAACGATGATGTCACTGGTGGATTGGTTTCGGAACTGCCCAAAGCAGCCCTCCTATGAGACACAGACACAAATGATGCTATTTTATCATGATCATTAGTGAGGACCAATTATATGAAAATAGGTTGAAAAGTGGTGCCATGGTCCTTTACGTTACCAATTGTTCATTTGTTATTAACAAGGACATTTCTCCTCTAGGGTCTCCATACCATTCAATCAATTCGGTGTTGCTATTGAGAGGGTTGGATCCTATGTGAAGATCAGAGCTAACCTGGGTCTGGTTGTCTTCTGGAATGAAGATGACACACTCTGGGTACGTTTGATTATGATGATGCTGTTGTTACATTTTAACATTGTAATGATACATGATGCTGTTGTGTCGTTACTTGCTTTTGAGGGGTCCCTATTATGTCTAGCTTTTTTTTTTTTTAAGATATTTTTTTGGCCTTTTTTGCATTTATTGATAGGGTACATTAATTAAACAGGAAAGTGGGAGAGAGATGGGGAGTGAGTGATGAGGCAAAGGCCGTCAGGCTCGGGAGTCTAACCCGCAGCACGCCATCCGGCTGGCTTTGCAGCCTAGGTTAGGTGCCCAGACGGTTGAGCCAACCGTCCGGACCTACAGTATATGTCTAGCTTTTGATGTGTGCAGTCCACAAACCTTGTCCTACACAAACATTAAATTCCCGTTGACAGTGAAGGGACAATTTTACGTCAGTGTCCATTGTCCAAGCAAATAGACATAGTGTCTATTTTACGTCATGATGATGAAGAGCGCCCCTCGCTGTGTAATGAACTGCGGAGCAGAAGTGGTGGTATTCAGTCTATGTTGTATTCAAAACAATATTCTTTTCTTTAAAGATTGAAATAGACAACAAATACAAGAACCAGACGTGTGGACTTTGTGGCGACTTCAACGGAGTTCAGCTCTACGACGAGTTCATAGAAGATGGTGAATAAATACATGAAACACTGTATGAACAACAAACTGTAAATACCCAAGTATACATGTATCTACAGTAAACTCTCAGTTATTAGTATAGTATTATATAGTATTTGTCTTTCAGTGTAAGTGCAAATGTTATCGACTATGTATTAAGTTACGTTTCTTTCCCGTCAGGACAAAGTGTAAATGTTATGGACTACGGGGAAAGTTGGAAACAAAACGGTCCGACTGAGTCCTGTGAGCAGGTCTCCCCTCAGACTGAAACTACTTGTAATGATAAGGACAAGGTAGGAACGACCTTTAATTATTAACTATACGTGTAGTTATAAGGTAGGAATGTGCCTTTAATTAACAACAATGTAGTTTGTAAGTTAAGAACATCCCAAACCCCTTTTAATTATTTAACAAAGAAAATATTTAAAGGCAGGGATGCACATCTGTGCGTTCAACGCAGTTCAACGTAAAATGCTGCATTCGAGTTCAAGAGAAAAAAAACAATTCTCCTGAATGCTGCCTTCTGGCATGGCATGCATGGAAAGAGTAGCATTTGTATTTCTTTCACCATAGTAATTAGTAAATGCTGCATTCGTGGTCTGGAAAGGGCAGTTGTTTTACTGCCCTTAAAAGGGCAGGGGCTGAAGCCCCCTTTGATGTCTATGTGTGCACGTCCCTGCCTCTGACCTCCAGGCAGAAGCAGAAGCAGTGTGTCAGCATCTCCTGTCCGGACCGGCCTTCCTCAGCTGTACAGACCTGCTGGACAGTGAGGCCTTCCTCACATCCTGCAAGCAGGACGTGTGCCAGTGTAACAGCAGCAACAGCTGCCTGTGTCCCACCGTATCGGAGTACTCTCGCCAGTGTAGCCACGTCGGTGGAACGCCGCAGCGCTGGAAGACGGAGCAACTGTGTGGTACGAACTGCTTCAACTGCTCGCGTACAATTTACAGTTTAAGGCAGGGGTGGGCAACTGGCGGCCCGGGGGCCACATGCGGCCCCCACATTCACTTAATGTGGCCCTCAGGTTAATATCAGAATAATGATATAATATTGGTTTCAGCTGTTTACAATTCCACAACATGCAAACATGACCCGCTTTAATTACTTCAGTCTAAATTAGTAGCTCATTGCTCAACACAAGTATAATTAAAGGCATTTGAAATTATATAAAAATGTTAATTTTCAGGATTCCAATTCAAAAATAGTAAAAAATAATTCAACATTTCAATTCGAATATAGCAAAAATAGCCTAGATCGGCTATTTTTGCGACGACAGTAATATATGGCCCTAGGGAGTGAGTGTGGAAATATAGTGGCCCTCTCCATCGGCAAAGTTGCCCACCCCTGGTTTAAGGCATTTATCTGGACGATCTTTATCCAGAGCAATACAATGCAGAGAGACAGTGCAGCTGCCTTACTAATCTGGGATTGCAGCTAGCAGCCTAGCATCATTTTAAGCATCATAATATCAAAAGTTAACATAATCTTTTAGGGCGGCTGTGGCTCAGGAGGTAGAGCAGGTCGTCTGATCATCCCTTAAACACTGAACCCTACCGTACATTGCTTCCAATGAGTCGGTTGGTGTGAGCTTGCCACCATCGGTGTGGGAATGTGGGAAGTGAGGACACTGGCGTTGACTGTTCACCTCTCAATGTATGAATGAATGAACGAGCACTTGGAAAAGCACTATACAAATGCCATTCATTATAAATAATATGTACATTGACACTAGAAACTATAGGATTCCAGGTCAACAAATTAACCTGGCATATCTGTCTAAATAATAACATGCTAGCTAAATAACATTTTAATCTTTGCGTTAGACCGCATGGCGGTCAAGGCTATAGGTCACGTGCTACACAGGCACTTTTTATAATACTTTTGTGTTTTGTTTTGTTAAATAGCACTAAAGAAATGTCCTTTCAACATGGAGTACCAGGAGTGTGCCAGTCCCTGCACCGACACGTGCAGCAACCACGAGAGAACCCAGCTCTGTAGCGACCACTGCACTGACGGATGCTTCTGTCCAAAAGGTACAAATCTCAGGACTCCGATTATACAGTGTGAACACTGATCCTGGTGAATCATGACCATAACACCTTTGATTCTGTGAGCGAAAATAAAAATAAAAACGATATGATATACATTTAATAAATACCTTTGTATAGCGGTTTTCATGTTTCTTTCTTCAGAGAATCAAAGGTGTTATGGTCATGATCCAGGATCCTGGATGGCTTGATTCTAGGCTTAAAATAATTCATGTAAATATTTCTGTGAATGTCTATGGGAAAAATGAATGGCCGATTTTTCAGTGGGTCCAGAAAACCACGCCCACTGCTATGCTCTATTCGGACAGGTAGTTCCAACCGAGCTATGTCAGTCTAACCTCTTCTAATTTCCCAAGGAACCGTCTTCGATGACATCAAGCAGTCTGGGTGCGTTCCCGTCGATAAGTGCTCCTGCTTACATAGTGGCAAGCCATACAAGCCCGGGGAAACGTACACAAAGGCATGCATGAAATGGTAACCATTTACTGATGTCCCAAATTAAGTGCATTCTGTCGTGAATGATGTTTGTGAATGAGCGGTGGTTTTGACTGAACTGTGTTGCTGTCAGCACCTGTCAGCACGGTGGCTGGAAGTGTGTGAACATGGACTGTCCCTCTACCTGCTCCCTGGTCGGAGGTTCTCACGTCAGCACCTACGATGACAACCAGTACACCTTCCATGGAGACTGTTCCTACATTCTGTCCCAGGTGAGGAGGTCAAATGTGACAGGATTTGACTGAGGGGCTGCCATCGTGCAGCCTCCTTTTTTAATCCAAAATGAGTTAATAGCACAGGCACACCCTCTCGTGTAATATATATATGTATTATACTAGAATTTCGCGGGCCTTCGGCCCGCTCATCCCAGAGTTGCGTTGGCCCGCGTTGCGATACAGAAGTCCACAGATACAGAAGTGCACAGTGACACGCGTTGTATGCAGCTGTTTGGTGTTGCAGCGCACGTGTAGTGTTGTTGTTGTTATCCATATATGCGCCTCGGTTCGTCCCGTTTGTTCCACGCCAGGTGTCGACGCAGTCGTTGGCGCAAATTTCTTATTATTTTAACTGTGTATGTAATCGCGGCTAGTAGCACACTTTTTTTTTAGGAGCACGATGAAAAGTTATCAAATAATGTGTTTGAGGGCCCTCCTATATACAGCTTTAGTCCCCACACGTCTCAATATTTGCCATTGACAAAGAACAGAGAAATTAGGTGGAAATGCCGCTAAATATGACGTAAATTAAAATGTATTATATATATATTTTTTTTTAATTGAATGTAAATACTTTACTTAGAAAAAAACCTGGCAACCCGCACCCCGCGGTCATTTGCCGCTAACCGGAGCGGTGCTCCCTAGCCTGCTGGAGGGGTTCACATCATCCCATGCAGCCTCGAGAGGAAAAAGAAGGAAAATAAATGCAGCCTTGAGCCTACCTGCCAATGTGGTGTTGTGGAGCTTGATCACCTCCTCCTCCTCCTTTTCTCCCCAAATTGCCAATGCCAATAAATGCCAAAGTTGCCTAGTGTGAATACTTCCACAGCCTAATTACTAAAGGATAAACTATCAGTCTTCTCCGAAATCGGTCAATGTTTGTCAACTCAGCACGTGTTGACAACGCATAGTAAACAGAAGCAGAGAAACACACAAAATCTGCTCTCCCACCGACGTCATGTGTCCGTTTATCTCCAGCCGTACAGACTCCATTTGACGCGTCTTATCTACTTTAATACCCACATAGCCTACAACAACTTCTGTGAACAGACTTCACTGTAGTAGCTTTTCATAAATATATTTGTACTTAGGCTGTCTGCTGTCGTGAATGTTTATAGTTAGAGAAATTCAAAGTCCAGCCGTCTGCTGTCCAGCCTCTCCCACCCCTCACTGGGGAAAATTCCGGGAGGAAAACGGAAAAGGGGTGAGTTGTCTTGTTACCAACAGAAGCCGTGTGTGTGTCACACCAAAAGTGGTGACCTATAGAATCCTGTACATAGAAGCATCACGCAATCGTCTCCCTCCCTGTGTGGGTCACGTGGTGGGCTGTGAGCAAATGGGAGAGGGAATGTAGTGTTGCCAGGTCCGCGTATTGTAAGCGAGTGGTAGTGTGTGTAAGTAGCGTGTTGAATGGCATTTTTTCTGTGCTTGTTTTCATAGACGTGGCAACAAATTAGGCGGGGGTGTCGGTGCTTGTGGCGTGTTTGTGTTTATTATTGATATTGATATTGTTTGCGAGTGTGGACGGGAGCCGGCTTTAGTGGCAGTGCGATGACAATTTTTACGCGGCTGGTGTTGAGTGTGGCCGTGCGGCGCGACATGAGGAGATAGGGAACCAACGACGCGGAGGGTAAGTGTGTGACGTGTTAGTGTGTTGTTGCAGTGTGTGTTGCAGCGTGTTGCAGCGTGTCAGTGACGTAGTAGCTGGTGACTTTCTTTTCGTGGTTTTCTTTTGGGGACACCTTCTCAAATGTATAATAGATAAAACACTCCCAAAATATATAGTCTCTGTGACACATCGAGGGGCCGCAATCTGCATTCAAAGATGTTCCTAGAAGCTTTGTCATTGGTCAGAAAAAAACCCGGTCGAAATGACTAACCAATCAGGAAGTAGACAGGCAAATCGACCAATGACAAAGCTTCTAGGAAAATCTTTGAATGCAGATTGCGGCCCCTAGATGTGTGACAGAGACTACATTTTTTGTGAGCGTTTTACCCATTGCTGGCTGTCTGAATACCCCCCCCAAAAAAGGTCATTAACATTTTGACATATTATTGCTTATAGCAGCTTTAAGTAAGATTCATTTCTAAGAGGGAAAAAAGGACATTGAAGTAATTTAGAATAGGTTGCGCTTGATTGATTGATTGATTTATTGATTGAAACCTTTATTTCAGGGGAATCCATTGAGACCAAGGTCTCTTTTTCAATGGTGCCCTGTGTACAAAAAGGAACACAACAATGATTTTACATAAATGACAAAGGCAAGGTACATAATAATTTATAGTACAAAAAAACTTAAAACCAAATATTACGAAAAGCAGGTGCATAAGCCTTCTTCCAGTATGAGGTCAGTTAAAAATCTTTTAAAAATAGCAAATGAAACAAGGACATTCAACTTAAACTTTTCTTGACAATCATCATTCAGGGTGTATTCTGGGTGTATTCTGGTGGATAGCACACTTTAGTTTTTTGTCCAGTTCAGTTGCTATTTCATTTAAGACCAGTGACGTTGCTGTAATCATACTGTTCCCAGGCCTAAAACCTGACTGTGATGTGTTTAAGATGTTATTAAGGGTTAAAAGGCTACACAGCTGTTGTGCTTCAAAGATTTTAGCCAGGCAAGACAATTTGGAGATGGGCATATAGTTATTAACCGCACTTACATCCCCCCCCCCTTTTTGAATAGTGGGCTTACATGGGCAGATGTCTGATTGGGCAATCAATGGAGCTGCAAGTTTTAGCAAACTAGGTACCATATTATATTCACCAGTTGATTTGTCCACATCAATGTGATTTTGCTCAAATAAGTGATTCATTGGCTTTCCTCCGCTGTGGGTGTGCTTGAGTCAGGTAGGAGGGATCAGACCTTTCAAAAATGTCCAGCAGGCAGCAGCTATGACAGTTGATTAAAGACATCACACATCAGATGTTTGGCAGTAATAGTACCAGCCTCAGTGTCGATAGAGTGTGGCAGTGCAGATGTGGGACCAGAGTTTAGGTATTTAGACTCAATGCTTTGCCAATGATAGAGCCATGCAGGTGCGAGAGGCCAGCATTACAGTCTATAATGAACAGGAAAGGCTCACACACTGCAGAAATATGTTGAGGTCCTCAGACCGTCATCAGTGCTGAAAAGGGACCATTGGGTGTAATGTTAACAACACAATCAGCGCCGGGATTTCTTTCAAAATAGAAGCTCGGGGTGCCGGGCAGATATGGCAGCTTTTACTCTGAAAGCCGGGGGCTTCCGTTCCGTACAAAAACCGGGAGGCATAATGTTGCTTGCTTACCTTACTATGATTACGATCGAGTCTCTCTAGAAGCGTCAGAAATTAAGACAGAAGTATAGCCATCTGGTCAAAACTACGGAGAGCTCCCTAGATTACGCCTGGCGAGCCTTTCTTTCTGATCGTTAAACAGGGAAGTGAACAGGACCGCGCATGCGCGAAAAGCAAGGAGTACATTGCAGAAGGATAGGCCAACCCCCAAAAAAGAGAAAAACAATCTGATTTTTTTCCCCCGTTTGATATCAATGAAAAAGCGCTAGGACGGGTACACACGTCGTCGTAATCAGTCGGTTGGATTAGTTATGACGTTTCCACATATCGTACGGTCTGAATGTGATAATCTATGTTTTCACCTTAAGAGCCTTCATGTAAGAGCAAATACCGCAAGCTATAATTTGGTAATTAATACACCTTTGCGAAGCTTCACTGTCAAAACATACCTGTAATGGAATCCTTCTGACTTGGCTAACATTTTGTTTTATGCAGTTCTGTGGTTAAAGCATTTCTTTGTCCATGTCTTAACTTGTTTCCAGGAATTGAATGGGACTTTATCAGTTCATGGTGAAATGTACAGGTGTGGAAACACCCAATTTGAGACCTGCCTGGAAGCAGTTACTGTCATATTACCAGGGGCAACGGTAAGACCCTCCAGACCTATCTCCTTCTATAGCTTTAGTCATATTTTACTATTTTAGTCACCTGAAATGTTTAATGTTAGTCTAGTTTTATTCGACTAAATATCATACGATTTTAGTCGGATGATTGTACACTTTGTTGCATGCTGAAAATAGCCGTAGATCTGTTATTTTCAGAGCTCAACCACCGACCAAACATAAAATTATCTCTTCTCCACTAGTCCCTGCCCTACATTTTAGTCTAGTTTTTATTTGTTGACGAAATTGTCAGTAGATTTAGCCATAGTTTTATTCGTCATGGTTTAGTTTTATTTAGTTTTCGTCAGTGAAAAAAGGTAGTTGTTTTTCGTCATAGTTTTAGTTGACGAAATCAACACTGCTATAGGTTATGTGAATGCATACATTATATATGAGTACAGTGATACATGTTGTTCAACTTGCAGACAATTCGAGTGGAAGCCTCCGGAAATGTCTTTTACAACAAACTGATCTCTCAAGTACCGCTGGCACTGAGTGAGCATCCATTTCTTTACCTTTTTCTTCAAAAAGACGACACCGTCTGTTTTTTTGGTTTGAGTTGCTCGTTGAAACAGATCACTGATTGTAAATGTGTTGGTATTTTTTTACAGAGGACATAACCATCTTCAGACCCTCATCATTCTACATGGTCGTACACACCGCCTATGGACTACAAGTCACCATACAGTTGACACCCACAATGCAGGTCTACATTACCGCTGCTACGTCGCTGAAAGGCAAACTCCGCGGTATGAATCCATGCAACCATAATAGATGGATAGCTTATAGATGGAGTGCTGTGATTGTTGTACTTTTTCTGTTTTGTATGTGATTATGGAGTTAATATTACTCCAATAGACCCTCAGGTGTGGTTAGAATATTGTGTCTTCCCTGTGTATTTTGGGTTTCTTCCTGAAAGCTGAAAGCCTTTGAGTAAAAAAGCCCAATCGAAATACACGGTATTGTGACATCACATTCACAATATTATCCCCTCCCCTAACCCCTCCCCCTTTATCATACGTTGACATTCAACAATAGCTGTGGGTGTGGCTTCAGTTCAGGTGGACCACTCACCTGAAAACCAGGCATACTTTAATGAACTGGTGGGTGTGGCCACATAAAAACATACTTTTAACACTTTCTGTACACTTTTTTAAAAACAATTCTCTAGTATAATCATGATGAATGATCATGTTTTATGGGGTTGATATAGCGTTGATATGTTTGATTATTTCTTTTTGTGTCGTATACTTCCAGGCCTGTGTGGAGATTATAACGACGTGGAGGCTGATGATTTTAAAACCAGCTGTGGGCTGATCGAGGGGCAGGCCGTAGCGTTCGCCAATTCATGGAGGTCCAAATCGAGCTGCGAAGACGTGGCCATGTCATTCGGGACACCGTGTAGCGCAAATGTTGAAAAAGGTAGATGACAATGGCGAGCAGTGGTGTCAAAAGTACTCACATGTTTTACTTAAGTAAAAGTATCAATACTGCAATGTGGAAATACTCTGTTACAAGTAAAAGTCCATAACACCTACAAGCGACACCTACAAGCGACAGGTGCGTAGGAGAAGGACAACCAAGTGCCCGACGTCATGAAAAAGAAGAAACTCCGGCACACTACTGTCTTCAAATGCAGTGAAAAAGTTTGATAGGGAACAAGCAACGTTTCGGCCTATACGGCCTTCATCAGGCTATCTTTAAGCTACAAAGATAGTAAAGTAAAAGTCCGGAATTAAAAATGTATTAAAAAGTACATCAAAATGTACCAAAAGTAAAAGTACTCATTTTGCAGAATGCGTCACACCGCGACACTTGTGAGCTTGTAGATCTGCTATTTCCAAATGGCCAAAATGTATAGGGCTGAAGTGGTTACTGTATCTTTTGTAATAATAATCAAAATCTACAAAGCAACTAGTAACTAAAGATTTCATATAATTGTAGTGGAGTAAAAGTGCAATATTTTCTTCTTGAGATGTAGTGGAGTAGAAGTAAAAGTACGGACATTTGGAAATATCTCAAAAATGTACTTAACTTACTTAAGTAATTGTACTTACTTCCACCACTGACGGCAACTTTGTTCCAAATGTTACCATTGGATGATCTAGTCTTTAATATCACAATAACTGTTTGTGTGTTTGTTTGTTTGTTTGTTTGTTTGTTTCTTTTAACAGAGATATATGCCAAGCATTGGTGCACTATGCTGTCAGACCCAACGGGGAAGTTTGCAAACTGCCATTCTACGATCAGCCCAGAAGTCCACGTTGACGTAAGATCTAAGATCTGGGTTATCATCATAGTGTACTGTGTACGGCTGTACGCGATGGGTTGTGAGTCAGGACAGTTTAGGGCCTGCAGTACATGCAGGACCACCAGAGGTATTTGCGTACATTTAGTAATATCTGAATGAGAGACAGAGTACATAAAAAGGGGCAAGCAGGCCCAACATCCACACAATCCAAACATGCAGCAATCCTGGTCTCTATACTGCCTCCCCCTGATAAGCCGGGGCGCCTGATTGAGGGGAAAGGAACTGGTTCCTTCCACACGCTGTATATCCTACCGCGGAAACTCCCCCATGTCAGGTGATAAGAAGCGGCCTGCTCACTCCTCAATGCATTGAAGGAAGCATGAGCTCAGTTCGGGGCTCTCCCCAGGTTGGCAGAGGGAGAGAAGCGCCCAGGAATACAGCTTAGGCTATTGGCCCCGGTGAAAAAAATCCAGTGTTGTCCCTGAACACGTTCAATGAACTGAACATACTGTGTTTCTGCTTGATGAACGTTATTGTCTCCACCAGGCCGAAGGCATGGAGAGAGTATGTTTTTCACTCCGTCCGTCAGTCCGTGTGTGTGTCCGTGTGTCGGTCCGTGTGTCGGTCTGTCTGTGGACAGCTAATCTCCGGCACCGTTAACTTGATCGCAGGCATACTCTGCACACAAACTCCCTGAGTGCCACAGCTGAACCTCTGCCCCAAGGTTTTCACATTGGCCTCTTATAGCGCCACCTTGTTTTACATATGTCGGCCTCCTGGTGGCGCTATAAAGAGTAGATGTGAAAAACGTTGCTCTCTCACAGTTCACTTCGTTCAAGACTGTGCCAGATTTCCATCCAAACAGGCCTTAAAAACAGCAATCTGTCCTGCTCCTGCTAAAGCATAATATAATAAGCCCAAATCCGACACCAGGGGTTGGGGATTCCCTCTAAGGCTAGCGGTTAAATGATTGGCTTTAGCTTCCCTTCCCACGCAGGGGACCCAGGATTGGAATCCCATAATCGTGTTTGGTTTGGAGTACAATACATGCTGCAGCAAAACTAAACCCTGAAATATATATTTTTTAATATCCATTTCTGCTAAGAAGTTGAATTTGTGTACCATGTTGCCTCTATTGGCTCCAATAGGGATGGACCATCTTCCTAAATATTAACAATCTTTGCCATGGCTTCCCATTGGCTATTAAGATTATGCTGATATAGGAAGGACATGCGGTGGGATGTGGGAGTGGCCAGAGGAGAGAGACAGATAGATACAGACAGACTGTGGCAACAAATTCATGGTGTACTGTGTGTGTGTGTGTGTGTGTGTGTGTGTGTGTGTGTGTGTGTGTGTGTGTGTGTGTGTGTGTGTGTGTGTGTGTGTGTGTGTGTGTGTGTGTGTGTGTGTGTGTGTGTGTGTGTGTGTGTGTGTGTGTGTGTGTGTGTGTGCGCGTGTGTGCGTGCCTCTCCATAGAATTGCATCTCTGACGGCTGTTCCTGTAAAGACAGTGAAGGCTGCATGTGTGCCGTGGTTTCCTCTTACGTGCATGCCTGCGCCGCAGCAGGCGTCGCATTACCCGGATGGAGAGACGTCATGTGCAGTAAGTCCCCATCAGGTTTCAGATTTTAAAAAAGAGCAACTTCCACGATTTTTAACTTGAATCTAAAGGCTCATTCATAGTCTGGATTTTCGGTGGTGGGGTGACCACCGGAGCTGAAATAACATTGAGCGGTGGTGAGTAAAAACAGAGAGAAGGGCTGGGGTGGTGGCGGTGGTTTGCTCGTCACCACGGCTCGTGACGTCATGTTGTAGTTTGGTGGTCACCTCACCACCGAAAATCCAGACTATGAATGAGCCTTTATCGGCCTATTTAAAGCATTCGACAAAATGTTTTTTTTCCGTTGGCTAGTGCTCTTAGTCTTAGTCAGGTCATGATGACCCGACAAAGATGTTATAGTTACATCGAAACAGTGGCGGTTGGACTCAGGCCCAGGCCCCAAAGCAAGATTGACAGCTCAGCACTGGATTCATGCCATTTGCGGGGACTGCCCCTAAGTCCGACCTCCCATTAGTCCGACCTACTGTACGTGGTCGGTTAAGACTGAGGTTAGGGTTAGCGACCTACTGTACGTGGTCAGTTAAGACTGAGGTTAGGGTTAGCGACCTACATGGCTGGTTAAGACTGAGGTTATGGTTAGCGACTTACGTGGCCGGTTAAGACTGAGGTTAGGGTTAGCGACCTACGTGGCCGGTTAAGACTGAAGTTAGGGTTAGGGGTTGGGATTGTGTTAGTAATCGGTCGGACTAACGGGAGGTCGGAACAATGACATGTGGTTTCTAACAGAGAAGTACTCGGACTGCCCTGCCACCATGGTCTACAGCTACTCCACTACCAGCTGTGGTCGCTCGTGCCGCGCTCTCAGCCAGCCGGACCCCACCTGCCTGATCAAGAGCACCCCGGTGGACGGCTGCGGCTGCGCAGACGGGACCTACCTCGACAACAAGGGCCAGTGTGTGAGCGCCTCGCACTGCCCCTGCTACGAGGGGGAACACATGATTGGTGCCGGACACACCCTGAGGCTCCGCGGAAGTAACTGGTGAGCATTTGAAACGTCGACATGCATCCGATTCAATTCAACCCTGATTTCATAATAAAGGCTTACATTTGAATACTAGGCCACAATACTGCAGGGTCAATCCTCTATGCCAATGATTAGCATTTATCGTCCTCCAAAGTGCAGCAAAGCAGTATTTCTAGCAGAAATATCAGAACTGTTATCTATCTGTTCCACTAACTATGACAGAACTCTTATCTCAGGTGATCTTAATCTTCACTTGGACGATGCTTCAGATGCTGTGGCTATGGGTTTCTTAGAGTTATTGCACTCCTTTGAGTTTATCCAACATGTTGTTGGGCCTACACATAAACATGGGCACACATGGGGACCTGGTGATTTCTAGAGGTCTGAACATCACTGTGGAAAGGACTATTGAAAGGCCTGAGCTATCAGACCACTATTTGCTGTGTTTTAATATGACTGTCTCTGATCTAGAGAAAAACAACACTGAATATACTATAAACGTTACGTTGCGTGCGTACGTATGTGTCACCTGTCGAGTTGGCTTTGTCCGAGGCTTCAAAGGTCTTTTTTGAAACGTCTATGGGAAAAATGTATGGGGAATTATTTCCTGGTGGCCTCGCAGCGGGCGGGACTGCGACGCTCTATATATATCAATAATATAAGCTGTGAAGAGGACCAGTCCTAAACTTGAACCCTGAGGGACACCTCAAGGCTGTTAACTCTACAAAACAAAGCATTCCGATAAGCAGTCAAACTAGTTTAGTTGTGCTCCAATTCCTTTTCTCCAGTTCTTAGTAAAACAAATGGAGAGAAATTAATGTTTGTCTTTTCTTCTTTGCCTCTCTTCTCCTTTCTGTGCATTCTAGTGTCTGCAAACTCGGAAAGTTAAAATGTACTGGAAAGCCAAAGTATCTGAGTGAGTATCCAACACACAACTGCATGAGTAAATGCTAAATGAATGGCAAATGGTGCGTTAATGTAGCTACCTCCTTCCTTGGCTAAGATTGCATATTGTTCACAGTTCATTTTTTATAACATGTTTACCAACAGCGTGCACAACACACATGCCTTTATCGTGCACTTATACTGTATGCCTACAGAAACCAAGACTTTATCATGCATGTACAGTTGGGTGCCATCGATATTGTCCCTTATCATTTGACCCATTTAGGCCTGACCTCAAAATTTTAAAAAATCCTTCTAAATCCTCCAGTTTTCTGAAATAAATATTTTCACGATTTTTCAAAAATAGCAGATCTACAAGCTCATAGCGCGCCACTCGGTGGCGCGCTATGAGCTTGTAGATCTGCTATTTTTCAATAGCTAAATTATAACAATGTTTAAAACACCAAAAGGGTGCCCAGGCGGTGGCGTAACCGTCTGGGCACCCGACTGGTAATCCAGTCGCAGTGTACCGCGGGTTCGACTCCCGAGCCCGACACGGCCTTTACTGCATGTCTTCCCCCATCTCTCTCCCGTTTCCTGTCAGCCTACTGTCTGTCCCTTCAAAAACCAATAAAAGGCGTAAGCCGCAAAAAAATATCTTAAAAAAAAAAAAAAAAACACCAAAAGGGGTTCCCGCCCAAAATGGGTTAACTGTCCTTTTGCGCAGATCACGCAAACCTCAGCAAAAAGAAAAGGACAATATCAATGGCCTCCAACTGTATACCGTATACCTGCAGCAACCATGACTTTAACATGCATGTATACTGTACGCCTATAGCATGCACAGCACCCATGACTTTCTTCAACTGCTCCAGTGCACTGCCAGGCACAAAGGGATCCGAGTGCCAACAAAGTTGCCAGGATCCAGACATAGATTGTGTGAGTAGATCATTGGTTTGTATGGGAACCAACATACCTAATGAGCGTCCAATCCCATGTTAATTGAGAGCCCACGCAAAACTGCCCAAAATCACTTTCACCTAGAAAATCCATTCACATTTTTTATAATTCAGCTGACTGTGGAGACACATGCTGGAACTTTTTACTTTGAAATGTTTTATAGTTTCTGAGTTATTTAATTTAAACGCCAAATGCATTCTCAATGGTGAAAACACAAACTTTGGCAACACGTATAAAAAAAAAAGTTTTGATTTTTGTGATTTTTTTTTAATAAAAATAAAAATAAAAATAAAAATAAAAATAAAAATAAAAATAAAAATAAAAATAAAAATAAAAATAAAAATAAAAATAAAAATAAAAATAAAAATAAAAATAAAAATACGTCCACAGACGTCTTGGGCTATGCACGTGCGGTAATACCCAAGATGTCCACAGACGTTTTGGGCACAAAATGTGTTAAGTATGTTGTTGTTGTGTCTGTAGGTGAGTGAGAGGTGTGTGTCAGGGTGTGTGTGTCCTGAAGGCCTGCTGTCGGACGGCCGTGGAGGATGCATCAAGGAGCAGCAATGTCCCTGTTCACACAACGGACAGTCCTACCAGCCTGGGCAGACCGCCAAGGTGGACTGTAACACCTGGTAATGATAACCTCTAAATATGACTGTAACACCTGGTAATGATAACCTCTAAATATGACTGTAACATCTGGTAATGATAACCTCTAAATATGACTGTAACACCTGTTAATGTTAACCTCTAAGTATGACTGTAACACCTGGTAATGATAACCTCTAAATATGACTGTAACACCTGGTAATGATAACCTCTAAATATGACTGTAACACCTGTTAATGTTAACCTCTAAGTATGACTGTAACACCTGGTAATGATAACCTCTAAGTATGACTGTAACACCTGGTAATGATAACCTCTAAGTATGACTGTAACACCTGGTAATGAGTACCTCCAAGTATGACTGTAACATAGTATGCCTATAGCCGATCTACAAGCACAGCGTGGCGCGTTGTGCAACCAAGTGTAAAATGACTCATACTCGATCTCTTGTCCGCTAGTCCCTAACATATTTAGTTTTTAGCTGTAGACAAAAGTGTCTATACATTTAGTCTTGTTTTCATTTAGTTTCTATTTAGTTTTCGTCGAACGAACATTTTTTGTCTTAGTTTTAGTCGGGTGCAGTGCACCCCCACATTTTAATCTGCTGGAGCAGCTGCTCCGTTTGCTCAATGGCTCAGGCGCCACTGACGCACGCACGCACGCACGCACGGACGCACACACACACGCACGCACGCACGCACGCACGCACGCACAGACATAGAGACACACACACACACACACACACACACACACACACACACACACACACACACACACACACACACACACACACACACACTATCGGCAGAGATGAATAGAAAAGTTTATTATTACACGTAGTGTAAATAGTGATTAAATAGATCTTACGAATAAAACAATGACCTAAGACGTGTCATCGTCACAGCACCAGGATAAAGCAATGACTAATTGAACATAATGACCTAAGATGTACAATGTGTCATCGTCACAGCACGTGCACAGGAAGGAAGTGGAAGTGCACCAACAACCAGTGTGACGGGACCTGCAGTATGTACGGACGAGGACATTTCACCTCCTTTGATGACAAGAGGTTCACCTTTCACGGTGACTGTGAACACATGGTCGCTCAGGTACCGTACAGGAAGGGGTTACGTTCAGTCACCGTCTGTGAGGATTGATTGTCACATTTAATTAAAACTTACAGGACTACTGTCTAACAGAAGGCTTGTCTTATAGGACTAACTACCTTGTCTAACTACTTTTTTTTTAAGCCTGGGAAACGAGCCAGGAAAAGTGGCATAGGAGTGGGAGTGAGCCTTGTATTTTGCTAAACAATAACAGGGCAGAGTGGCGTCACTCCAAATTTGGTGACGTCTCAGTGTTCTCCGCTGTGTTGTACTAGGGGCGTGGGGAAGCGCACAGATCGGTGAACCAATCAGAAATCACATTGGCGGGGGCAGGCTACTGTCTAACAGAACCCTTGTCTTACAGGACTACTGTGGGAGCAGCTCTAAGGGTTCCTTCAAGGTCATGGCTGAGAACATTCCATGTGGACCTTCTGGACAAGTCTGCTCCACTGTGATCAAGCTCATCTTAGAGGTACAACAACATGTTTACGTGTCGTGTACTAAAGACGACGCAGTCACACTTCAACAAACTATAGTGCATAAGGTTGACAAGCTTCGTTTCTTTTTCAGGACTATGAACTTCAACTGCGAGACGAAAAAGTCCAAGTTACCAAAGCAAGCAAAGGAGATGTCGTCCCCTATCGGGTCTACAGCATCGGTTTGTATCTGGTGGTTGAGACCAGGATTGGACTGATCCTCATATGGGACAAGAAGAACAGCCTAGCGATCAAACTCAGCTACAAGTACAAGGTGAGTGAATTGAGCCTTCTTTCTGTTTAAGGGTTGTGCTTTGACTTTCCATTTAGCGGGTGCATGTGTTTGGTCCGACGTACTAACGTACTAACGTACTAACGTACTAACAGTCCGACAGACCCCAAACACTAAACCCTAACCTCACAGGGAAGCCACGGGTGAGGCTTAACCGGCCATGCATGTGTCGGGCTGTTGCATATCGGAAAAAGTATGCTCCCGTTCAGTGGCATCTACAGTCATCTCAATTAGGGCCGTCACTACCGTGACGCAGCCCCAGAGTCATTTGGGGCCCATGGCTGCCCACCCGTGCCGTCGGTAAAATAAATGTATAAATACATAGAGAGATGCAATGACAGTTGAGTTGACCAAAGTTTGGCGGAGCCCCGGTGGTGGCTGCTGCTAGCACACTCGTTCCCCCGTGGAGGAAGTTAGGAAAGGCCGTGGGCTCCCCCGACCTCGCAGACCTATTTGTTTGTTATAAACATTTTGTTTGTCATAATGTTCCCATGATTCCATTTGCCGATAATGCGCCCCGCAGGGAAAACCATGTGGCCTGTGCGGGAACTACGACGGAAACGCCAGGAACGACTTCACCACCAGAAGCAAAGAGGTCGTGGTTGACGCGTATGTGTTCGGAAACAGCTGGAAGGCTTCTCCCGGCTGCCCCGACGCCAATCCGGGGAAGAACCCGTGCACGGCATACTCCCACAGGCAGGCGTGGTCCATCAAACACTGCAGCGTCATCAACAGCCCTGTGTTCGCTACCTGCCATCCCAAGGTACCAACAACCAGCCACTATTAAACACTGTGTTCGCTGTCAGCCATCCCAAGGTACCAACAACCAGCCACTATTAAACACTGTGTTCGCTGTCAGCCAGCAACGTAGCCTACCAATTTGGGCAGAAAATTCAGATTTAGTTTTTGTCATATAGTGTTTTGAATACAATTCCATTTAGTTTTGGTCATGTTTTCGTAATCTGAATGTTTGGGTTCAACTCTAGTTTTAGTGGACTAAATATCATGTGATTTTAACGGTCAAGCTACACCGAGCATGTGTGCGTAAAACGCACATAAGCACAAACGCACACACGCACTTTTAATTAGATCCAGTACTATGTTATTTCTGAGTATGCGGGACTCGCGTATCTGCGTATTACGCACACACACGCTTGGTGTATAGCTCGGGCCATAAAGCTACTGTACCGTAGACCAGCTCGGCTCGGGTTTTAGTCATATAGCTTAGTTTTTATTTAGTTTTCATCCGTAAAAAAGCTAGTCGCCAAACATTTTTCGTCATGGTTTTAGTCTACGAGATGCCAACACTGCCAAGAACCACCCACAACAAAACAGTAAAAACACCAAACATCAAATGTTATGAACCAACTTTAAAAAAGCAAGCCAAGTCATGGTGTGTAGTTGATGAGAATTAGTCAAATTGCCTGTTGTACTCTTTCTGAAATACAGTGCAGTATATCACGGTCATACATTTTCCTGTGTCAAAAGGTGGACCCCAAAAAGTTTTACGACGCCTGTGTCAGGGACTCGTGTGCGTGTACCACCGGGGGGGACTGTGAGTGCTTCTGCACGGCGGTAGCAGCGTACGCAGCTGCCTGCAACGAGGCCGGAGCCTGTGTGAGATGGAGGACGCCCAAGATATGCCGTGAGTCTCCAGCTGATTTTCTTTTTTACACACATAATAATGTTCTTATTTCATCAAGACTCAATTACTGAATGCGTATTTACTGTGGCACTATGGCATATTATCAGGAGTCCAACTAGAAGGTTCTCAAAAGGACCGCCATAACGCTGAGAATCTCTCAGAGTTCCAGACCTGTTATGGTCATTCAGGACTAGCTCTTTATGTGTTTCTGGTAATAGTATTGTCTCATTTTGTATGTCTGTGGCAAAAAAATTAATAATTCTGACTAAAATGTTCACCACAAGCCAGCATGGCGATGAACCTATACATATGTTGCTTTACTTCACCCACAAAAAAGACTTGTTTTCTATCATTTATTTTTGTTGTTGTCACATTTCTGAGCCAATAATCAAATATTTTAAATTAATATCAGACCAATGTTAACAAGAGCAATACCATATTTAAGCCCTTCTCTTTGAACCTGGATCATCACAGTCGGTATTCTTGGTGTGTCGATGCTCCCTGCACCATTACAGTTAACGTCATAGTGTTATAGTATTATAACACCAAGTATCCATCATCTCATTCATTGTTTGTTTGTTTTGCCCCTTCACACGTAGCTCTGTTCTGTGACTACTACAACCCGCCTGGTGGATGTGACTGGCATTACCAGCCTTGTGGGAAACCATGCATGAAGACGTGCAGGAACCCTTCAGGAATATGCTCCAAACTGATCCCAGCTCTGGAGGGTATGATATAGTAATCTATATGCTGTAGTAGTGTTGTGTTGTACTTCTGCGCAGTGGTGGAAAGTAACTAAGTACTTTTACTTAAGTACTGTACTTAAGAACAATTTTGAGGTATTTGTACTTTACTTGAGTATTTCCAATTTCCAATACTTTTACTTCTACTCCACTACATCTCAGAGCCAAAATTTGTACTTTTACTCCACTACAATTATATGAAAACTTTAGTTACTAGTTACTTTGGAGATTTTAATTTTGATTAGAAAACATACATTAACCACTTCAACCCTATACATTTCGGCCATTTGAAAATCGCCGATCTGCTATTTTCAATAGATTTTGGACACATTTTGAACTTGTGAAATGGCACATTCTGCACAATGAGTACTTTTACTTTTAGTACTTTAAGTACATTTTGATATGTACTTTTACTCAAGTACATTTTCAATTCCGTACTTTTACTTGTAACAAAGTAGTTCTGAATTCCAGTATTTGTACTTTTACTTAAGTAAAACAATTGAGTACTTTTCCCACCACTGCTTCTGCGCCACTAGCTGTTCTGTGGTCTGACTGGAAATGAACCTTGTGTTTTAAAGGCTGCTATCCGTCATGTCCTCCTCAACGAGCTTACTTGGAAGAAAGCAGCAAGACGTGTGTTGCGGAGAAGCAGTGTGGATGTTATGATGGAGAAGGAAAGCTTTACAGGGAAGGAGAACCCATGCCCTCAGAGAAGAACTGTTACCCATGGTACTTTATTACTATTCTTAGCTCCTCTACAGTATATGAAGAACTGTTACCCATGGTACTTTATTACTATTCTTAGCTCCTCTACAGTATATGAAGAACTGTTACCCATGGTACTTTATTACTATTCTTAACTCCTCTACAGTATATGAAGAACTGTTACCCATGGTACTTTATTACTATTCTTAGCTCCTCTACAGTATATGAAGAACTGTTACCCATGGTACTTTATTACTATTCTTAACTCCTCTACAGTATATGAACTGTTACCCATGGTACTTTATTACTATTCTTAACTCCTCTACAGTATATGAAGAGTTACCCATGGTACTTTATTACTATTCTTAACTCCTCTACAGTATACAGTTGGGTGCCACCAATATTGTCCCTTATCATTTGACCCATTTAGGCCTGACCTCAAAATTTTAAAAAATCCTTCTAAATCCTCCAGTTTTCTGAAATAAATATTTTCACGATTTTTCAAAAATAGCAGACCTACAAGCTCGTAGCGCGCCACTCGGTGGCGCGCTATGAGCTTGCAGATCTGCTATTTTTCAATAGCTAAATTATAACATAATGTTTAAAACACCAAAAGGGGTTCCCGCCCAAAATGGGTTAACTGTCCTTTTGCGCAGATCACGCAAACCTCAGCAATAAGAAAAGGACAATATCGATGGCCTCCAACTGTATGAACTGTTACCCATGGTACTTTATTACTATCCTTAACTCCTCTACAGTATATGAACTGTTACCCATGGTACTTTATTACTATTCTTAACTCCTCTACAGTATATGAACTGTTACCCATGGTACTGTATTACTATCCTTAACTCCTCTACAGTATATGAACTGTTACCCATGGTACTGTATTACTATCCTTAACTCCTCTACAGTATATGAACTGTTACCCATGGTACTTTATTAATATCCTTAACTCCTCTACAGTATATGAACTGTTACCCATGGTACTGTATTACTATCCTTAACTCCTCTACAGTATATGAACTGTTACCCATGGTACTGTATTACTATGCTTAACTCCTCTACAGTATATGAACTGTTACCCATGGTACTTTATTACTATCCTTAACTCCTCTACAGTATATGAACTGTTACCCATGGTACTTTATTACTATCCTTAACTCCTCTACAGTATATGAACTGTTACCCATGGTACTTTATTACTATCCTTAACTCCTCTACAGTATATGAACTGTTACCCATGGTACTTTATTACTGTTCTTAACTCCTCTACAGTATATGAACTGTTACCCATGGTACTTTATTACTATCCTTAACTCCTCTACAGTATATGAACTGTTACCCATGGTACTTTATTACTGTTCTTAACTCCTCTACAGTATATGAACTGTTACCCATGGTACTTTATTACTATCCTTAACTCCTCTACAGTATATGAACTGTTACCCATGGTACTTTATTACTATCCTTAACTCCTCTACGTATATGAACTGTTACCCATGGTACTTTATTACTATCCTTAACTCCTCTACAGTATATGAACTGTTACCCATGGTACTTTATTACTATCCTTAACTCCTCTACGTATATGAACTGTTACCCATGGTACTTTATTACTATCCTTAACTCCTCTACAGTATATGAACTGTTACCCATGGTACTTTATTACTATCCTTAACTCCTCTACAGTATATGAACTGTTACCCATGGTACTTTATTACTATCCTTAACTCCTCTACAGTATATGAACTGTTACCCATGGTACTTTATTACTATCCTTAACTCCTCTACAGTATATGAACTGTTACCCATGGTACTTTATTACTATTCTTAACTCCTCTACAGTATATGAACTGTTACCCATGGTACTTTATTACTATTCTTAACTCCTCTACAGTATATGAAGAAAAACTTTGTTAAAATGTTACATTAATTTTATAAAATGACAAGACCACTTTTGATGTTTGATGCCAAACAACAAAATGTCTTTGCTTTTTTTTTGCTTGTCAGTCGTTGCTCATCAACAAAGCGCAATTGCTACTACGATATCAATGGTGAGTATAATAATCATAATACATAATACTAATTTGGTACACATTCTTTTGGGGTGTTTTTGTCACAGCATATGTAAACAACACTTAAGTATTGTTCCATCTGTATCCGGGATACAGTGGCATGCAATTTACAATTTACAATTTAGGCATTTAGCAGACGCTCTTAATCCAGAGCGACTTACATTTAGCAAGAACAAAAGCATGGGAATACATCACATATATAAAAAGCATTTATCAAGAAACATGCGTAAGCTAAGAACGTAGCTAGAACATATCTATATAATGACACTGTACATATAAACTATACATATATACTATACTATGCTGTACATATATACTATGAAGTGCTATGACTTCATACAATGCAATTATTGTGCTGTCTACATAACATGCACAGATAGACACTAGCACAGTATGCGACCCTGTCACTGTGCGAGTGTGCGTCCAGCGCGCGCGCGCACACACACACACACACACACACACACACACACACACACACACACACACACACACACACACACACACACACACACACATTATTATTATACACTCAAGTACAGTAGCAAATGATTATATTATTATTATTAGTTACGTTCCACCACTGCATTTCTCACTAGAATGTACACTTGTTTCTGTTCTAGCTTGTCAGTGCACGTACCAAGGAAAACTGTACGATTATGGAGAAACCATCTACAACACCCACGATGGAGATGGAAGCTGCATCAAGGCTGTTTGCAAAGACAACGGAACCATCTCCAGGGTCATTTGGCCTTGCACTACAACCACAGGCCCGATTACAACCACAATCCCCCAAACCACCACACCTTTTGTGTTTTCTACAACTGGTAGGTGACTTAAAATTTACGTCTGTTGATATATAATAGATTTTCACTTCTCAATGTTCCTTTTCGAATACTTTGATGACTTAGTCTCTTCATCCTAGCCTGTGTCATTTAGAATGTGATTGTCAGATCTGACAAGGAATGTGGGATATCACAATATTACCAAATTAACTGACTGAACTACAGACAAAGATATTATGGCTTGTTTTTGTTTTGATGACGCTTTCTCCGGTTGGCCTCTGATCTCGAAGCCATAGATTAACACACAGGTTGCGGAAAAGCACCCTCTATCGTAAACCCCTGAAAACACAGATGAGTTAAATAATTACTACAGTGATACTGTCTGATATGGCTTTGCCTGATACTGATTGGCAGTGGTGGAAAAGGTACTCACATTATTTACTCAAGTAAAAGTATCAATTCTGCCATGTAGAAATATTACATTACAAGTAAAAGTCCGGAATTCAAAATGTACTTGAGTGAAAGTACAAAAGTATTTCCGTCAAAATGTACTTAAAGTACCAAAAGTAAAAGTATGCCATCAGGTAGGAGGTACGAGGTCCATGCGTGCAAATATAATAGGTACAAACATTACTTTGTCCCTCTGTCAATCACACTCCTTAACAGAGTCCTTGCAGAGGACAGACAGGGTAGGGGTAGAAGGTTTTGAGGTGGTGATGATGATCTCCTTTTTGCACTAGTTACTGTATACTGTACAGTATGTTGGTGTGTGTGGTATTGAATTGTTGTACGAGGCACTGTGTACCTTTATTGTCTTGTAGTGTGTATTGTATTGTATATTTGTATGCTGCAGGGTGGGTCCTTGGGGTCCAAGACAAATTTTTCCTTCGGGAGACAAAATAAAGAAACCTTGAACCTTGAACCTATACTCATTTTGGAGAATGTCCCATTTCAAGTTATCAAATGTATGGAAATCATTTGAAAATAGCAGATCTATTCGATTTAACACTTTAGCACTTGTTTTGTAATAATAATAAAAATCTACAGAGTAACTAGTAACTAAAGCTGTCAAAAATGAAGTGGAGTACAATATTTGCCTCTGAGATGTAGTGGAGTAGAAGTAAAAGTATTGGAAATAATAAGTAAAGTATAAATACCTCAAAATGGTACTTGTGAATGAAGAAGAGCTTATCACCCTCTTGCTCCTTTTGTAATCCACAGAAAAACCTACGACACCGAAACCCACCTCAACTACAGAAAAGCCTACGACGACCACCACTACCATTGTCTCTACAGTGCAGCCAACCACATCCTGTCATGTTTATAAATGGTCAGAATGGACGAATAACCATTACCCTTCAAGTGGTGACGACACTGAAAGCATAAAAGATATAAAGAATATTGACTTGAGCGCTTGTACCAAACCTTTAGAAATCGAGTGTCGTGCCAAACAGTACAAAGATAAGTCTTTGGCTCAGTTAGCACAAAAAGTTAAATGTGACCCAACAGTTGGACTGATTTGTAAAGGCCAGGACCAAGGTATACCACCTAGGTGCTTTGACTACGAAATACGAGTCAGATGTTTGATTGACACATGCAAGCCATCCGTCTCTACCACAGCTGCAACTACAATCGTAAAAACAACCACAGAAAAGCCAGCAGCAACAACAGAAAAGCCAAAGATAACAGAAAAGCCTACAATAAAAACCACAGAGAAGCCTACGACAACCACAGAAAAGCCTACGACAACCACGGAAAAGCCTACAATAAAATCCACAGAAAAGCCTACGACAACCACTACCATTGTCCCTACTTCTACAACAGTGCAACCAACCACATCCTGTCATGTTTATAAATGGTCAGAATGGACGAATAACCATTACCCTTCAAGTGGTGACGACACTGAAAGCATAAAAGATATAAAGAATATTGACTTGAGCGCTTGTACCAAACCTTTAGAAATCGAGTGTCGTGCCAAACAGTACAAAGATAAGTCTTTGGCTCAGTTAGCACAAAAAGTTAAATGTGACCCAACAGTTGGACTGATTTGTAAAGGCCAGGACCAAGGTATACCACCTAGGTGCTTTGACTACGAAATACGAGTCAGATGTTTGATTGACACATGCAAGCCATCCGTCTCTACCACAGCTGCAACTACAATCGTAAAAACAACCACAGAAAAGCCAGCAGCAACAACAGAAAAGCCAAAGATAACAGAAAAGCCTACAATAAAAACCACAGAGAAGCCTACGACAACCACAGAAAAGCCTACGACAACCACGGAAAAGCCTACAATAAAATCCACAGAAAAGCCTACGACAACCACTACCATTGTCCCTACTTCTACAACAGTGCAACCAACCACATCCTGTCATGTTTATAAATGGTCAGAATGGACAAATAACCATTACCCTAAAAGTGGTGACGACACTGAAAGCATAAAAGATATAAAGAATCTTGACTTGAGCGCTTGTACCAAACCTTTAGAAATCGAGTGTCGTGCCAAACAGTACAAAGATAAGTCTTTGGCTCAGTTAGGACAAAAAGTTAAATGTGACCCAACAGTTGGGCTGATTTGTAAAGGCCAGGACCAAGGTATACCACCTAGGTGCTATGACTACGAAATACGAGTCAGATGTTTGATTGACACATGCAAGCCATCCGTCTCTACCACAGCTGCAACTACAATCGTAAAAACAACCACAGAAAAGCCATTAGCAACAACAGAAAAGCCAAAGATAACAGAAAAGCCTACAATAAAAACCACAGAGAAGCCTACGACAACCACAGAAAAGCCTACGACAACCACGGAAAAGCCTACAATAAAATCCACAGAAAAGCCTACGACAACCACTACCATTGTCCCTACTTCTACAACAATGCAACCAACCACATCCTGTCATGTTTATAAATGGTCAGAATGGACGAATAATCATTACCCTTCAAGTGGTGACGACACTGAAAGCATAAAAGATATAAAGAATCTTGACTTGAGCGCTTGTACCAAACCTTTAGAAATCGAGTGTCGTGCCAAACAGTACAAAGATAAGTCTTTGGCTCAGTTAGGACAAAAAGTTAAATGTGACCCAACAGTTGGGCTGATTTGTAAAGGCCAGGACCAAGGTATACCACCTAGGTGCTATGACTACGAAATACGAGTCAGATGTTTGATTGACACATGCAAGCCATCCGTCTCTACCACAGCTGCAACTACAATCGTAAAAACAACCACAGAAAAGCCATTAGCAACAACAGAAAAGCCAAAGATAACAGAAAAGCCTACAATAAAAACCACAGAGAAGCCTACGACAACCACAGAAAAGCCTACGACAACCACGGAAAAGCCTACAATAAAATCCACAGAAAAGCCTACGACAACCACTACCATTGTCCCTACTTCTACAACAGTGCAACCAACCACATCCTGTCATGTTTATAAATGGTCAGAATGGACGAATAATCATTACCCTTCAAGTGGTGACGACACTGAAAGCATAAAAGATATAAAGGATCTTGACTTGAGCGCTTGTACCAAACCTTTAGAAATCGAGTGTCGTGCCAAACAGTACAAAGATAAGTCTTTGGCTCAGTTAGGACAAAAAGTTAAATGTGACCCAACAGTTGGGCTGATTTGTAAAGGCCAGGACCAAGGTATACCACCTAGGTGCTATGACTACGAAATACGAGTCAGATGTTTGATTAACACATGCAAGCCATCCGTCTCTACCACAGCTGCAACTACAATCGTGAAAACAACCACAGAAAAGCCAGCAGCAACAACAGAAAAGCCAAAGATAACAGAAAAGCCTACAATAAAAACCACAGAGAAGCCTACGACAACCACAGAAAAGCCTACGACAACCACGGAAAAGCCTACAATAAAATCCACAGAAAAGCCTACGACAACCACTATCATTGTCCCTACTTCTACAACAGTGCAACCAACCACATCCTGTCATGTTTATAAATGGTCAGAATGGACGAATAACCATTACCCTTCAAGTGGTGACGACACTGAAAGCATAAAAGATATAAAGGATCTTGACTTGAGCGCTTGTACCAAACCTTTAGAAATCGAGTGTCGTGCCAAACAGTACAAAGATAAGTCTTTGGCTCAGTTAGGACAAAAAGTTAAATGTGACCCAACAGTTGGACTGATTTGTAAAGGCCAGGACCAAGGTATACCACCTAGGTGCTTTGACTACGAAATACGTGTCAGATGTTTGATTGACACATGCAAGCCATCCATCTCTACCACAGCTGCAACTACAATCGTAAAAACAACCACAGAAAAGCCATTAACAACAACGGAAAAGCCAAAGATAACAGAAAAGCCTACAATAAAAACCACAGAGAAGCCTACGACAACCACAGAAAAGCCTACGACAACCACGGAAAAGCCTACGACAACCACGGAAAAGCCTACAATAAAATCCACAGAAAAGCCTACGACAACCACTACCATTGTCCCTACTTCTACAACAGTGCAACCAACCACATCCTGTCATGTTTATAAATGGTCAGAATGGACGAATAATCATTACCCTTCAAGTGGTGACGACACTGAAAGCATAAAAGATATAAAGAATCTTGACTTGAGCGCTTGTACCAAACCTTTAGAAATCGAGTGTCGTGCCAAACAGTACAAAGATAAGTCTTTGGCTCAGTTAGGACAAAAAGTTAAATGTGACCCAACAGTTGGACTGATTTGTAAAGGCCAGGACCAAGGTATACCACCTAGGTGCTATGACTACGAAATACGAGTCAGATGTTTGATTGACACATGCAAGCCATCCGTCTCTACCACAGCTGCAACTACAATCGTAAAAACAACCACAGAAAAGCCATTAACAACAACAGAAAAGCCAAAGATAACAGAAAAGCCTACAATAAAAACCACAGAGAAGCCTACGACAACCACAGAAAAGCCTACGACAACCACGGAAAAGCCTACGACAACCACAGAAAAGCCTACGGCAACCACTACCATTGTCCCTACTTCTACAACAGTGCAACCAACCACATCCTGTCATGTTTATAAATGGTCAGAATGGACGAATAATCATTACCCTTCAAGTGGTGACGACACTGAAAGCATAAAAGATATAAAGAATCTTGACTTGAGCGCTTGTACCAAACCTTTAGAAATCGAGTGTCGTGCCAAACAGTACAAAGATAAGTCTTTGGCTCAGTTAGGACAAAAAGTTAAATGTGACCCAACAGTTGGACTGATTTGTAAAGGCCAGGACCAAGGTATACCACCTAGGTGCTATGACTACGAAATACGAGTCAGATGTTTGATTGACACATGCAAGCCATCCGTCTCTACCACAGCTGCAACTACAATCGTGAAAACAACCACAGAAAAGCCAGCAGCAACAACAGAAAAGCCAAAGATAACAGAAAAGCCTACAGCCACTACAAAAGCAACAACAGAAAAGCTTACAATAAAAACCACAGAGAAGCCTACGACAACCACAGAAAAGCCTACGACAACCAAGGAAAAGCCTACAATAAAATCCACAGAAAAGCCTACGACCACCACTACCATTGTCCCTACTTCTACAACAGTGAAACCAACCACATCCTGTCATGTTTATAAATGGTCAGAATGGACGAATAACCATTACCCTAAAAGTGGTGACGACACTGAAAGCATAAAAGATATAAAGAATCTTGACTTGAGCGCTTGTACCAAACCTTTAGAAATCGAGTGTCGTGCCAAACAGTACAAAGATAAGTCTTTGGCTCAGTTAGGACAAAAAGTTAAATGTGACCCAACAGTTGGACTGATTTGTAAAGGCCAGGACCAAGGTATACCACCTAGGTGCTATGACTACGAAATACGAGTCAGATGTTTGATTGACACATGCAAGCCATCCGTCTCTACCACAGCTGGAACTACAATCGTGAAAACAACCACAGAAAAGCCAGCAGCAACAACAGAAAAGCCAAAGATAACAGAAAAGCCTACAGCCACTACAAAAGCAACAACAGAAAAGCTTACAATAAAAACCACAGAGAAGCCTACGACAACCACAGAAAAGCCTACGACAACCAAGGAAAAGCCTACAATAAAATCCACAGAAAAGCCTACGACCACCACTACCATTGTCCCTACTTCTACAACAGTGAAACCAACCACATCCTGTCATGTTTATAAATGGTCAGAATGGACGAATAACCATTACCCTAAAAGTGGTGACGACACTGAAAGCATAAAAGATATAAAGAATCTTGACTTGAGCGCTTGTACCAAACCTTTAGAAATCGAGTGTCGTGCCAAACAGTACAAAGATAAGTCTTTGGCTCAGTTAGGACAAAAAGTTAAATGTGACCCAACAGTTGGACTGATTTGTAAAGGCCAGGACCAAGGTATACCACCTAGGTGCTTTGACTACGAAATACGTGTCAGATGTTTGATTGACACATGCAAGCCATCCATCTCTACCACAGCTGCAACTACAATCGTAAAAACAACCACAGAAAAGCCATTAACAACAACGGAAAAGCCAAAGATAACAGAAAAGCCTACAATAAAAACCACAGAGAAGCCTACGACAACCACAGAAAAGCCTACGACAACCACGGAAAAGCCTACGACAACCACGGAAAAGCCTACAATAAAATCCACAGAAAAGCCTACGACAACCACTACCATTGTCCCTACTTCTACAACAGTGCAACCAACCACATCCTGTCATGTTTATAAATGGTCAGAATGGACGAATAATCATTACCCTTCAAGTGGTGACGACACTGAAAGCATAAAAGATATAAAGAATCTTGACTTGAGCGCTTGTACCAAACCTTTAGAAATCGAGTGTCGTGCCAAACAGTACAAAGATAAGTCTTTGGCTCAGTTAGGACAAAAAGTTAAATGTGACCCAACAGTTGGACTGATTTGTAAAGGCCAGGACCAAGGTATACCACCTAGGTGCTATGACTACGAAATACGAGTCAGATGTTTGATTGACACATGCAAGCCATCCGTCTCTACCACAGCTGCAACTACAATCGTGAAAACAACCACAGAAAAGCCAGCAGCAACAACAGAAAAGCCAAAGATAACAGAAAAGCCTACAATAAAAACCACAGAGAAGCCTACGACAACCACAGAAAAGCCTACGACAACCACGGAAAAGCCTACAATAAAATCCACAGAAAAGCCTACGACAACCACTACCATTGTCCCTACTTCTACAACAGTGCAACCAACCACATCCTGTCATGTTTATAAATGGTCAGAATGGACGAATAATCATTACCCTTCAAGTGGTGACGACACTGAAAGCATAAAAGATATAAAGAATCTTGACTTGAGCGCTTGTACCAAACCTTTAGAAATCGAGTGTCGTGCCAAACAGTACAAAGATAAGTCTTTGGCTCAGTTAGGACAAAAGGTTAAATGTGACCCAACAGTTGGACTGATTTGTAAAGGCCAGGACCAAGATATACCACCTAGGTGCTATGACTACGAAATACGCGTCAGATGTTTGATTGACACATGCAAGCCATCCGTCTCTACCACAGCCGCAACTACTATCGTAAAAACAACCACAGAAAAGCATACAATAACAACCACAGTAAAGCCTACGTTAATCACAACAACTAGTCCACCTATTGTCACAAGACCAGAGGCTTCAACAACCGTTATACCAACAGAAGGACAGAAAGAAAGTAAAACAACCACATCCTGTCATGTTTATAAATGGTCAGAATGGACGAATAACCATTACCCTTCAAGTGGTGACGACACTGAAAGCATAAAAGATATTAAGAATCTTGACTTGAGCGCTTGTACCAAACCTTTAGAAATTGAGTGTCGTGCCAAACAGTACAAAGATAAGTCTTTGGCTCAGTTAGGACAAAAAGTTAAATGTGACCCAACAGTTGGACTGATTTGTAAAGGCCAGGACCAAGGTATACCACCTAGGTGCTTTGACTACGAAATACGTGTCAGATGTTTGATTGACAGATGCAAGCCATCCGTCTCTACCACAGCTGCAACTACAATCGTAAAAACAACCACAGAAAAGCCATTAGCAACAACAGAAAAGCCAAAGATAACAGAAAAGCCTACAATAAAAACCACAGAAAAGCCTACGACAACCACAGAAAAGCCCACAATAAAATCCACAGAAAAGCCTACGACCACCACTACCATTGTCGCTACTTCTACAACAGTGCAGCCAACCACATCCTGTCATGTTTATAAATGGTCAGAATGGACGAATAACCATTACCCTAAAAGTGGTGACGACACTGAAAGCATAAAAGATATAAAGAATCTTGACTTGAGCGCTTGTACCAAACCTTTAGAAATCGAGTGTCGTGCCAAACAGTACAAAGATAAGTCTTTGGCTCAGTTAGGACAAAAAGTTAAATGTGACCCAACAGTTGGACTGATTTGTAAAGGCCAGGACCAAGGTATACCACCTAGGTGCTATGACTACGAAATACGAGTCAGATGTTTGATTGACACATGCAAGCCATCCGTCTCTACCACAGCTGCAACTACAATCGTGAAAACAACCACAGAAAAGCCAGCAGCAACAACAGAAAAGCCAAAGATAACAGAAAAGCCTACAGCCACTACAAAAGCAACAACAGAAAAGCTTACAATAAAAACCACAGAGAAGCCTACGACAACCACAGAAAAGCCTACGACAACCACTACCATTGTCCCTACTTCTACAACAGTGCAACCAACCACATCCTGTCATGTTTATAAATGGTCAGAATGGACGAATAATCATTACCCTTCAAGTGGTGACGACACTGAAAGCATAAAAGATATAAAGAATCTTGACTTGAGCGCTTGTACCAAACCTTTAGAAATCGAGTGTCGTGCCAAACAGTACAAAGATAAGTCTTTGGCTCAGTTAGGACAAAAAGTTAAATGTGACCCAACAGTTGGACTGATTTGTAAAGGCCAGGACCAAGGTATACCACCTAGGTGCTATGACTACGAAATACGAGTCAGATGTTTGATTGACACATGCAAGCCATCCGTCTCTACCACAGCTGCAACTACAATCGTAAAAACAACCACAGAAAAGCCATTAACAACAACAGAAAATCCAAAGATAACAGAAAAGCCTACAATAAAAACCACAGAGAAGCCTACGACAACCACAGAAAAGCCTACGACAACCACGGAAAAGCCTACAATAAAATCCACAGAAAAGCCTACGATAACCACTACCATTGTCCCTACTTCTACAACAGTGCAACCAACCACATCCTGTCATGTTTATAAATGGTCAGAATGGACGAATAATCATTACCCTTCAAGTGGTGACGACACTGAAAGCATAAAAGATATAAAGAATCTTGACTTGAGCGCTTGTACCAAACCTTTAGAAATCGAGTGTCGTGCCAAACAGTACAAAGATAAGTCTTTGGCTCAGTTAGGACAAAAAGTTAAATGTGACCCAACAGTTGGACTGATTTGTAAAGGCCAGGACCAAGGTATACCACCTAGGTGCTATGACTACGAAATACGAGTCAGATGTTTGATTGACACATGCAAGCCATCCGTCTCTACCACAGCTTCAACTACAATCGTAAAAACAACCACAGAAAAGCCATTAACAACAACAGAAAAGCCAAAGATAACAGAAATGCCTACAATAAAAACCACAGAGAAGCCTACGACAACCACAGAAAAGCCTACAATAAAATCCACAGAAAAGCCTACGACAATGACTACCATTGTCCCTACTTCTACAACAGTGCAACCAACCACATCCTGTCATGTTTATAAATGGTCAGAATGGACGAATAACCATTACCCTAAAAGTGGTGACGACACTGAAAGCATAAAAGATATAAAGAATCTTGACTTGAGCGCTTGTACCAAACCTTTAGAAATCGAGTGTCGTGCCAAACAGTACAAAGATAAGTCTTTGGCTCAGTTAGGACAAAAAGTTAAATGTGACCCAACAGTTGGACTGATTTGTAAAGGCCAGGACCAAGGTATACCACCTAGGTGCTATGACTATGAAATACGAGTCAGATGTTTGATTGACACATGCAAGCCATCCGTCTCTACCACAGCCGCAACTACAATCGTAAAAACAACCACAGAAAAGCCATTAACAACAACAGAAAAGCCAAAGATAACAGAAAAGCCTACAATAAAAACCACAGAGAAGCCTACGACAACCACGGAAAAGCCTACGACAACCACGGAAAAGCCTACAATAAAATCCACAGAAAAGCCTAGGACAACCACTACCATTGTCCCTACTTCTACAACAGTGCAACCAACCACATCCTGTCATGTTTATAAATGGTCAGAATGGACGAATAATCATTACCCTTCAAGTGGTGACGACACTGAAAGCATAAAAGATATAAAGAATCTTGACTTGAGCGCTTGTACCAAACCTTTAGAAATCGAGTGTCGTGCCAAACAGTACAAAGATAAGTCTTTGGCTCAGTTAGGACAAAAAGTTAAATGTGACCCAACAGTTGGACTGATTTGTAAAGGCCATGACCAAGGTATACCACCTAGGTGCTATGACTACGAAATACGAGTCAGATGTTTGATTGACACATGCAAGCCATCCGTCTCTACCACAGCTGCAACTACAATCGTGAAAACAACCACAGAAAAGCCAGCAGCAACAACAGAAAAGCCAAAGATAACAGAAAAGCCTACAATAAAAACCACAGAGAAGCCTACGACAACCACAGAAAAGCCTACGACAACCACGGAAAAGCCTACAATAAAATCCACAGAAAAGCCTACGACAACCACTACCATTGTCCCTACTTCTACAACAGTGCAACCAACCACATCCTGTCATGTTTATAAATGGTCAGAATGGACGAATAATCATTACCCTTCAAGTGGTGACGACACTGAAAGCATAAAAGATATAAAGAATCTTGACTTGAGCGCTTGTACCAAACCTTTAGAAATCGAGTGTCGTGCCAAACAGTACAAAGATAAGTCTTTGGCTCAGTTAGGACAAAAAGTTAAATGTGACCCAACAGTTGGACTGATTTGTAAAGGCCAGGACCAAGGTATACCACCTAGGTGCTATGACTATGAAATACGAGTCAGATGTTTGATTGACACATGCAAGCCATCCGTCTCTACCACAGCCGCAACTACAATCGTAAAAACAACCACAGAAAAGCCATTAACAACAACAGAAAAGCCAAAGATAACAGAAAAGCCTACAATAAAAACCACAGAGAAGCCTACGACAACCACAGAAAAGCCTACAACAACCACGGAAAAGCCTACGACAACCACGGAAAAGCCTACAATAAAATCCACAGAAAAGCCTAGGACAACCACTACCATTGTCCCTACTTCTACAACAGTGCAACCAACCACATCCTGTCATGTTTATAAATGGTCAGAATGGACGAATAATCATTACCCTTCAAGTGGTGACGACACTGAAAGCATAAAAGATATAAAGAATCTTGACTTGAGCGCTTGTACCAAACCTTTAGAAATCGAGTGTCGTGCCAAACAGTACAAAGATAAGTCTTTGGCTCAGTTAGGACAAAAAGTTAAATGTGACCCAACAGTTGGACTGATTTGTAAAGGCCAGGACCAAGGTATACCACCTAGGTGCTATGACTATGAAATACGAGTCAGATGTTTGATTGACACATGCAAGCCATCCGTCTCTACCACAGCCGCAACTACAATCGTAAAAACAACCACAGAAAAGCCATTAACAACAACAGAAAAGCCAAAGATAACAGAAAAGCCTACAATAAAAACCACAGAGAAGCCTACGACAACCACAGAAAAGCCTACAACAACCACGGAAAAGCCTACGACAACCACGGAAAAGCCTACAATAAAATCCACAGAAAAGCCTAGGACAACCACTACCATTGTCCCTACTTCTACAACAGTGCAACCAACCACATCCTGTCATGTTTATAAATGGTCAGAATGGACGAATAATCATTACCCTTCAAGTGGTGACGACACTGAAAGCATAAAAGATATAAAGAATCTTGACTTGAGCGCTTGTACCAAACCTTTAGAAATCGAGTGTCGTGCCAAACAGTACAAAGATAAGTCTTTGGCTCAGTTAGGACAAAAAGTTAAATGTGACCCAACAGTTGGACTGATTTGTAAAGGCCAGGACCAAGGTATACCACCTAGGTGCTATGACTATGAAATACGAGTCAGATGTTTGATTGACACATGCAAGCCATCCGTCTCTACCACAGCCGCAACTACAATCGTAAAAACAACCACAGAAAAGCCATTAACAACAACAGAAAAGCCAAAGATAACAGAAAAGCCTACAATAAAAACCACAGAGAAGCCTACGACAACCACAGAAAAGCCTACAACAACCACGGAAAAGCCTACGACAACCACGGAAAAGCCTACAATAAAATCCACAGAAAAGCCTAGGACAACCACTACCATTGTCCCTACTTCTACAACAGTGCAACCAACCACATCCTGTCATGTTTATAAATGGTCAGAATGGACGAATAATCATTACCCTTCAAGTGGTGACGACACTGAAAGCATAAAATATATAAAGAATCTTGACTTGAGCGCTTGTACCAAACCTTTAGAAATCGAGTGTCGTGCCAAACAGTACAAAGATAAGTCTTTGGCTCAGTTAGGACAAAAAGTTAAATGTGACCCAACAGTTGGACTGATTTGTAAAGGCCAGGACCAAGGTATACCACCTAGGTGCTATGACTACGAAATACGAGTCAGATGTTTGATTGACACATGCAAGCCATCCGTCTCTACCACAGCCGCAACTACTATCGTAAAAACAACCACAGAAAAGCATACAATAACAACCACAGTAAAGCCTACGTTAATCACAACAACTAGTCCACCTATTGTCACAAGACCAGAGGCTTCAACAACCGTTATACCAACAGAAGGACAGAAAGAAAGTACAACAACCACATCCTGTCATGTTTATAAATGGTCAGAATGGACGAATAACCATTACCCTTCAAGTGGTGACGACACTGAAAGCATAAAAGATATAAAGGATCTTGACTTGAGCGCTTGTACCAAACCTTTAGAAATCGAGTGTCGTGCCAAACAGTACAAAGATAAGTCTTTGGCTCAGTTAGGACAAAAAGTTAAATGTGACCCAACAGTTGGACTGATTTGTAAAGGCCAGGACCAAGGTATACCACCTAGGTGCTTTGACTACGAAATACGTGTCAGATGTTTGATTGACACATGCAAGCCATCCATCTCTACCACAGCTGCAACTACAATCGTAAAAACAACCACAGAAAAGCCATTAACAACAACGGAAAAGCCAAAGATAACAGAAAAGCCTACAATAAAAACCACAGAGAAGCCTACGACAACCACAGAAAAGCCTACGACAACCACTACCATTGTCCCTACTTCTACAACAGTGCAACCAACCACATCCTGTCATGTTTATAAATGGTCAGAATGGACGAATAATCATTACTCTTCAAGTGGTGATGACACTGAAAGCATAAAAGATATAAAGAATCTTGACTTGAGCGCTTGTACCAAACCTTTAGAAATCGAGTGTCGTGCCAAACAGTACAAAGATAAGTCTTTGGCTCAGTTAGGACAAAAAGTTAAATGTGACCCAACAGTTGGACTGATTTGTAAAGGCCAGGACCAAGGTATACCACCTAGGTGCTATGACTACGAAATACGAGTCAGGTGTTTGATTGACACATGCAAGCCATCCGTCTCTACCACAGCTGCAACTACAATCGTAAAAACAACCACAGAAAAGCCAAAGATAACAGAAAAGCCAAAGATAACAGAAAAGCCTACCACAGCACCAACACAGCCCTCAACAACAGTATGTTCCTGCAGATACAACGATCAGCATTTCTTTCCTGGTAGGTTAAACATTTCATTAATTTAATGCTCTGGTCACATTGTACTTGATAATGCAAATTTGTACACATAGTTAACACAAAGAAATAATGATTAATTAATGATGACCTCATACATTCATTCATCATGAATTGATCATGAACTCATTCATTTCTAACTGCTGCGGTCATTAGGACATAATGTCTAATTAGGCTACATTAGTTAAAGGGATATTTCAGTTTCAAAAATAATTTGGTCGGCCTGTGCCGTGGCTCAGCGGTCCAGGCCGCTTGCCAAGGTGCAGCCGTCGCAGGTTCGACTCCAGATCCCGGCGGCCTTTGCTTCGTGTCACGCCCCCATCTCTCTCCCCGTTTCCTGTCAGCCTACTACTGTGTACCTCTCCCTCTATCAAAAGTGAAATCAAGGCGAAAGCCAGAAAAAACACATCTTAAAAAGGGGGGGGGCATTTTATCCTCTACTCAGGCTTCTGTGAACACCCCAGACAGTTTTTAAGTTGCTTCATTCAGAATTTAGATATTATATTAATTTTAGCTGCCCTGCCCCCTTCCTATAGAAACCCATTGTAACTTCAAACCCGATTTTAACCATGATTTATGAAAATCACCTGTTCTCGGTTCTGGTGATTTATCATTTGCCTGTTGTCTCTCCTATGGTACCAAGTTCCATCAATACAGCATGGAATTGTGGTCAAAATCCAACGATAACAAAATAGTTTTGCGGGACAAATCTCATCAAATGGTGGTCCCGTGGCTCGAATGCAGAATAAATAATAGGTCATTTATATGAAAAGGGTTGAAAACCACTGCTTTATAACTCCATGGCTCCACCGTTCTCAGGTACCTTCATGTACAACCAGACGGACGGAGCAGGCTGGTGCTTCACTGCATTCTGCAGTTCGTCCTGTAAGGTGGAGAAGCAAGCCAGACCGTGCCAACACACCACCACCACCAGCGTCCCTGAGGTCATCATCACCACCATCGCACGGCTACGCGGATCCACAGAAGTTCCTGTTACAGACTGCATTCACCTAGAGCCGCCACGAAAGGTACGATTCACACGGTGGGCAGAACAAGTGGGCCTACTCACATTTTTAGTTCATTAAAGTTAAAGTATTAAAGTACTTTGTAAAAGAAAGTTACAAGTAAACATCCGGAATTAAAAATTTACTAACGTGGAAGTACAAAAGCTCTGGCATCAAAATGTACTTAAAAATACCAAAAGTATAAATATATGTTACAGTTGGCCTACAAATGAGAAAAACAGAACGTTTTTTTCAGTTTTGCCGTGGCTGGGTCAGGGCCGGCGCCTTTGAGCCAATAGCCCTAAAGCCTTTGAGCCAATAAAGCCCTAAAGCCTGCCATGCATGCACAGCAATCTGTCTGTCTGTCTGTCTCTGTCTCTGTCTCTGTCTCTCTCTGTCTCTCTCTGTCTCTGTCTCTGTCTCTGTCTCTGTCTCTCTCTCTCTCTCTCTCTCTCTTTTGGGGGGCTGGGTACCTCAAAATTACACCAAAATTAAAATAAAATACCCCCAATGTTTAGCTGTAAAGCTGGCAACTGCATTAGTGCACTATATTGGCTACTAGTGGCTGCATCCATTCAGCGACTAGTCTGTCTATCTGCCTGCCTGCCTCTCTCTTTTGGGGGGGCTGGGTACCGCAAAATTACAGCGAAATTAAAACAAAATTCAATTCACTGTTCGTTCACTGTTTTTTTGTTTGGGACAGGCCGAGCACTTTCCCCGGCCTCGTCCCTTCCCGTTCGGCACGACGACCTCCCACCCCCCCCCAATGGCAGATTTTGGTTGCATGCTGAAAATAGCCGATCTAGAAGCTCACTAGTGAGCTCTGTAAATCATGTGCTATATTCAGAGTGCAACACCTGAGTGCAACCAAAGATAAAAAGTGACTTGTCTTTTAGATCTACTGGATCTCTTCTCCACTTGGGGGACTGCCCATAAGTCTGACCTCCCGTTAGCCCGTTCCTCCAGCTGGGTGGTTGCTCAGTAGGAGAGACTCCGCTGGTCATCAAATTATTGGCCCAGGAATGCAAAAAAAAAAAAAAAAAACATCTCTGTGAATTTAAGGCTTCGTGAGGTGTGTAAGGGTTGGGAGTTGGGTAGCCCTGAAACATGACTGTCAAAATCATGACTGTCATGATTATATATCAAGCGGGTATTATCACCCGTATCTTCCGAATTGTTCAATAAAAAGCATTTTAATCCGATCGCTGGCCATTTTCTTAGTTTTTTCACCATATGCTTTCAACTACACACAACACTGATGCATTATAACCTTTTGCGAAAATAGCCACCAATCAGATTCAAATGTTTTTTATTGAACAATTCGGAAGATACAGGTACTAATATCCGCCAGAGCAAAATTGTAACATCCATGTTCTTGGGGGTTTGAAATCTGAAAGTTTATGTAGACGTTAACGTTTTAAATGTAGCAAGGTGCGCAAATCAGGGTGAAGTTCCGCCGTCGTGAACCATGGCTAGGACACTCCCAGTGTTCATGATGCAGTATGTCTTTCTCTCTCTTCCTAACAGAACGGTGACACCTGGAAGTCCGGTAAATGTACCACGCAGACATGCCAGAGTGGTAAAGTCATTACAGAATATCCTCCCTGTCCGAAGGTGATCAAACCCGTGTGTGAAAATAATTTCCAACCGGTTAAGATTTACGACAAGAGCGGCTGCTGTTTCCAATATGAATGTAAATGTAAGTTCAAATCGTCACTAAACTTCATTCAAACTGAATATGAACACAAGACATTTTCACACATCATTTGTCATAATTATGTTGTCCAGGGACAGGATATATATGTTATTTCATTTTTTCCAGGTATGTGCTATGGCTGGGGCGATCCTCACTATGTCACGTTTGACGGTCAGTACTACAGTTTCCAGGGAAATTGCACCTACGTGTTGGTTAAAGAGATTCTTCCACGATACAACCTCACCATTCTCATCGAGAACGAGAACTGTGATGACGAAGGGTTCATATCCTGCATACACGCCTTGACGGTTCGTTACAAAACACAAGAGGTTATCCTCCAGCAAGAGAGGTCCCCGACTGTCAACACGGTGACTATATTTATGTTGTTTCAATTTTGGACAGCTTTATGTAATCTGTCGCCGTTCCCAACAAGGAGAATGATCCAACATAACGCTTTTACTGAAAATACCTTGTGTGTATTGATTAATTTGCAAATTTCAGGTGCTCGTCAATGGAAAGCCTAAAGCCACAACCTTTTCTAACGATGACTTCACAATAACAAGCAGTGGAATTGAGATGCTGTTGAAAATCCCGGCCATCAAGGCCACCGTGATGTTCAGAGGGATGCACTTCAGCGTTGACCTGCCTTATCACCTCTTCCACAGCAACACAGAGGGACAATGTGGTGAGATCAATAAAGACTAGGCATGTAACGATATAAATCGTAAAACGATTCAAATCCATTCAAACTGGGGTCAGCGTCATTGTTTTCCGACGGCGCGTTGGTCCGACTCGCTCCATTACTAACCCTGCCCCTAACCCTAACCGTGCGCAAAGCCATGTTATCCTAATGCGGTGTCGGAATTACGAGCGAATCCCTTCAAACAATTTAAATCGCAGTTTGAATCGTGATACATCACAGCAGAGACCTCGCTCCTGCTGCAGCAGAGGGCAGAGAAAGAAAACACTGGATTTGTGTAAGAGAAATAATAATAATAAAAAATATATATTTTTGTCTGGAAAATTATTTTGTGTTCAGAAAATTGTGACAAATCATATCGTCAACCTATTGAATCGTATCGTGAGTTGAGTGGCTCGTTACGTGCCTAATTAAGACCTGTGTGGCGATAACATTAATCAGGTGGAATGAATCGTTTAAAATGCCACCATGACATCACATTACGTTCTATTTGGTGTGAAAGTGTACATTTTAGTTTGAATGAAATAGTAACATAATTCAAACAAATGACGACAAATTAAATATTTCCCTTCAAAAGGAGTCTGTGACAACAACAAGAAAAACGACTGCAGGTCACCCGATGGAAAGATCGACCCCGCTTGTCCTAAGATGGCACATGAGTGGCACGTAGGGCTCAGTGATAAGACACACTGTAGACCTCCCCCTGTACCTCCTAAACCAACGGCCTGTAGAGCGGATGTGTGTGAAGTCATTACTAGCAGGTGAGAAACAGTGTTGATTTTGACAGCAAATTTAGATTTTCTTTTTCATCTGTTTGTGTGTTGGTCTATTTTTAATCGACTAAATATCGTAAGATGTTATTCGACTAAATCTACGCTTGATTTTGTCGACTAAAATGGATTTTGGCGCTGCCTTGATGGCAGATTGTTGAGCTGCTATTTAACACCCGAGCGCAAACAAAGTGTCTTTTAGTTCTACTGGATCTCTTCTCCGCTAGTCCCTCACTAACATTTTAGTCTAGTTTTTATTTGTTGACGAAATTGTCAATATATTATATATAGTCATAGTTTTATTTATCATAGCTTCATTTTTATTTTGTTTTCGTCAGTGAAAAAAAAATAGATGGCGAGTAAAGAGGTCGATTATATAATGTTCCATTTGAACATGGATGACACTGTGCTCTTCTTTCCCACGCTGACAGTGTGTTTGAGAAATGCCACAAAATAATCCCGCCGGAGCCGTTCTACAAGGCCTGCAAGTACGACGTGTGCAACACGTTCAAGAAAATGGCTTGCTCCAGTTTGGAGACGTACGCGCGAAGGTGTGCCGAAGCATTCATCTGCATAGATTGGAGAGCATCGACGAATGGAAAATGTGGTATGATATCCTGGTTATTTGATTTCCTGCTGGTCATTAAATTGTGTTTGCTCACTGGATCATAATTCAGATTCCTTTAAACATCACAGACTATAAATGTCCGAAGGACCAGGTTTACAAGGCTTGCGGGCCCTCCGTTTCACCAACATGTAATGCAAGGTAATAATCAACTTGTTACTCAATTCAAAGTGTCAAAGAAATGCAGTTATTTTCCTGGATTATGATATTTTTTGTACAGCAGTACACACGACACAGTAATAAATAATATGTTAGTTCCCAATGTATTTTGTAAGTACAGTATGCATGTCTTGGACTGTAATGCATTTTCTTTAATATTTAGGTACAATCAGAAGTTTCTGAAACCGTGTGAGGGAGAGTTGAACCCTGATTGTGACGGATTTGTGGAGGGATGTTTCTGTCCTGAGGACACCATACGGTTCAGCTCAAACTCTGAATCCTGTGTTACTACCTGTGAGAAGAACATGGTGTCATTTACATTCACATTTGTCTTTCTAAGAGTCATAATAAATGAAGTTCCAGTAAAAACTCAAGAGAATCATCTTTTTTTCTCTGTTTAAGGTTGCACCGGACCTGATGGCAAACCCAAAGAGGTACAGTATTCAGCTACGTCACCCCATGGGCCATGGTACTATATTGTAGGCTATATGGTGCTGCGTTGCTGCTTGCCTATCAGCCCGCATGGCTCTTTAGCTGACTGGTAACGTATGCACCATAGGATTTATAGGTCCCGGGTTCGCCTCCCGGCCGAGGCTAAACTATTACAGTATGTTAACCAAGCCTACTTCACCCCATGTTGTCTACTATGAAATTGTGCATTTCCCGTCAGTTGGTTGGTTGGTCACCCCAGGCATGACTATATATGGTCATGCCTCGTGACATCACGTGACATCATCAGGCATGGAGATCCCTGGTGTCATCAATATTGGCCAGCAACTCTACATCTGACCTCAAACCCTTAGATATCCATATATATGGAGCTGACCTGTTATGACATTCCATATGTTGATCCTTCCCCATCCATCCATCCATCCATCCTTCCTCTTCGATGTCTCCCTTTTGACTGATACTTGTTCATTTAAACTCTAGACGGGCCTAGCCTGGTATCCAGCCTGCTTCGCTACGTTCGGCGGATTTTTTTTTCTCTCTTCGCTTATCAGTCTGGAAAGCCTCCTATCTCCAAGGGAGGCGGGACATGCCAAAAGCTTCGAAACCTAACGTGGCTTCTGATTGGTCTGTGGTGCGGGGCGGGACAAAGCACCAGTGAGACGTCATAGCAAAGCGCAGCTACAACAGTGTGAAAAGAATGGAGGGTGGCGCTGGCTGATGACGTAGGTTGCCTAACGCTACTCTCATTCGTTGGAACAACATCCAATCAGCAACGACGTTGACTACGTAACATATGTAGTTCTAGTGTAGTTCTGCAAAACCTCCCAATGGGAGGCTTTCCAGACTGATAAGCGAAGAGAGAAAAAAAAATCCGCCGAACGTAGCGAAGCAGGCTGGATACCAGGCTAAGACGGGCCTGCCCCAAAGTTATTAGTGCAGCCGCGCCCGGCAGCCGGCGAAAACTAGAGTTCTCAACAGGCCTGATAATTAAGGCCCGGCCCGACCTGGGCCTTCATCAAACCCTGTATTAGTGGACCACAGACTGTAAGGTTCATGTGTGTGTGTTTACAGTACGGTGATAAGTGGACCACAGACTGTAAGAGGTGTACATGCGATAAGGAGACCATGGGTGTTCAGTGTGAGGCCGTGAAGTGTTCCACACCAGACCCGGCGAGCTGTGTGAAGGAAGGCTTTGTGTTGGTCAACTACACCAAGGACTGCTGTATGGACTATAAATGTGGTGAGTGATGTGTTGGTCAACTACACCAAGGACTGCTGTATGGACTATAAATGTGGTGAGTGATGTGTTGGTCAACTGCACCAAGGACTGCTGTATGGACTATAAATGTGGTGAGTGATGTGTTGGTCAACTGCACCAAGGACTGCTGTATGGACTATACATGTGGTGAGTGATGTGTTGGTCAACTACACCAAGGACTGCTGTATGGACTATAAATGTGGTGAGTGATGTGTTGGTCAACTGCACCAAGGACAGCTGTATGGACTATACATGTGGTGAGTGATGTGTTGGTCAACTACACCAAGGACTGCTGTATGGACTATAAATGTGGTGAGTGATGTGTTGGTCAACTACACCAAGGACAGCTGTATGGACTATAAATGTGGTGAGTGATGTGTTGGTCAACTACACCAAGGACAGCTGTATGGACTATACATGTGGTGAGTGATGTGTTGGTCAACTACACCAAGGACTGCTGTATGGACTATAAATGTGGTGAGTGATGTGTTGGTCAACTACACCAAGGACAGCTGTATGGACTATAAATGTGGTGAGTGATGTGTTGGTCAACTACACCAAGGACTGCTGTATGGACTATAAATGTGGTGAGTGATGTGTTGGTCAACTGCACCAAGGACTGCTGTATGGACTATACATGTGGTGAGTGATGTGTTGGTCAACTACACCAAGGACTGCTGTATGGACTATAAATGTGGTGAGTGATGTGTTGGTCAACTGCACCAAGGACAGCTGTATGGACTATACATGTGGTGAGTGATGTGTTGGTCAACTACACCAAGGACTGCTGTATGGACTATAAATGTGGTGAGTGATGTGTTGGTCAACTACACCAAGGACAGCTGTATGGACTATAAATGTGGTGAGTGATGTGTTGGTCAACTACACCAAGGACTGCAGTATGGACTATAAATGTGGTGAGTGATGTGTTGGTCAACTACACCAAGGACTGCTGTATGGACTATAAATGTGGTGAGTGATGTGTTGGTCAACTACACCAAGGACTGCTGTATGGACTATAAATGTGGTGAGTGATGTGTTGGTCAACTACACCAAGGACTGCAGTATGGACTATAAATGTGGTGAGTGATGTGAGCTGAAAAAGAAAAGGAAAAAACTCCCGCACACTGTCGTCAAATGCAGTTAGAAAGACTTGAATGGGAAATCACAACATTTGCAGCAGGTGCCTTTAGTGTGCAAGAGATGTTTTCCATTTACACCAAATGAGCAACTGAAGAAATGTGTGGACATTTCTATAGCATAGCATACATGTGTATGCTATGCTATAGAGAAGCATATTTAGCACATGAGGTTAGACATGAGGTGCAAAAGAAGACACTGAAACATAAATGATAGAGATTTGTTTCATAATAGTGTACGATGTAGGTTCAACGTACTGCATGTCAAATTACACATTGCCTATAGATCATAGCTTATACATTAGTACCTTAATTTACTATCAGCAACAGTCTATTGGCTGAATAAACCCCAGTGTGGTCCCACCTGGTACAAAAAAAAAGTCTGACACCAAAATGTATTACAATGTAAATCTTACAGACAGAAATGTCCACCTACAGCTGATATTAGTTAAGTAATCACATGTGGCAGCGGTGTCTTTTTTGGCAACTAGTTTCCTATTTAATTTATTATGGCCGTACTGACTGAACGTCCCTTTGCCAACAGAATGTGACATCACAACCTGTCCACCGATCCAGAAGTGTGACCTGGGATTTGAAATAATGGTGGACCAACCGACCAGCGGCAACTGCTGCCCCATATACACCTGCGGTAAGATCTTCCTCTTCCTCCTCTTCATCACTTTTACACCCGTGCTAAGAGCTTCATCACCGAATAAGGTGCTGACTAGGGACGGGACGATAATCGCCATTATTGTTTATCGTGATTATAAAAAGCTCACAATAATCGTATCGCAGAGATTTACATTTAACGTGAAATGTCCTCCGTCATACACTAGATGAATTAGCTCTTGTTGAGCTGCAAATTCAGCACCACTTAAACCCTCTATAGGCTACTTGGTAAAATGGACCTGTAAAAAGCGCACTTGGTACGCTCTTACAAATCGATTGACCAAAAATAGCAGCTCTACAAGCTCACATAAGTGGCAACGCGTTGTGAGCTGATGTAAACAAGTCTTATTAGTGCTTTTTCTGGGTTTTATCCTCGCAGCAGTTTTTGTATTGACCTGTAATTTCATTGAACCCATTCTACAAACTGTTAATACAATTTTCAAACAATCAATTTCAATCAGCTCCCCCTAGAATAAGGATGCTGGAGGTTCAAGTGGTTAAACATTTATCTACAGTTGGGTGCCACCGATATTGTCCCTTATCATTTGACCCATTTAGGCCTGACCTCAAAATTTAAAAAAATCCAGTTTTCTGAAATAAATATTTTCACGATTTTTCAAAAATAGCAGACCTACAAGCTCGTAGCGCACCACTCGGTGGCGCGCTATGAGCTTGTAGATCTGCTATTTTTCAATAGCTAAATTATAATGTTTAAAACACCAAAAGGGGTTCCCGCCCAAAATGGGTTAACTGTCCTTTTGCGCAGATCACGCAAACCTCAGCAAAAAGAAAAGGACAATATCGATGGCCTCCAACTGTATCTAGATTATTATTATTATTGTAATCAAAACGGATTCTCCTTTTTTCCACCAGTATCCAAAGGTTTCTGTGTCTTCAACGACACGGAATACAAGGTAAGAATATACCAAAATCAACCTTTTCATTTAAAAAATAAAAATAAATAAAAACTGAATACCAGGTAACTGAGGTAAGCAATCCTGGATAAACCAAGATGAAAACTTTCATTAAAAAAAGAAGTTTTGACACCTTGTAAGACACAAATACAATGATGATGATAATGATCCAGCCTGGTGCATTAAACACAGACAGAATTACATTATTGTGCAGGCTCGAGTAGCGAGTCCACTATTGTTATCGTAATCTTTAGTTATGCCCAAGGCCATTTGCCCTCTGGGCTGTGACGAAAGATTTACATATACCGTTAATATGACATAAAGGGGGTATAAAGTAACAATGTCATTCAGGTGATAGACGGATGAAAGCGTTATTTACAGAGGTGACCTGAGACATAGACGCGTGAGAAGCACTGTGTTAGTTAGACACAGATAGAGTGACATTCTTGTACATTGTTGTTTTCTAGCCCGGTGTCCAGGTTCCCAACGACCAGTGTGACCAGTGTCACTGTAGTCACACCCAGAGCCCTGATGACAAGATGAACATCGTCCAGTGTGTCCCCAAACCCTGTGACAATCACTGTCCTCAGGTCAGTTCAGCATTGCTCCTATAAAGTGTTTGTCATGTGACGTCATGTGGACTTTTTTACTATGACGTAGTAACCAGATATAGACAGAGTTACGCAAACTGTGTTCACTTCATGGGGCCAGTCCAATGGCGGCTCGCCTACATAGACTTCTATTGAGAATGGGGACAACCAACTGGGACAAGTCCTGGACCGGAAGTAGGCAGAAATGCATTGGACTCAGGCAACAGCCCAGCTTTAATGTTCTTAAATCCCATTATTTTAGATTGTTTTGTAGTAATAGTACAACATAAACATTAAAGAGACTTTAGTTGTTACTGTACAATACTTTAAAACAGTTGTCATGTTGCAAACATGCTTAAAATAGCTCTTGTTGAAAACAATGTATTTCCAACTCCAGCTTGTCTCAGTTCAGACTACATACAGTACATGATCATCATGGTAAGAGGCGCTGCTCACTTCACACAAGTATGATTATTGAGAGCCACTAGCACCTCCAAAGTCTGGCTTTTCAGCGTGACATCATGTGGCAGCCAAGTCTATCTACAGCGTTGCTACTGAAAAGAAGTGGCCAGCAGAGGCACTCTCTCTATATCCAGGGAATCTTAATAGAACTAGAACTGCACTCTGTCGAGTGCCTACTTGCGCGTTAGTGCGCAAGCAGAGCGAGCAAGTACTGTCAACCGCTACAAACTTTCAAATCTCAGCCTCTCTTTAAAACATTGAACTGGCATTGACATTGAACATATATACGCATCAAAGCGCCCGATAAACCACCTTACTTGCGCGCTCTGCTTGCGCAAGTAATTAACATATAAATACCATGGCAAATGCCCCCCTTTTTCACTGACAATGTTCTGTTTCTGACAATGCACTGACAATCTACCGAATTGACAATGGCAGGACATGTGTAAGTTCTCAAACGGCACATCTGTAGTCATGATCATAATTCCTTCCTAAAGGGCTACGTGTATGAAAATGAATGAATACATGGTGATGATCATATTCCTTCATAAAGGGCTACGACTACGTGTTTGAAAAGGACACTGGAAGCTGCTGTGGGACGTGTGTACAGACCAGCTGTGTTTTGGTGCTGCCAGACGGAACCACTCACGTTATTGAGGTGAGTTTAAAGTATCATTGATACACAGTGGTGGAAGAGGTACTCAAATGTCTGTCAAAATTGTACTAAAGTACAGTACTTGAGTAAATCCACCGCTGATTAATGCACATTAAATGTTACACAATTCAATGAGCCTAAAGTCTTATTATTTGGAGCCTTTTAACGTTTAACCAATGAACTGCTTCCGTTCCCCACGACAGCCTTCAAACACCTGGGCTCCAACGGACGACAAATGTGCAACGTATGAATGCATCATTGATAACTTTATGGTGGTTAAAAAGCAAGTGCAGTGTCCCGAATTCGATCCACATAACTGCATTACTGTGAGTATACGTCTTTACCTGATTGACTGTGTGTTTTGGATGGATTATTGTGGCTAGTAGCTGCTTTACATTTGGCTCTTGATTATTATAATTCTACAGACTTCTCAAAAAAATTCATGTAACAAAAAATGTCCCTGTTGGTTCATATGAGGCTGTTATTTAATAGGATAGCATGCATGTCATTGCAGGCTGACCAGGCCATACCCTTCCTATAGATAGATGCATATTAAACATTCCTAATAGCGGTGTCTTTGAGTGTGAATTAATGTCCACAATCACATTATATACATAAAATGAATGTTCACATCACATTACAGGGAACTGAAAGAATGGATGCAAGTGGCTGCTGTAAAACTTGTGAGTAATATTTTCTGTTGCATTTCTTTTTCAGTATTATACCGAGCTTCAGAATGTTGACTTTTCTACCACACCCAAAACAATGTGCACTCTGCTATATATACAGTATATGCGCACAGCCGCACGCACGCACGCACGCACGCACGCACGCACGCACGCACGCACGCACGCACGCACGCACGCACGCACGCACGCACACACACACACACGCACGCACACACACACACACACACACGGAACTATAGGACTCAGGCAATCAATTAATACCTTTGCAACGACTAAATTAATGGCAAATATTTCCTATAGCTTTAAATCCAAAAATCTGAACTAACCCTTTAATTGTAAAAGTATTTTAAAACGTATTTGTCAGGGCAACCTATATTCCTGCTTTAGTTGTTGGAAGAACATACAAATTATCTCTATTTAACAATGTTGGGGATGATAATAATAATAGTAATAATTATTATTACATATATTATTATTATCATCCCCAAAAAATGGGAAAAATGCTGAATGTGTAGAGAGGCCGTCTGGGAATTAGAAGAAATACTCTACCTCTCTGAGTATTAAGTAGTGAGTAAATAGCCTCGGGAACCAACGGTTCCTCAGCTATGAGGCCCATTATACCTGTACAGTACCTGTTTTTTCTGTAGCTATGTAGCTACCTCCTGTTTCATTAGCTACGAGGCCTATACGGCAGGATCCTACCTCCTGTTTCATTAGCTACGAGGCCTATACGGCAGGATCCTACCTCCTGTTTATGTAGCGTGAGTCAGCTTTATGTAAGAGTGAGAGAACAACCCCTGGACATGACGCTAGCATGTTACATGATGCACCCTGGGCATGACGCTAGCATGTCACAGGGACTTACCCACAATCCAACCATTGATGCTGAGTGCTGTCCAGGGAGGCATTGGGTCCCATCTTTGCTATGACTTTTGTTCCACGACCTCCCAGTCTGAGGCTCAGGCCAGGCCTCTATAACCACAACAAGGCCACTCAGCTGTTTCTAATTATTTGAAGTTAAAATAAGAAATATGTCTCGTGTTATGAAACCACACGTGTGTGTCATCATCCTCAGGTTCTCGTCGGTACGAATGTGAGATCCAGAAGACAAGCACCATCCTCCAGGTGGACGGCTGCAGGTCCATCGAGCCGGTGGAGCTCACAGCCTGTCATGGATCGTGTGAAACGTCCTCAAAGTGAGCTTTATGTACAACCATACGTTGAACCCACATTCTGAGGGCTGCTGTTGGGGCTTCACATTAACTAAAAAAAAGAAAATCACACCCGTGTGAAGTGAGGTGCGCTCTTATCACCGTACTGTACATCATCATGACATAACGGGCAGTATTATGCGTGTCTTAAGTACCAGGTCTTATTACTTAACTTAAGACCTGGAGGCGTGATCAATGCCATTTGGCCACTCAGAATAGCCAAATGGCATTGACCATGCCTCCAGGTCTTAAGTTAAGTCATAAGACCTGGTACTTAAGACATGCATAATACTGCCCAACATGTCGATTTGCTCAGACACATATTATGACATAAATTCTCCATTCATTGTCAATGCCATTTATTGTTTGTGTTACCACAAAATAGCTGATTTGCTCAGACACATATATGCAATTTAAAAACTGTTTTTATACATTTTATACATTTGACAACTTGTGAAATGGGACACAGGGACAGTCTGCATAAAGAGTACTTTCTACTTTTGGTTGGTTGGATTACCCAGACTTTTACTTGAGTATTTCTACATGTGAGTACTTTTTCCCCATCACTGATTGAACGTCATTCCCTGTCCCTCTATCTGAAGGTTCTCGACGAAACACAACGGCATCATGCACGCCTGCTCCTGCTGTCAAGAAGAGTCCACCAGCCAGAGGGAGGTGGAGCTGCTGTGCCCCGGCGCTCAGAGGAAGAAACACTCCTACGTTCACATCGACAAGTGTTTCTGTAACCCCATTAAGTGTGTGGACAAACCGAAAGGTGTTTGAAAAGGTCAACGTTACGCTAAATCGCACTTCATGTATGTTTTGGTATTAAGGGTGAGCTAGAAGCTCAATAAGTTAGTAGGTACGGTATGCATGAAAAGGTCTGCAAGACATGACATATTTAGAATATATACAGAACGTTCAGGCCAAGCCCTTCTTTCTACTTATGCTTGTCAGACAATGTGGAGCCATTGGTATGTAGCCATGACATAATGAAGAAATTAAAAAATCCGCACACCAATTGATGCTCCCAAGATATCTTCACTGGTACCTACCAGTAAAGCTATCTTGGGAGCATCAATTGGTGTGCGGATTTTTTCATTTCTTCATTGTGACTTTATTTTGATCCAGCACCCAGCCTATAGGTTTAGACGTGCGTGTCCTTTTTGACTGTTTATTCAGCCTCCTCTACTACTTGATGTAGCCATGACATGACATGACATGACATGACATGACATGACATGACATGACATGACATGACATGACATGACATGACATGACATGACATGACATGACATGACAATGCAGCCATGTAGGTCTGCTGTTTCTTCTATTTAAATAGAGAAATTAAACATATTTGCAATTTTTCAACAATTGTTAAATGAAATGCCCAACAAATAGGGACAGCATTTTGAAAGTGCTTAAACTGGCACAATAATCGTATTAATTGAATTTTTTCAAACCTTTAATTTACATACCGGTATATTTTTTATGATTTTATTTTTTCATTTTCCTCTCCTTTCCATTTGGCCCCCATGGTGGCCCCTACTTTGAAACCCTGTGGAATAGATATCACAACACTCCAGGAGTAGGAACTGCCCAGACAGCATGGGTTAATAATTATAACGAAGAACGCAGAATGAACCAAATAAGTTTACAGATAACTTGACGTGACGATTCTGGACTGTAATATGATCATTGATCACACTATGCCGGAGCGGCTTTATTGACCATGTCGGCAGAGAATGAGAGTTTCTCCCCCCTTTCCAATGTTTCCCTTTGTCCAAGTTACCAAGTACCCAAGGCGGGATCCAACCATGTACCAAGTAGACTAGGCTCTACCCTCTGCGATACCCGGGTACATGTTGGATCAGTGTCATATTCAATGATCACTGTTTTTTTTCATAATTATTTCATACAAAAATAAATAATAATAATATTAATAATACAAACAAATCCATTAATTAGAGAGGGAAAAACTACTTTTAAGAAGGAGTGAAAATTGCAGATGCAAGTCGCGACATGATGTGAGCTTATAGATATTAGCTATTTTTACTATACCGGTAGTTAGGGTTGCGGGAACCGCTTTTGGGCCTTGAGTGAAAAACCTTGATTACAGCTTAGTGGTTCTACATTATCTGACGAACGCGCTGAAGAAGGGCGTGTCCCAAAACGTCTGTGCATATTTGTAAACATTGAGATGAGATTATGATGTCATGCTTTTTCATGCATACGTGAACATTATCGTAGCTGTTGCTGCACTTAGAGACTTGTTCTAATTATGTTGACGTCGACCGCACTTACCATGATCATAGGAACATTCTTTTGTTTGTTCTCTTTGGGAGGGGTTTTGTTGATTTAAAAGCTAGATGTTCTTGAACAAATAATACAGCAATAAGAAGATACAACTTTGGGTGTTCTATCTTTCACTGCAGATGTTTTTCCACTATCTCTTATTTGTCAAACTTCAACAAATAGTTTTCATTAAAGTGCTCAAGCAGATCTACATTTGTTTTTATTGTTGTCCTCATATTGCAGAACTAACGGAAGCAGGCAGGCAGACTCTATTAGCTCAATGGTAATAATGTCAGCACTTCAAAACCCAAGTTAGAAGAGGAAATTAGTTACAGAGTGCAGCTTTAACAATGTGGGGTCAACATCTGGCTCAACATCTGCGATCATCTGGGGTCATCATCTGGGTCAACATCCAGCAGGAAGAAAGGAGTCAGAAAGCGACATGAACATTGTGGTGTCCTGGAAATAGATGATCTACAATGCATCGATCATGAGCCGCTATGTGGGCTTGGAAATATGCTATGTTCTCTATCTATGTTTTTTCAATGACAAGGATTTGTTATCTTGATAATTGTATCAAAACATTTGTTTTAATGATCAATTACCAGTATAATGATTTGCTCAATTAACTGTTGCACCCCCTACTTCAAATATTGATTATGAATTCCTAGACAAATACATGTTGAAAGGCATTAATATATAATAAAATGTTAAAAGGTATTATTTGGTTCTCATGTAAATTCACTGACAGCCTTGGTGTCTCTGTTCAGGTCTATGTTGTGGCTCCCCCTACTGTCATGGTAAGGTACAACTTAGTTTCCACAAAAGACAAAATGTCATGGTAAATGGTAGCCTGGCTAATAAGCCAGACTCAAATCACCAACGGCTGATTCGCGTCTGGCTTTAGCCAGGCTAGGTAAATGTTACATTTATCTCACACACTCACTCACTCACTCACTCACACAGGGAGCAATTATAGGGGTCTTGCTCAAGAACACTAACTCTGGGGGAGCCCGGGATCGAACTAGTAACCTTGCTGCTCCCATCCGTCCGCTCTGCCGGCCACTCTACCCCTGAACCACTGCTGCCCCTATATTATATTCTTCTCCAGGAAGATAATTAGAATTGCAGACTAAAGGCCAGAGAAGTGATTCCTTATTGTGAATCGTTTGTCACATTCAACAATGAATGTGTCAGATAGATAGGCCTATCCCTAGAGTATAGTTGACACTAGTCTACTGTATGTGTATGAAGGGAACCATTACAGTAGATTTAACAGGATTGTGATTTATTCACTTTTTTAGAGACAGTTCTTCCAGGAAGTAACACCAAGATTGGACACAAAGCCACAAAAAGGTTTAGGGTTCTGCACGTGTAAAAAGTATATGAATGTGCATGAATAAATAAGTAGGCTATGACTTCTTTGATTGTTTTCAGACTTGACTTGTGCCGTATTAGGAAGCTCTGTTGTTCTCGCCCTCAGGCGTCTTACTGGTTTATTTGGTCTTGTTTGTAAAGTGTAGTTGTTTATTTGGGCTTGTTTGTAAAGTGTAGTTGCTTATTTGAGCTTGTTAATTAACATTGTCAGATATAAAAACACACCACAATTATGAACGTTTAATATGCATACTGTGGCCATCATTGCAGGCTATGAAAAGCTCTGGGCTAATCTTGATTTACATGAAACAAAATGTCCAACCCCACATCATAGAATGGCATCGCAAATTGATTCAAACTGGTGACAATTTCAATCCCGATCAAATCACAATTTGAGTCGTGATGCAAACAGAAGAGAACAGTAAAAAACAGTACATTTGGGAATAATTAATTGGTATAGTTTGTGGCTTGTAGGCTATTATATTGTTTTCCTTTTGTGTTCTATAGCTATGGTCATGCATGAATGGAGGTGAATGGAGTGTGATGAAGAATGGGTGTGGTGCCGCATGGTGACTGGCAGAGTAAACTGGGTGATTGAAAGCAGGTGGCTACCATCATTGACAGGTCCCGCCTGGACCTACCCCTCCTTCCTCATTCGTTCTTCCCGTCCACGCCCTGGTCCCGATTGGCTGGGCAATGGCCCTGCTTCCTACAAACGTGTTCAGTCTGTGCTAACTTCTCCTGTGGGTATGACTGCTACTGTAACTTCTGCAGCAGCTACTACATCCCTCTTGTCCTCCACCCATGTTGCCTTTTCTTTTGTTTGCTTTGGTATTTAGTTCCTTGAGTTAGTTTGTCTTCAGTTATTTTGAGTAAGTTATATTTTGTTACCATCATTAATGGTCTGAATTTCCTCTAAGTGACTTATTTTGTTCTTTCTATCGTAGTATACAGTAGGCTATAATATAATTGTTGTGACCACAGGTCACATTTACTATGAAAACATACATTTCCCATCACTCAGTTAGTTAGTTAGTTAGTCACCCCCCAGGCAGGTCATGCCTCGTGACATCACGTGACATGTCATCAATATTAAGCCCATATATGGAGATCCCTCGATATTGGCCAGAAACTCTACATCTGACCTCAAACCCTTAGACTCCATATATGGAGCTGACCTGTTCTGATATTCCATATGTTGATCCTGTCTGTGTATTCATTAAAAAAAATCAATACATTACATATGCTGTGCTCGCATGCGTGTACAAGCCCTGCACATGCACACGTGCATACGGGCGCTTTATTCAGAAAACCCATGCCTAATAAATCTAGTTATTACGCCACTGATGAGGGGTATCTTAATAGTCAGATTTTCCGCAGATTCAGTACTACTCATAAAGAGGATGTGATCAAGGCTGTGATGCAGGCAGTTAAGGATCCTGCTCCACAGTGGTAAGCATAATTTGGGGACTTCATGTCCTTAACGTGGTTGTAATTTTAACAATTGGGTTCCTGGTTTCCCTTCTGATCCTAGTTTACTGAGGCACACTGTATCTGAGTGAGTCTGCAGTTTTGATTTCAATGGGAAGTTCATTCCATAGTTTTGGAGCCAAAAGGGAGAAGAGTCTTGAAGGTGTGAGTGTGTGAGCGTGCAGGGCGGGTTGTAGGGTCCGAGCAGACTTTGAAGATACAGTATGGTGCATAGAAGGTGTGAGTGTGTGAGCGTGCAGGGCGGGTTGTAGGGTCCGAGCAGACTTTGAAGATACAGTATGGTGCATAGAAGGTGTGAGTGTGTGAGCGTGCAGGGCGGGTTGTAGGGTCCGAGCAGACTTTGAAGATACAGTATGGTGCCATACATTTGGTTGCTTTGAAGGCTAGCATCAGAGTGTTGTACTCAACACAACCAGGAGCCAATGGAGGGAGTGGAGAAGGGGGGAGTCATGTGAGAATTTGTTTACCTTGCTTACTGTAATTAAGTCTCTCTTGATAGTGTCTGCTAAATGCCTAAATTGTAGATTAGTGTTTATTTGACACAGTTAAAGATAACGGATATGACACACTGACCATCTAATATTGCAATATATAATATTGGCGTGATGTGTCTTTGTTTTTTTTGTTAAATATAGGTTTGTTTTTTATCCAAATGGTAATGTATATAGTGTTTGCCAAATAACTGGGTTCTCCATGTCTCTTCTAGCTCTCAAATAAACAGAAAAAAAATGTTCATCACGAGAGTAACCTTTTGCCAGTTTACATGTTGTCTGCTAATTTCTTTGAGCAATCACTATCCTTTTGAGATGCCTTAATATACTACATTAGTTCATAACGTATTTGTGTTGTAATTTTCATTCACTAGAAGCCTGCAACAGGACTTAATATGAGAATTTAAAAGCCACTGGGAAGATGGAGCTGGACGGGACAAAGGAGAGAGGAGGATGACCCTGACCAGCAGGAGAGATCGGGTGAGTTAATTATTGCCTGCTCTATTACTGTTGCAGTGGAGTAAAAGTACAATATTTGCCTCTTGAGATGTAGTGGCGTAAAAGTATTGGAAACTGGAAATACACAAGTAAATACCTCACAATTGTACTTAAGTATAGTACTTAAGTAAATGTACTTAGTTACTTTCCACCACTGTCAACTACAAGGAGCCACTGTAGTCAAGGCCCACCCCTGGACGGACGTCCATCATTCGTCCCGGATGGAAAACCTATTGAGCCTGAATACAGCTCAGATGCGTTGTGAGTTTGGTAGGTCTGCTATTTTTGGGGAGCCCTGGGCTTGAGAAACCCCTGCCCTATGTTGTCAACCCCTGCCCTATGTTGTGAGCTTCCTTGTATATAATTATGTATTTTGGAAGAATTCTGAAAAATGTTGAAATTTGTCCAACACTGCCTATAATTACCACAGTCTATGATAATAACCTAGAGATGAAGAAAATGCCAGCACTCATTGTATGTCCTTTTACATGATTTTATTTACCTCTGAGACTGAAAAACGGACGCGTTTCGGCCTGTATGGCCTTCCTCAGCGTTTGTGACAAGACAACAGGAAGTGTGGTATTTATGCATGGGTATGAGATACAATCAACAGTAATTTAACACAGGTGTCAACCGTTATCATCTTACACAGTATCAATAAGAAGTCTCTATTTATGGTACCAAGACAGGATAAATATCATGTAAGCGCAATAGAATAAATAGTAACATAAGAATACATCACAATGAGCTATCATAATGAATGTGGGGCCGGCCCCTAAAGTGCCTGGAAAGCTAATGGACTGAACAGACAATGATATATTTTGGCTAGATAATAACCTAGCCAAAATATATAGGGCCACCAGGTTGAAATAGTGTGTTAAATACATATTTTACCAATAAAAAGTACTAAGTAAATTGCATGTATTTGTGAAAAATACTAACAAGTTGCTTGTGACTACATTATACCTAACTATTGGATGTATTTGAATGCAGATTTCCCCAATTCAATTTCCTGACAAAGTAACAACCATACGGTACAAGGATCCCACTTATTACAACGATATGCAGAAATCTGTTATTAATGGCACGATGACAAATATAAACAATGTTCTCTTTCACGATGTAGGCCTACTGTAATGGTCTTTAGACACACAAACAAAATGATACATTTCACATCATCAAAATAAATACGAGATTAATGTGGATGGAACGAAAGCACAGGGTCTGAATGTGTCATCATGCAGTTCAGAATAAGAGTAAATGAATGACAATAGAATAAAATAAAATATATACAACTCAATCCACTAGGTGGCACCACAGCCTGGGTCTACTGTTACTATAACTGTACTATCTATGTATCGTCTGCTATGTTCACTAATTAGGTCACGGGCAAATGTCAAATTTATCTTTTGGGTCTTGAGCTAAAACCTTTGAGAACTATTGTACAGGAGTAGTAACAGACAGTACGGTACATTACATTACTATGTGTGCTGTACTGTACTGTAGGCTACTTTGTTTAGTTGAAGCAGGCAATTTCATATCCTCAAAAAAGAAAGAAGAAAAGTTACCATCGTTACCATTATTATGGTAACGACATGGTATCTACAGGCAAATTAAAACACAACGGTTTCTATGTGTAGCCTGCAACGAGGTTTGGGTTATTGCCTGTGAAGAGCAAAGGAAATGCCCACGGGTCTTCTAAAGTTTAGAATCCTTTTGGTTTAGAATCGAAACTATAAAAGGTCGGTCAGCTATAGTTTGACATTTTCACTTCCTGTGTGCTGCGACTTAAACCTGTTCTCTGGGCCTGGCTATTGGCTGAGAGCCAACGCTACATGTGACTGAACAACAAACAAAGACAAATAATGACAATAGAATGCTTAAATACAGGTGATTGTCCTAACACTCTCAAATCAACTTGTCCGTGGCATTTTTTTTAATTATTTTTAAACTTTTACACACCATTATTTATAATGTTCTTATTGTGATCATAAGACATTTCTGATGTTGTCTGACGTTAATCCAGAGCGACCGATATTTTTTTCTGAAATGTTCAGTACAAGCTTGGCACGCTAAAATCTAAAATGACATGGATGCTTTACCGGTTTTATTAGAATAAGGAAAACAATTAAGGCTTATGTTAACCTGTGGTAAAGGTACGCCTTGAGGTTCATGTTTTGTTCTACGGCATAAATCACACCTATTATAATAACATATAAATTGAATGTACAGAAATAATGCAGTGACACGTGCAACAAAAGCGAAACGTTGATTGAAGGTTGTGAGTCTGAGGAGAAGGGGGGCAAGGAGAGCCGGTGAGGACGGAGTCTCCATTGGGCGTGACTACCTGAGGCAACCGTAAGGGTCCGGTCCGCCCCGCTGGGTCCTGGGAACTTTCTTCCTGGGCTGAGGGAGAAGAGGGGGTTGCTCTTCGTCAGCGGCGGCTGCCCGGGGTCCCAGGGGAGCGTTTGCCGGCCGGGGTCCCAGGAGAGCCTTTGCCGGCCGGGGTCCCAGGGGAGCGTAGGTGGGCCGGGGTCCCAGGGGAGCGTTGGCGGGCCGGGGTCCCAGGGGAGCGCCCTGATCGACGGAGCATAGGTCAGTGACCTGTGAAAACCCACATAGTGTTGGTTTTAAGTAAATGTGCTTAGTTTCTTTCCACCACTGGTGAAAACCCACAGTGTGGTTTTAACACACATCCGATTGGATGACCGGAAACTAAGATCTACTGAATGTGAACCACAGAAAGGTTGTCCTGTTACTCAGCTTTCATATACTGTCATTCTCTCCTACAGTAGACATTCCTACAGTCATTCATTCATTCATGCAGCACAGGTTGATTTGAAAAGTCTAGCTGAAAATAGTCCCCATCGAGAAAAGATTCATTTCCGAATGAAATTCAAACATCTGACTTTCTTATGTAGTCATAGCACTTTATAGTACACATGTATAATATATTATATTGTATAGTATGTATAGTATGTATAGTTTACATAGATACTCCACTGTTACGTTCTTAGTTTATGCATGATTCATGATAACTACTTTTTATATATGTGATGTATGCCATGCTTTTGTTATTGCTTAATGTAAGTCGCTCTGGATTAAGAGCGTCTGCTAAATGCCTAAATTGTAAATTGCAAAAGCCAACATTGAGTTAGCTATGCGGGTACGTTTGTCAACATGTTAAAGAAGGTGACATGTTGACAGTTCCTACCTCTGCTGTGGGTAATCGTGCGCTAGCCCGGGCGCTGGGCGGCTTGGGGACACAGAGGTCACCTCCTGGGGGGCCGGGTAGTTTGGGGGCAGACGGATCACCTCCTCTGGGTTTGGGCAGTTTTGGGGCAGAGGGGTCACGACCCCTGGTCTTGGGCAGTTTTGCGGCAGAGGGGTCACGACCCCTGGTCTTGGGCAGTTTTGGGGCAGAGGGGTCACCACCGCGGGGTTTGGGCAGTTTGGGGACAGATGCGTCACCACCTCCTCCGCAGGGTTTGGGGACAGATGGGTCACCACCTCCTCCGCGGGGTTTGGGGACAGATGGGTCACCACCTCCTCCGCGGGGTTTGGGGACAGATGGGTCACCACCTCCTCCGCGGAGTTTGGGCAGTTTGGGGGCATCGGGGTCGACAACTCCCCATGTACGCTCTGGCTCCTGGGCTGGTTTGGAGAGCTGCTGCCGGGGACCGGTGTGGCCGGCTGGCTGCTGATGGTGCTGGTGGTTCTGGGGGTGGTGGTGTTGTTGTTGTGGAGCGGACCAAGCCAAACGAAGCTCCTGCTCCTCTATAAGTGAGAAAAAACAAAGAAAAAAGACCAATACTGCATCAAAAGTAATCAACAAACTATTCTATAGAAACACTGGTCAAACATTGCCCAAATTGGCACATTGTGAAAATTGTCGATCTACAAGCCAAATAGCCAAGCTTGTAGATCGGCTATTTTCGCAATATTCATCTGTGGAACCGAGTCAAACAAAATGTAATGGCTCGACTCCAAGGGCTTGACAGGGTTAGGGCGGTTCCCAGTTCAAATATGATTATTTTTTTTCTGCCTGAAAAGGTTGAGAAGCACTGCTCTCTTAGCTGAGGTGAAATGAAATGAAATGAAATGAAATCTATATTTACCCAGGGTATCTGGGCTAAGCTCAAGAACTTGTTTCCAGCCAGGCCCTGCTCATAGAACACATTTCATCGTAGTGGTTGATGCCTTGTTCAAGGGCATTTCAGCGGTGGTAATTTTAACGTGTCGGACGGCTGATTCGAACTGGGAACCTTCCGGTATCTAGACCGCGCCGCTATCCGTTCGGCCACCGCTGCCACAGGTCACCTTATATTAGCTCATCTCAGAAGCCTGTGTGTACTTACCTATCGGCATCTTCCGCTTGCGGCGTCTGGCTCGGCTGCAGCAGCAGATGGTGATGAGCATGAGGGTTAGGAGCAGAGCTGTAGGGACGAAGCAGCAGCACGTCAACAAACACATCTCTGTGTGTAATCACTCTTTGCATGTTAAAGGACCTCCAAATTAATATGTATTTGGCCATGGACCCCCACCTGAAAAGATGATGTGCCGTGGGCCCCCATACAAGATTTGAATCCAATTCAAAACTATCAAACATTTTCAGGATTCAAATTAAAAACTATCTCAAAAATAATTCAGGATTCCAATAAAAAAAATTGCAAAAATCTACTATGTGCTATTTTTGCAGTTTTGTGTGACCTTCAATGAAGTAGGGCATTCATTATATGAAAAAAGTTAAAATACGGAGATTTTTGCCCGACAAATTTGACAATGGGACCTGAGTGAGTGTAGAAATAATAAGTGGCCCTCTGGAGTGACACTGGAATAGTGGGCCTCTGGAGTGAGTGTGGAAATATAATGGGCCTCTGGAGTGAGTCTAGAAATATATAGTGGCCCTCTGGAGTGAGTGTGGAAATATAGTGGCCCTCTGGAGTGAGTGTGGAAATATAGTGGCCCTCTGGAGTGAGTGTATAGTGGCCCTCTGGAGTGAGTGTGGCACTCTGGAGTGAGTGTAGAAATATAGTGGCTCTCTGGAGTGAGTGTTGAAACACATTTCGTGTTAGTAGACTACAGCAGTCAAGCAGTGGTTCCCAAACCTTTTTTCAAGGGACCCATATTTTAAGATGAAAAACAAGGCGACCCAATTCCCAATATCGTCTTTACTTACGTTAGCACAGAAAATCCTAATTCACACTTGTACATGGTTGTAAAAGGCATGAGTGGAAAAAGGAGGATATTCAGATGATATACTTATCCAGAACCAGGCCTGGACTGGACACTTGAATGAATCGCCAAAATAATTGCATAACTAAAGACATTTTTAAAAAAAGAAAGAAAAATAATAAAATAAAGAAAAAGTAATGGTGAACCAATTGAAATCCCCTGCGACCCACCCGTGGTCGACTCGCAACCCAGTCTTTGGGAAACAGTGGACGACAGTTCCATGTCCTTGAACAACACGGGAGTAAAATGGGTTTTATGAGGTAGATATACAAACCTCCTCCAGACGCCAAGATGCCCACCATGGTCCAGAAGGGAAAGCCAAACAGATGATCGTGATTGGGTTTTTGTTCTGTGACAGGGAGAGAGGGCTTCCATTTCACTCTATGAACAACGTGCATTTGATACTAACGCCACTGAAACGTAGTGGCTTTGAAGTGAGTCTTGGTTAAATCACCATTTAGGGTTATAATGTAAATAAGGTAACAGACAATGTAAAACAACACATCGGAGAATAACAGCTTCGATCACTATGAGGGTATTAAGGTGAATGTCAGTGGTGTAAAGTAACTAAGTACATTTAGTTAAGTACTGGTACTTAAGTACTATTTTGAGATATTTCTACTTTACTAGTATTTCCAACTTCCAATACTTTTACTTCTACTCCACATCTCGGATGCAAATATTGTACTACTTACTCCGCTACAATTATTTGAAAACTTTAGTTACTTTGTAGATTTGGGTTATTGTTATAAAACATACATTATAACCACTTAAGCCCTATATACATTTTAGCCATCTGAAAATAGCAGATCTACAAGCTCGTAGATCTCCTATTTTCAAAAGATTTTTATACAATAAAGGAAAAATGTATCAATTATTGATTCCTTTGAAAACTTCTGAAATAATGAGTATACTTTACCTTTTACATATACATAGTACATATACTTTGTAGGCTACTTTTACTGTTACTATTTTTTTTATTTTATAAATTAGATTTTATCCCACGATTTTGGAACCCATTTTTTTCACCCAGTGTCAATTATCTAATGTAATCCTGGGCTCTACACTTCCTCTGCCAACCTGGGGGAGCAGCGGACTGACCTCATGCTTCCTTCTATGCATGAGCTCAGTCCAAGCTGCTTCTTTTCACCTGACAGGAGAGACTTCCCCCGGCCGAACGTAGCGCGTGGAAGGAACACGTTATTCCGAGCAGTTCCTTTCCGCTCCATCAGGCGCCCCGGCTGGCCAGGGGGAAGGTAGTTTAGAGACTAGGATTACTGCATGTTTTTTGTGGGGGAACCTACACGGGGAGAACATGCAAACTCGGGGAGGACATGCAAACTCCCCCCCCCCCCCCCCCCCCAGTAACAGAGTAGTTCTATACATTGCATTATTAACATGTTTACTTAAGGAAGAAATGTAATGTAAAAAGTACATTTTCCACCCCTGAATGTTTACTATATGGGACTCACCTTCGTGGCATATTGGTGTCTTGGGAGGGCTGGTCTCTGAGCCACCAGGGTTGGACACAGTGCAGGTGTATCTGCTCCCTGTGTCCAGTTGGTCCACAGGTCTGGTCAGACTCATCTTGTTCTCATTAACCACGTCCTTCCCATTCTCACTCCATTTAAAGGAAAGGCCCTGTGGCTGGAGTTTACAGTTACACACATACAGACAGTAGACTCATTATGATTGTGTAGATATAGATAGATAGATCAGTGACAGTGTTGCTTTCATGTTTCTCACCTGTGAAACATCGCAGGTCAAGGTGACTGTTTTCATTTCCTTTTCACAGGCAAACGTCACTGAAGGCTTTGGGATCTTGTCTGGTTAGAGTAGATTACAGTAGGCTTAGCATTACAGACATTTTCACAATCTCACAGACCACTGTCTTTTTAAGTTAACAATCATGAATGGTAAATGGTGCATTTATAAAACGCCTTTCTCCATTACATCTGCCCATTCAAACGCACAGCTAGCGGGTCAGTGTCTTGCTCAAGGGCACTTTGACACAAAACCAGGACGCACACAACACGCATGCACGCACCCACGCACAGAGACAGATTCACAAACACAGACTCTGTGACGTACCAGTGACACATAGAATCCAACTCTTTTTGGGGCTGTTCACAACTCCTCCATTATTAGTCCACATTTCTGCTGTGTAATTCCCTGAACTGGTTTTCTTTAAGTCTGTCAGTTTTAAGGAGCCATGTTGATCAATATTCTCTGCGTTCCCCATGTAATAGTGCTTGTTCTTCCTACGGACTAGGATTGTTTCGTTGTGTTTCCATCTCAGTTCACCATGCGGCTCTATGATCCCTTCATATCCCACAGGCAGGTTGTAGGATGATCCTTCTGGGACATTGTAGTCACACACATTCTGACCTATCGGAGAGGAGAGAGTATAGAGTAGAGTGGAGAGGAGGGGAGAAAGTTGTCAGTATGATTGGCACGTGTGTGTGTGTGTGTGTGTGTGTGTGTGTGTGTGTGTGTGTGTGTGTGTGTGTGTGTGTGTGTGTGTGTGTGTGTGTGTGTGTGTGTGTGTGTGTGTGTGTGTGTGTGTGTGTGTGTGTGTGTGTGTGTGTGTGTGTGTGTGTGTGTGTTCAACGTTACAACAAGAAACCGAGAGAGACAAAGACATACTCTGTGGTAACTTAAACTGAACACTAGGAAACACACAGGAAATGATGCATTTAGACTGCAGCGTTATTCCAACTGAACACAAACGTTGTCGGGGCTAACAAACACTGCTGCAGTCTTTACTCACTAAGGTGTTTGAGATTACACAGACACAACCAGTTATGACAAAGGGCACCTACGGATGGCTGCAATTCGAAACTGGCCCCCGTAAAATCTGAATCCCCCCCCACCACCCCCCCTTTTCCCCTCACTGTATATGTTTCTTTTCCCTGTTTACCTCCATTATGATGAATTCCTGTTCTGTTCTTTGTCTATATAGAAGTGTCTATTTGTACGTCTCTAAATGTTTTGATGAATTGAACATGGTGGACCCTGTTGTAAACAAGTGTAATGCTTAATTGGGTCGTCCACTCACAGTTAACAGCCTTTGTATTGAGTTTGTGCTTGAAATGTACTGTAATTCTGCAAACTGTTAATACAATTTTCAATCAATCAATCAAACCTGTATGATCTTGTTTGTACGTTTAAACAATTTAGAGCAGGATTTCACAAACTTCTTTGGCTCAGGTCAACCCTGTACTTTTTTTTTTTATCCAATTAACAAACTCCTGAATTACAATTGTTACTGTATGCATGTCATACGGTATGCAAATGACTATGTGATCTATCCCCCTGAGATACAGTATGTCAGGGAAACCTTGAGAGAATTCATCCATTAGGATGAATAGGACAGATTGAAAATAACGTTTACTCTTTGCGTTTAACCACTTGAACCCCCAGTATCCCTATTCTGGGGGAACATTAGCCAAAAATTGCAGATTTATAAGCTCACAATAGCCATGACACTACGTTTCACTTCATTACTGAATCACCAAGACAAATATATTTTGTAATGGTAGCGATTCAGGGCTGGAGCTATAGGCTAAGCTCACAATGCATCGAAAGGCAACGCGTTGTGAGCTTGTAGATACAATGATTTAGAACATACTGTATATGGGCAGCTGGTGGCAAGGGGGCCACATGCAGCCCCCACCATCTCTTAATGCGGCAGGTTAATATCAGAGTACTGAAAACGTATTGATTTCAGCTGTTACAATCTCAAACATGCAAACATGGCCCGCTTTAATTACTTCAGTCTAGCTTATGACTAGTATTCAAATGTCCAATGTATTTGTATTTAGTTCATGAAGTTATGCATTTGAAATTATATAAAAAAAGGTTACTTTTCAGGATTCCAATTCAAAAAATATCAAAAAGTTATTCAGTATTTCAATTCAAATATAGCGAAAATAGACAATCTACAAGCTCAAAACGTGCCGCAGTGCGACGCGTTTTGAGCTAGTATAGATCGGCTATTTTACGACAGAAATATAAATGTGGCCCTCTGGAGTGAGTGTGGAAATATTATGGCCATCGTCAAAGTTGCCCAACCCTGATTTAGAGTATTCTCGTGTATTACCTTACTGAACGACGTGAGGCCAATAATCGTGTTACATGTTACAATTTGCACTTTGAAAAGAAAGATGTGCACAAGGCAACAAGACTGCCTGTTCTTGCAACGAGCAGGCTTCTCTGACAAAAAGTATATGGCATGAGGTTAGTTTCTACATCCTGTTAACGTCTTGACAGAGCCTATAGTTAAACCACAACAAAGAAGAGGCTGCTAACACACTGCACCGCAACGCACTGCATGACAGTTGTTTTCCAATCCCAAAAAATGAGTAGTTTATTATACATTTGCTTTAAGTCGTTCATTTTTTTCCTTTTGTACAAAAGGTTTTTTTGCTAAAGTAATTATTGCTATAGACCAGTGGTGGAAAATGTATAAAAGTAAAAGTAAAAGTCTAGACTTCATGTACTCGAGTAAAATTACAAAAAATGTACTTAAAGTACCAAAAGTACTCATTATGCAGAATGTGCCATTTAAAGTTTTCAAATGTAGGCCTGTAAAAATCTCTTGAAAATAGCAGATCTACAAGCTGGCAAGTTGATAATGAAAAAATAAGTCAACTCACAAATTGTGCTGTGAATCAAGTGCCCTTTTGTAAACAAGGTAATACATCAAATGCTGTACATAAAAAGAGTTTATGTACAGCATTTGATGTATTACCTTGTGGTGTTCTTGCTTACTGTAAGTAGCTCTGGATCATGTCTGCTAAATGCCTAAATTGTAATTGTAACCCTCTTCTCCACATTGTGCTATAGCACACAATCAAACAATTCCATTTTTACTTTACTTTACTACTCTATTACTCTATGAAATTAACTTTGACAGCAAATTAATCAACCAACTGATCATCCATATAGCTAATTATAATTAACAGCCATGCTTCTTCTTAACATCGTCTCAGGGATTGCAACCCCTTAATCAGGTGGTATTTGGAAGTGAAACTGTAAATGCACCAACGGATAATAAATGAACCACATGCTGGTTCAGGGTTTCACCACCACATCAGGGTCCTGGGTTTCTCAAAGTGGGTGCCATGACGCAAGGCCAAGGGTTCCTCAGAATGCATTTGGAATTTATCAATATACTTTAGTTTAACCACTTACAACCTTACTTACTTGGTAGTTATTTTTCAGCCTGCAGTACACCAAGTATCTTAACGAAATATAAATAATACTGGCGAATGTTCCACCCCCGAATAGGAATGCTAAGCCAGTGGTTTTCAACCTTTTTCATATCAAGGCCCATTATTTATTCAGCATTTGAGCCATGGACCACCATTTGATGACATTTAGCCTCTCAGACCCATTTGAGCCATGGACCACCATTTGATGACATTTAGCCTCTCAGACCCATTTGAGCCACGGACCACCATTTGATGACATTTAGCCTCTCAGACCCATTTGAGCCATGGACCACCATTTGATGACATTTAGCCTCTCAGACCCATTTGAGCCACGGACCACCATTTGATGACATTTAGCCTCTCAGACCCATTTGAGCCACGGACCACCATTTGATGACATTTAGCCTCTCAGACCCATTTGAGCCACGGACCACCATTTGATGACATTTAGCCTCTCAGACCCAAAACTAAAGAATATTTTGTCCACAATTCCATGCTGTATTGATGTTGGCATAGGAGAGATAACAGGCAAACGTTGATCAAAATAACAATTATTTTACATTATCTAATTATGTAGACTTCTTGTAAATGTAGCAATGCAGATGTTTAACAATAATGTAACTCTTGAGAGCGTAAAATGAAACCAAATTAACCCGGAAGGGTAGTTAAAGCTCTATAAGGGTCCATTTTGGTACCAACTTTCCATCATTTAGCTGGGGACCACCTAGAATACCCTCAAGGACCACTAGTGGTCCCCGGACCACTAGTTGAAAACCACTGGTTTAAGCGGTTAAACTCAGTACTGTATAACCGTTATTTTCAATCTGTCCTATAATAATAAAAGAACATTCTTTCCAGTTTTCCTCGTGACACATACTGTATGTTAGGGGGAAAGATTTACATATTTACGTACCGTTAATATGACATAAGGTGCTATGAAGTACAGTAACATGTAATTGACCAGCTGAGACAGTGATGTTTGAGAACCCCTGGCCGACCTGCAAGCTCACATCGCATTGTGAGCTTGTATGTAGATGGGCAATTTTTGCCATTTTTGATTGCTGTAACGATCAAATTAACTGGCCTACAGACCAACAAACATGACATGAACAGGGCGTGAGTGTCGGTTACCTATACCTGTATGTGGACATGATAAAACGGCAATTAAATAAACTAATTGACAAACCTAACAACAACAGACTATATAACAAACATGACATGAACAAAATGGGAGTGCAGTTACAGTACCTGTGGACATGATGAAACAGCAACACAGCAGAAGGAGCCGCCTTGTCGACACACACACCTTCATCCTCTCCACCAGCTTCATCCTATGCTACTGACGGATGACAATAGACGCACCGTGCTGCCTTATTCAGATCATTTCCTGTGTGTGTGTGTGTGGGGGGGGGTTTAACTTGTTTCACGAGGAAGTGAGGCCCGTGTAATAAACCATGCAATGCACCCTCCTGCTAATCGAGGTTTAGGGGTTCAGTGTGTGGTGCATATTATTAGTAACTCGGTGCGACTCAAATTCTGACAGAGAACATCAACAATTTAAACACTATATATATATTGGACCATGAGATAACGGGCCCCTGGGCACGGACACGCAAAAATGTAAGATGAAATATCAGAATGTGAAGTCGTTTTCAAGGACATTATAGGCCTATAGTCTGAAATGAAAGTGAATGTAATTTAGTGGTAGCTGTATGCGTGTCTGTCCCAGTTGATGCTGGCTTAAAACTCATACCTACAGTATGCAGAATTATATTTAAGATTAAATACACAGACCACTACCATTATGATATCCTGGAAATTAGATTACCTGCATGCATAAACGCCTTACTAAGCTAAGTATGTTGATGGTTTTGAGGGGCTATGCGTGTTTGTGTGTACCACATAGCGATGATTTGATTGGCTGAGCACGGAATGTGACGATAAAAAGTGAGGACGCCAAAAGTGATTAGCCGGAATGTGATGACGTATGATGATGTATGATAAGAGCGCCCCTCACTTCACACGAGTGTGGTTTTTGACATTTACCATGGCCAGCTCACTGTCAGATGAGCTGCATTCTCTTGGCCACAATTGCCAATCCAAGAATACCTACAGTGTGTTCATTTAAAGGACATGCAGGTACTGAATGTGCCGATCTATAATTAAATTAAATATACATTTCCGTATCTATTTAGACTCAGTATGATAATAGGTGTTCAGACTCCTCCTTTAAGGAGGTCGCAAGCTGACTGTAGGGTTATAGCTATACCTACATGTCCTGTTAAGACTGAGGCGTGGCTGGTTAAGACTGAGGTTAGGGTTAGTGTTTGGGATAGTGTTAGTAATCAGTCGTATTAACGGGAGGTCGGAACAATGACATTATTATTACCCAACGACATGGCCAATCACAGCTGTGACATCCATAATAATGTGGCAACTGGCACCCCCTGTTTCAACACAACAGGCCAAAAGATGTGTGTGTGTCTCACTCAAATCGCACTGCCTCCATGTAATCTGTAAGTTAAGTAAGTTAAGATCATTATCTGTTGCTCCTCATCTGTATTCTTCTGCATGTTTCAGGAACATTGTTTCTACAATTAACCTACTGTCCATGCCTATGAAAAACAAACTTTTCAGTATTACCCGTATTGCTTCTAAGATCAGCGGACTTCCTACACCCACACTGTCTGACATGAACAACAAGGCCATCACACGGCTAGCACTTTCAATATGACATGACACTGATCATCCCCTGTATCGCTTTTTTCACCTCATGCCATTTGGACAAAGATACAGAACCTTGCCGTAGAGTTTTATCCCCTCAGCCATCGCCGATAGAAGTTTTTGTATTGTCTTGTTGTTATGTTTTCTGTGTTGTTTTGTTGTGGGTGTTTGAACAGACCTGTGGAGATGAATATCCTTCGGGACAATAAAGATTATTATTATTATTAAACATGTGTTCTAGTTGTTGACATAAGCAGTAGGCCTAGTGTGCAGCTACAGTAGCTCACTTTAAGATACTGGTCTATTACTGGACAAAATTCAATTTGTGGAAAAAAAAAAAAAAAACCTTCTCCCACAAGTAACCTGTTGGAAGTGAGGAGTGATAGAGCTGGGGCCTTGTGGGGTACCACCAGGGGTCATTATGCAGAAAGATGATGTATATACAGTAAATACACAATTTGTTGTGTGTGGAGATGTCTAGAGATAATAGTGTTTATTACAGGGGCCTCTCGACTGGATCACTTCCTTGTGAAAGAACCACACAGGAACGAGCACGCACGCACACGCACACGTGCACGCGCACCCGCACGCACGCACACGCGCACACACACACACAGGAAACGACCTTACCTTGATAAGGCAGCACGGTGCATCTATTGTCATCTGTCGGTAGCAGAAGATGAAGCTGATGGCGAAGATGAAGGTGTGTGTGTCGACAAGACGACTCCTTCTGCTGTGTTGCTGTTTCATCGTGTCTACAGGTAACTGACACTGTCTATTGTTATTCGTTAGTTTGCAAAAATAGCAGATCTACAAGCCCATAGTGCGGCACAAAGTGACATGGCATCGTTATTTTGCCCATGCATTATAGGAAAAACTCCTCAGAAATGTCAGATTTTTTTAATTCATTCATTTAAAATTAATCTCAACATTTTTCAGAAGTACCGGTAGCTTAAATGTGTGTGGGTCCAACAGGTTAATTTGATGTGTGGTGATGAATCTGATGATAGCCAACATAACATGGCACTGTATTACTATATCTAGTAAACAAGTGAAAAAGCATGCACAAGATTGTATGTGACCGTATGTGAGTCTGCAAAGTGGCTCATGCTCCAAAACAAGTCTTAAGTTTTATTACCAACATGTAGCGGGAGCTACCGGGTGTTTGGAACATGACTCGGAATGTCACGATTAAGACATTTTATTAGGCCTTGTAAAGAAGAAGTTGCACGGGGGCAAATATGACAAATACTTAAATACACAAAAACTACCGATACCAGTAATCAAAATAAATTAAGTATTGTGGTCAAAATATTTCATAAAGATTTGTAACAAAATATTGGAAATAGCTGATGCACATTTCCACTCTTTCTGAGATTGTTTCAAAATGTACCTTTCTCAACATGTAAACTATTCTGACAATTATGGAAAATAATTGCAATTGGATCAAATAATTGTGATTAGGTGATTATTTAATACTTACTTGTGACACGTCTAAGCAGACCCAGTATATGTTTTAATATTACATCGAGTTCATCAATCAGCGCAACTCTGTCAAGAAGCACAATACACTTTAATTAATGAGGTTTGTTTGCTTATTTCAACTATGAAGAAATGTTAGTTATCATTTCCATGAGGCTGTTTCGTTACACTTCATATACCTAGAGTGAACTTAAATCTACATGTACAGTTTGCATTATGTTTATTGACTTACATGGTGTATATACTTTTTTTTTTTAAATACTACCACATGTCCATGTTGGGAACCTATAGGTTTATAGCAGGGGTGGGCAACTTTGACAATGGAGAGGGCCACAATATTTCCACACTCACTCCCTAGGGCCATATATTACTGTCGTAGCAAAAATAGCTGATCTACAAGCTCAAAACACGTCGCAGCGCGATGCGTTTTGACCTTGTAGATCAGCTATTTTTGCTATATTCGAATTGAAATCTTGAATTTTTGAATTGGAATCCTGAAAATTAACATTTTTATATAATTTCAAATGCCTTTAATTATACTTGTGTTGAAGCAATGCGCTACTAATTTAGACGGGTCATGTTTGCATGTTGTGGAATAGTGACAGCTGAAACCAATATTATATCAGTATTCTGACATTAACCTGAGGGCCACATTAAGTGAAGGTGGGGGCCGCATGTGGCCCCCGGGCCGCCAGTTGCCCACCCCTGGTTTATAGCATGTATACTCAGCTATTGTCACTATGTTTGCCTCTTTCTTAGGTAATATGTTTGACCATTTTTATTGTACAATTTTTATTTTTTTGACGCAATACAAAGTTCCTTTCAGAGGATTAAACGGTTTTAAATGGCCTTGTATTGTCACCTTATTAATTAGTGTGCATATATATATATATATATATGGTATGTTGGTTTATTTACTGTTGAGTGAGAAAACAATGTGCACATTAAGTGGTAATTAGGTGTGGTTTGTGTGCAGCTGTTAACTAACAGACAGGATGTAACAGGTGACACGACTAACCTCATTGTCAAAACCTAGTATAGGTTTGCAGAAAATGTCTTGTTTTGTCTTTCCACAGAGGGATGCAATGAGAGCTTGCCATTGTAGCAAGACAAAGCTTTTTTTTCTCTAAAATGCTAATTGTAACATTTTACAGATTGTTGGCCTCAAAGTTGGTCAGTAAAGCAACTCAAAATTACTTTGTGGTTATTTTGCTTACAAAATATGCACAGCTCTTAAACCACTTCACACACTTATATTGTCTACATGTGCAGTAATTCAATGCAACAAGATTACAGTAATCTGTCAGCAGGGAGTGTTGACTCTACTTCCACACGCGCACGCACCCACGTACGCATGCACGCGCGCACACACACACACACGGTAAACATTTTGTGCTATATGAAATTTGTACCAAATTTAGGTCAGATATAACAATATAATGCACAATATCAGACCAATTTTAATATCCTGTCCTGTCCTGTCCTGTCCTGTCATCCAATCCCATCCCTTTTTCTCCTCCTCTCCTCTCCGATAGGTCAGAAGGTGTGTGACTACAATGTCACAGAAGGATCATCCTACACACTGCCAGTGGGATATGAAGGGTCCACCATAGATCCGCATGGTGAACTGAGATGGAAACACAACGACACAATCGTAGTCCGTAGGAAGAACGAGCGCTTTTTCGTGGGGAACGCAGAGAATATTGATCAACATGGCTCCTTAAAACTGACAGACTTACAGAAAACCAGTTCAGGGAATTACACAGCAGAAATGTGGACTACTAATGGAGCAGTTGTGAACAGCCCTAAAAAGAGTTGGATTCTATGTGTGACTGGTACGTCACAGATGTGGGTGTGAATCTGTGGGCAGATGTAATGCATAGTAAAGTGCTTTAGAGAATGGCTTTTATAAATGCACGATTTACCATTCATGATTGTACTAACGTAATCCAGTATAATCTAATCTAATCTAATCTAATCTAACCAGACAAGGTCCCGAAGCCTTCAGTAACGCATACATGTGAAAAGAAGACTGTCACCTTGACCTGCAATGTCTCACCTAAGGTGAGAAACATTAGTTTGTCTGTCTGTCTGTCTGCCTAAAACAATCATAATGTGTCATGTGTTTAATGTATGTACTGTATGTGTCAACTCCAGCCACACAGCCTTTCCTTTAAATGGAGTGAGAATGGGAAGGACGTGGTTAATGAGAACAAGATGAGTCTGACCAGACCTGTGGACCAACTGGACACAGGGTACACCTGCATTGTGTCCAACCCTGGTGGCTCAGAGACCAGCCCTATCGTCACACCAAGATGCCCCAAAGGTGTGTTCCCTATAGTAAAAGTTAATATTGTACTTGTATTACCTTCATAGTTCATAGCGATGTAAACTTTATGTATAGCCTAAAATGTTCATAGCCTAAAATAACACAACCATTCACTCATTGCCTCACTGACTCTCTCCCTCTCACAGAACCGGACTCCATTTTCAAAGTTCCGTTGACAAGTAAGCAATCACCTCACAGGTCATCGCCATGCTGGCTTGTGGTGGACATTTTGGTCAACATTTTTGGACCCTTACAGTTCCAATAGGGTCCATTTGGTTCCATTTGTAAATTCTGAGTTAAGGCCAGGGGTCCTTGCAAATAAAATCTACACATCTCTGCCCTGATCTAAACCGGCCATTCTAGCCGGGGAGCCAGCCACCCAAAATTTGAGAGGACCTGTGATGTCATGACATACTATTTATTTGTATTTTTTCTATTAATTTGCTCATTAAGGTCCACAGAATGAGAGGTCTGCTCTGCCAGACATATTGCAAAAAAAAGTTACGGTCATTTTTGTATACCCCACCATAGACAACCAATATAAGGCAAAAATTCATCATACATTAAGTAGCATGTGACATGCCAAACTAGGGGGTTTTCATGATTTTTAATCCATTTCAAGCATTAGTTTTGCACGAAAAACACTTTTTTTTAAAGGGGGCTGCGAAGAAGGCATTAAGAAGGTCTTATTTACTGCACTGGAACACTACACAGGATCTTTTTTTCCATTTCCTGAAAGGTTACGGTCCTGAACATGAAAGGTTTCCGCCAGACAGCGACAATGTATGCAGCGTGTGAAAAACTAAAACCATACAGAACATGACAAACAGGATGTTCTGAAAGCATGCACAGTTTCGGAGAGCTTACGGACAATGTCAAACAGTAAGACTGCTGCTCTAGGATTTTATCAGTACGATGAAAGTTGTTATTGCAGCATGGCCCATGTGAACATTGCTACACGTCCCAAACTCTTCTCCCTTCTGGCTCCAAAACTATGGAATGCACTTCCCATTGCAATCAGAACTGCAGACTCACTCCCAATCTTCTGCCGTAGTCTGAAAACAGGCGTATGCAAAGGCTCAACTTGTGTAATTTTGATAGCATTTGTAGACATAGCACTCTTCTGTATACTCATAGTTTCATTATATAGATATTCCACTGTTAGGTTCTTTAGCTTACGTATGATTCTTGATGACTATTATGTATTTGATTTGATTCTGTTCAATCAGGGGTCATCAAAATGTCCAGGTTTTCATCAGAATATGTATGACACTTACTTTACTACACGGGTGCAGTACTTTTAGACAGTTTTTGGTTTAGACTAGTCATTGGTTAGACCAGTCATTAGTCCTACAACTACAACCTATCTCAAACCCTCACCCTAAACCTAACCTCCCACGGGGCAGCACACCTAAACCTAACCTTAACCCATGTCTAACCAATGACTAGTCTAAACTAAGTATGCGTCCCTACTAGGCTACGCTACACTTATTTGGCATAATGAGTCCATCTACTAGTGGTTCTCAGATGTGTAATTTGCAAGGACCCGATCACTCTGAGAGTGTACACATAGATCCAGATAGGCTGTGGGAGTTACCCTGGGTGAAATTAATTCACCTGAACACCTTCAAATTGAAACTTTATTTCTGACATTCAGGGGATACAGACATTACATATACATGTAATCTCCATCCTAAAAGAATAACGTACGGACACACATTCTATGGACTATAGACAGACATTCCACAGCTGTATAGTCTAATGTAATCTAATGTAATCTTATCTAACCAGACAAGGTCCCGAAGCCTTCAGTAACGCTTACCTGTGAAAAGAATACTGTCACCTTGACCTGCGATGTTTCACAGGTGAGAAACATCTGTCTGTCTGTCTGTCTGTCTGTCTGTCTGTCTGTCTGTCTGTCTGTCTGTCTGTCTGTCTGTCTGTCTGTCTGTCTGTCTGTCTGTCTGTCTGTCTGTCTGTCTGTCTGTCTGTCTGTCTGTCTGTCTGTCTGTCTGTCTGTCTGTCTGTCTGTCTGTCTGTCTGTCTGTCAATTACAATCTTGTGTCTCATCTGATCTATTTAATGTATGTATACTGTGTAAACTCCAGCCACAGGGCCTTTCCTTTAAATGGAGTGAGAATGGGAAGGACGTGGTTAATGAGAACAAGAGGAGTCTGACCAGACCTGTGGACCAACTGGACACAGGGAGCAGATACACCTGCACTGTGTCCTCCGAGACCAGCCTGCCCGTCACACCAAGATGCCCCAAAGATGTGTTCCCTAGTAAAAGTTAATATTGTACTTTTATTACCTTCATAGTTCATAGCGATATAAACTTTATGTATAGCCTAAAATGTTCATAGCCTAAAATAACACAACCATTCACTCATTCCCTCACTGACTCTCTCCCTCTCACAGAACCGGACTCCATTTTACCCAAACAGTTGTTTGGCTTTGATTTCTGGACAGTGGTGGGCCTCTTTGCATGTGGAATAGGTTTGTTTGCTCACACGACATAACCCATCCACAGTATTTCCTATGACAGTGGTTTTCAATCTTTTTCATATCAAACCCCATTATTTATTGGGCATTTGAGCCACGGACCACCATTTGATGAGATTTATCCTCTCAGACCCAAAGAAGATTTATTTTATCATTGGATAAGATTTTATCCACAATTCCATGCTGTATTGATGTGGTACCATAGGAGAGATAACAGGCAAACATTGATCAAAGTAACAATTCTTATACATTCTCTTAGTTCTTGTAAATTAAGTACTGTAATACCGATGTTTAACAATAATTTAACTCTTGAGCTCGAGCTTAAAATGAAACCGCAAGGTTAACCGTAAGGTTAAAGTTAAATATCTATAAGGGTCCATTTGGTTACCATTTAGCTGGGGATCACCCGGAACCCCCTCAAGGACCACTGGTGGACCCGGACCACTGGTTGAGAACCATTGCCCCATGCTGTTCAAGCCAGGGCATAGAGGTGCAGTCTACCTGTGGCCAATTTATGTGTTGACCTACGATAGTGTTGATTGCGGAAACAATCTTGCTTTTCAGCAAAGTGACACAGACATACAGTACAATGCAGTACTATAAACTAGCCTGTAGGCAGCCAGCCAAATTGAATCCTTGACCGTGACAGTACGGGTTAGCATCATAATGACAATTGTGTCCCCTTTCGCTGGTTTGGGTATTTGCCACAGTACATTTGCACATAATGTAGCATTTATCCTCCCTACTTAGCCCTATCCCAACTATTAGTAGAAGTCGCTGCTATTAGTACAGCGCCCGGGGAGCAGTTATTTAAAGGACCAAACAAATGTCTTATTTTGTAACAATTGCACACAGACAAATTTAGGGCGCGCAGCTCACTTTGTATGCTCCAGACAATTTTTATTCACAAACACAGCAGGCAGGACATACAACGTTTTGACTGTTTCGACTGTCTGCCGTGAATAAAAGTTGTCTGGAGCATACAAAGTGAGTTGTGAGCCCTTACTTTTGTCTGCTCAGCCCCAAGACCGGAGGATGTGGGTTACACTATCTTATTCTGGTAACCATTACACACCCCATGAAGACTTACATCAGTGATGTAAGTTGTGTTCATTTCCACATAATGAGTACTTTCTACTTTTCGTACTTTAAGTACATTTTGATACCAATACTTTTGTACTTTAACTCAAGTACATTTTGAATTCCGGACTTTTACTTGTAACGGAGAATTTCTAAATTGCTTCTTTTTTTTTTGCTTTCGCCTTTATCGCCTTTATTTTATATATAGACTGTAGGCTGTCTATAGAGATGGGGTGGGTGACATGCAGCAAAGGCCGTCGGGATCGGGAGTCGAACCCGTGGCACACTGCCAGACTAGATTACCAGCCAAGGTGCCTGGACCGCTGAGCCATGGCCCAGGCCTGTATTGATCCCTTTACTTAAGTAAAACATGCGAGTACTTTTACTCTACAGCTCTGCTCCTAACCCTCGTCACTGTCACCGTCTGCTGCTGCCGAGACAGACGTCACAGACGGAGAAAGGCGGAGGGTAAGCACTCAGAGGGAGCTTCTGTTTAGTTCTTCTTGGTTTGAACTTAAGCCTCGCCCACGGCTGTTGTTTAATGATAAAGGGGGAAGGGTTAGGGTTTCGTTTGGGCCTTATTTTGACTCAAAGCCTTTCAGCTTTCAGGAAGAATACACAGAGAAGACATCTAACCACACCTGGGGGTCTATTAGAGTAATGTTAACTCCATAAACATACACAGAAAAAGTAAAAACATTACGGCACTCCAACTTTAATATAAGATGAGACATGATAAGATAAGAGAAAACAATGTATTTATGAGTGACTTTATGAGAGAACTACATTATCTTTTGTAATATATGACATTTTAATATGCTAACAGAAGTATAGGCCTAGTGACCTAGTCATTTCAACTGTCCCAAATATGTGTTGTCCATCTGTTCATGCATGCATCCTTCTGTCTGTCCTTGTGTCATCCATCCATCCATCCATCCATCCATCCGTTAATGTATTCGTATTTGCAGAGGAGGAGGGGTTTCGTTTGGATCCAACCGATCAACACCAGCAGCAACAACAACAACAACAACAATATTTCTGTTAATAGCTTCATTTTCACTTTTCAAATTGTTTGAAATGTTCTCCAAAGTCATTAAAGCTACAACCCGTCAAAAATATGTCATTTAGATGGCATGTTATGTAGACATATATGCCAGGTCATTATTGACATAGTGTTATGTAGACATATATGCCAGGTCATTATTGACATAGTGTTATGTAGACATATATGCCAGGTCATTATTGACATAGTGTTATGTAGACATATATGCCAGGTCATTATTGACATAGTGCTATATCTTGTGCCACCCCTTATCCCTTAATTGTCCCTAAACGTATTTGCCATTTTTTTACTATTTTTAAAAACATTTTAAAATAGTCCAAATAGCCGATCTACAAGCTCACAACCTGTCGATGTAGATCGGCTAGGGTTAGGGCCTAAGGGGTAAGGGGTGGCACAAGATATAGCACTATAATAGTGTTTATAGTTTCAATGTTATTGATTTATTTTTTGGATATTCTACTGTTAGACTATGATGATAGGTTCTTGGTTTACTAATGATCCTAGATGACTATATTTTCTATGCAGTTGATTACCTTGTTTTGTTCTTGCTTACTGTAAATCGATCCGGATTAAGTCATCCTTTGTTGATGACATTTAGCCTCTCAGACCCATTTGAGCCACGGACCACCATTTGATGACATTTAGCCTCTCAGACCCATTTGAGCCACGGACCACCATTTGATGACATTTAGCCTTTCAGACCCAGAACTTTGAATATTTTGTTGTCATTGGATAAGATTTTGTCAACAATTCCATTCTGTATTGATTTGGTACCATGGGAGAGACAACAGGCAAACGTTGATCAAACATAACAATTTTTCTACATTCTCTGATTGTGTAGACTTCTTGTAAATTAAGAAATGAGATGCTTTTTGGATATTCTACTGTTAGACTGATGATAGGTTCTTGGTTTACTTATGATCCTAGATGACTATATTTTCTATGCAGTTGATTACCTTGTTTTGTTCTTGCTTACTGTAAATCGATCCGGATTAAGTGCCTAAATTGTAAATTGAGAACATCTCTACTGCAGATATGCTAGTTATGTTGTATTCACATAGCATTTTATTCATTAAAGTACATAAATCCTTGTAGCTTTCACATGAACAAATTCCTTTGTCAGAAAAGATAATAACAATCTAAATATTGTTTAAAAAACTATTGTTTAAAAAAAGATCTGCCTTACGATGATGTCACTGGTGGAACGGGTTTTCTGAACTGCCCACAGCCCTCCTATCAGCCTGGGCACACCTGAACTTCCATCAGCCTGGGCACACTTGAACTTCCATGCGCGGCCAAAGCTGTCTTTTGCGTAATTTCCGGGTTTTTTTCATCCACATTTAGCCTCTCAGACCCATTTGAGCCACGGACCACCATTTGATGACATTTAGCCTCTCAGACCCAAAACTTTGAATATGTTGTTGTCATTGGATAAGATTTTGTCAACAATTCCATTCTGTATTGATTTGGTACCATGGGAGAGACAACAGGCAAACGTTGATCAAACATAACAATTGTTCTACATTATCTGATTGTGTAGACTTGTAAATTAAGTAATGAGATGCTTAACAATAATTTAACTCTTGAGAGTCCATTTGGTTTCATTTTATGCTCTCAAGAGTTAAAGATCTATAAGGGTCCATTTGGTTACCAACTCTCAATCATGTAGCTGGGGACCACCTGGAACCCCTGTGTGTGTGTGTGTGTGTGTGTGTGTGTGTGTGTGTGTGTGTGTGTGTGTGTGTGTGTGTGTGTGTGTGTGTGTGTGTGTGTGTGTGTGTGTGTGTGTGTGTGTGTGTGTGTGTGTGTGTGTGTGTGTGTGTGTGTGTGTGTGTGTGTGTGTGTGTGTGTGTGTGTGTGTGTGTGTGGCTAAATCAGTGGCTTCCTTTGGAACCCCAAATCGACATTCATTAGATGATGGACCCCCATTCAATAAGAAATAAATGTAATTAAATAATCTAAATGCCATAATGGTCGCCTACATGATTAATATAATCATAGTGGTGACATAGAAACATCTTGTTAGTCTTCTCTTCTTGCATTTGTGTGCAAGAAGAGAAGACTTCTTGCAACACTGTGTTGTAATAATTCCAAGTGTAGCCATTAAACTGGGGACAACTGCAACACCCTCAATGCCCACTGGGGGTCACCAGAGCCCACTTTAGTTTGAACTCCATGACGTGAACAACTACTACAGCATTGGTTCTCAAAGTGGGGTCCCGGGACCCCCAGGGGTCCTTAGGGGGGCTCCAGGGGGTCCCTCCCAGCAAAAGTAGCAAACATTATCACAATCCTCCTACCCTAAAATACAACGATCTACATTGCATCCATGATCCATGCAACTGTCATATTTACTGTACACTTATTGACTTATATTAGAATAAATCTTGATTTATTTTCCCTCGTGCGTTGCCACGCACGCATACAGCACAGACAGCTTGTGTGCGGCCTGCTACTGAATTGTGTGTGTGTGTGTGTGTGTGTGTGTGTGTGTGTGTGTGTGTGTGTGTGTGTGTGTGTGGCGCGCGTGCGCGCGCGCGGGCGGCAGGGGGCGGGCGGCAGGGGGCGGGGCTGCACCGTTCTGATGATAGTGATAGAAAACACCTGCGTTTCTTCAGGAACATTAACAACATCACAGAAGATGACCGACATGTTTTCACCGTGCGCGTGGTGACGGCGACGCGACTTCTGCTCCTGCTGCTGCTGAACATCTGGCGCGCGTCCCTTTGATCGTCGGCGCGTACGTTTTAATTACGGCGGACGGACGGACGCGCTCATCCCCGCTGCGCGTGCACGCCACGCACGCACACCCTCTCTCTCTATCTCGGTCTCTTGCCTCTCCATCCATCCACCATCCCACACACACACAGCGATGGACGCGGCGTAAAACTAAAAAAATAACCGCGTCCCTGAATTCTTCCCGTTATTTTTCCGCGCGTTAATCCTTGGATAATAATCATCATCACCGCCACCACCACCGCGGGAAAATGGCGACGGGAGGCGGCTTGCATGGGGCAGGCTGGCAGCCTCCTCCTCCCCCTCCGTACAGCGGCAGCAGCGGCAGCTCCAACCCCAACCCTGTGAACACCTCGGCGGCCAAACCTCCCTCCTCCACCCCGCCTAGCAGCAGCAACATGTCGACACTGGAGTACACGCAGGACCTGCACCTCAAGATGAGCAAGAAGATAGCGCAGCTCACAAAGGTATCAGTCTTCTATGAATGCTAGACCAGTGTGGGTTCTCTTATCTCTTCTCGAAAAACCTTTTAATTGCATGGACCCCCCCCATAACCCTGAGAGTGTCCAAATGGAACCAAATGGACCCTTATTTGGTTCCATTTGTGCACACTCAGAGTTACAGACCTGTTTCATCAGACTGATCCTCATGGTTGGACGGGACCACCACTTCGTGAACCACTGGTGTGTGTGTGTGTGTGTGTGTGTGTGTGTGCGTGCGTGCGCGCGCGCGCTGTTCTTGTGTAAGGTGCTTGTGGGTGGGCTATGCCTATGCCTGCATGGGTTGGCATATAGGGAGACACACACACACACACACACACACACACACACACACACACACACACACACACACACACACACACACAGTGGATGCCATGATCACCATTTGCATTCCAAATGATGGTGCTTATGTGTAGTCCTAGTGTCCAGTGGTCATCAGTATGTCCGTACACGGACAGATGTGTCCCTGGCAAAGACTTGGTCTTGTCCGTGGCAACATTTTAGATTTTATGCACCATGATAATGTTCTTATTTTGATCATAAGGCCCAAATTACTGAATGTCAGTCTCCCGGTTTTCTTCAGAATATGTATGACACTGATTTACTACAAGGTGCAACACTATGGCATATTTAATAGGAGTCCAACTACTATAGTGGTTCTCAAATATTGTATTTGCAAGGACCCCCTTAACTCAGAGGGTACAAATGGAACCAAACAGACCTATAGGGTCCATTTGGTTCCATGTTGAACACTCAGAGTTACAGACCTGTTATGGTCATTCAGTGCTATAGCTCTTTATGTGTTTCTGGGGATATTATTGTGCACTCGTTTTGTATGTCTGTGACAAAAATGTCCACCACAAGCCAGCATGACGATGAGCCCTGATAGTGACACATGAATCGTCATCGCAGTCTGGTGGTGAAGCTCACATTGGTGCGTAGCAGCGTAGGTGTACTCACTGTATGTACATGTTCATTCAGTCTGGTGGTGAAGCTCACATTGGTGCGTAGCAGCGTAGGTGTACTCACTGTATGTACATGTTCATTCAGTCTGGTGGTGAAGCTCACATTGGTGCGTAGCAGCGTAGGTGTACTGTATATGTACATGTTCATTCAGTCTGGTGGTGAAGCTCACATTGGTGCGTAGCAGCGTAGGTGTACTGTATGTACATGTTCATTCAGTCTGGTGGTGAAGCTCACATTGGTGCGTAGCAGCGTAGGTGTACTGTATGTTCATTTTAACATAACTGTAACATAACTGTATGTACATGTTCATTTTAAGCACAGCAGATTGTACCGGCAAAAAAACAATTCAGAATCGGTGACAATATAAAATAAACTGTATTTAAGGTTATATGTGAAGACTAGGTGCCCCAAATGATGCCCCTGTGAGTAAGGGTCCATTTGGTTCCATTTTGCACACTCTCTGTGCTTAAAATGAACAGAGGATTTTCCTGTTGTATTGTTTGGGTAGCTCGATAACAGATACTAAGTAGGCTAAATGCAGCAGCACTGTCTCTCTCTGGTAGTCGGTGTACTATAATCTCAGTGTACTTAGGCCTGTCACAATTATTATATCGTCAATCTGTTGTATGTTGAATAATGTCCATACGTTGTTTTTGAGTGGTGTAAACCACTCCTACAACTGGCTTTTGTGTGCAGAAAAAATGAGCATGGTTGCTATGTTCAAAATAATTTCTGACGTAATTAAATCACACCCGGGTGAACTGGATGACCGTAGCAACCATGCTCATTTTTTCTGCACAAAAAAAAAGCCAGTTGTGAAATCACATCCGGGTGTGATTTCATTACGTCAGACATTACGTCAGACCACAGCTGATCATGCTATATAAAACCTTACACCACTCAGTTCACACGGGTGTGATTTTTTTTAATAGAAATAGCAGATCTACAAGCTCACAACACTCACACGACATCACTTTGTGACAAGGGCGAGCTATTACCCAGCCTAAGACTAAAACATAATATAATATCTTTGGTTATGTTAGTAATTGATTCATCTAAATACCCGCAATCTTTTGCTAGGTTAATCTGGTCTGTCTGGTTGGGAAGTGGGAACAGTCCATTCATTCCTCACATGGAGAGAGGTTTTAGACCTGAGGCCGATTCTACAAAATGTGTTCTAAATCCTGACAGTTTTCTGAAAAACCTATGTTTCTATGTCAGTGGTTCTTAAACCTCTTCATGTCAAGGACCACACAGAATTATATGCATTTGGCCAACGACCCCCATCTCAAAATGTTTAGTTCCAGGGACCCTCAGAAGCAAAGATTTGAATTAAAAATGCGCGCTCAAACAAAATACGTCGTATATCCAAAAGATTTGCACACGTTTTCAGTCATGATAAAAAAAGTATGTCTATAAGCTCACAGCGCAACATGACGTGCTACTATGAGCTGCTTGTACTACTTTTGAACATAGCAAAAGTGATTCCCAAACCTTTTAGCCCGTGACCCAAAACAGAAATTTGATATTCGTTCTGGACCCAATCTAGTGAAAATAGCATATCTACAAGCTCACAACGCGGCGCGAAGCTTGTAGATTGGCTATTCTTCTTAATCAGTTGTTTCTAATTCATGGTAATTCTTAGATTTCTCTTTTAATATCTTCATGAAATTACTTCCAAAAAAAATCATTGAATTTGTTTTTAATTCATGAATTTTATTTAGCTTTTTGGGGAATATTTTTTGAATATTTTTTGTTGTCTGTGACCCACAAATGGTTCCCAACCCAGTGTTTGGGAACCAGTTCTTTACAGTAGCTAAAACGTAAAAATGACACAGATGCTTTCCAGGTTTTAATGGCTTATTAATACACACACACACACATATATAGCTGCACATTTAGTGTCCTGGAGTGTCTCCAAAGGTCCTTCCCATATTTATAATTAATATATTTTTCTATTTATCTATTGTCTTTATACATTTCTAGAATGATGGGTCAAACATGTATAGGTTTAAATTATGAATTAATTAATGTCTGTTAGGTCTACTAACTTCCAGGCACTTTAAGGCCCGTTTAGGGGCTGGCCCCATACAATGTGATAGCTCCTTGTGATGTGTCTACATTTTATTATTTACTATTCCTGATTCGATTTCACACGACATTTATCCTGTCTTGGTACCATAAATAGAGTCTTCCTTTGATATCTTTCAAGGTGATAACAGTTGACACCGGTATTCAATAGGTCTATCTCACAGAATTTCCCCGCCCCCTTTCCACGCCCCCTTTCGGAGCTAGTGGTGATAGCGTGACGTCACTCCATAGACACTACATGTTAACAGAGGTAATTTAAGAAGTCTACAACTTTTGTTTTCTCAAGGTAAGGTTTGTTCTATCTGTTCGAGATGATTTACCATCTTGTTTGCTTCATAATAATATTGGTCTGTCACATTTTTACATTAGGAAATGTACTTAGATTCTCCAGAGAAAAAAACGTGTAAATGCTAATGTTAAATGACACCACTATCTACCGGAAGTGGGCGTGGAAAGCAGGCTGTGAGATAGGCCTATTGTACTTGATTGTATCACATATAATACCTAATTTCCTGTAGGCCGAAACACGTACGCTGTCTGTCCGTCAAATAAAGGTAAACGAATCATGTGAAAAGGACATGTATTGAGTGCTGGCATTTTCTTCGTTCTCGTTTTGTGTCCGACCGCACATAGCTTCCTCCCATACTGTACTGTACTGTACTGTACTGTACTGTACTGTACTGTACTGTACTGTACTGTACTGTACTGTACTGTACTGTACTGTACTGTGCTGTGCTTTTTGTATGCCATCAGAGAGAGAGATGATACAGTATAATAGGCTGCCTTTTGTTCGTTCCCCCAGGGCAGGAGAGGGGATTATGTAATGTTGTCGGTGAGATGATGCAGTTATCTGTCACTGTTTTTGTTTTACCTGCTGGAGCTTATAGGGGTCTCCAACACGGGGTCCCCCCAGGGGGTCCTCAGAGTTACTACATCTGGGGGGGGGGGGGGGGGGGGGGGGATCTTTGTGTGATATGGATTTAGTTTTTTAAACGCTTCAACCCTAGAATAAATCCCTATTCTGAGGGGAACATTAACCGGACGCAGCAGCAGATCTACAAGCTCACAACGCCTGACGCTGCGAGGCGTTGCGAGCTTGTAGATTGGCTATTTTCAGCAAAGTGTCTGAATTCACACAACACTTTGATGATGCTATAGAGAGAGAGAGAGAGAGAGAGAGAGAGAGGGAGAGGAGAGGAGAGGGGGGGTGGGGGAACCTGAGAGGGAGATGTGTTTGTGTGATTTGTGTGATATGGATTTAGTTTTTTAAACGCTTCAACCCTAGAATAAATCCCTATTCTGAGGGGAACATTAACCGGACGCAGCAGCAGATCTACAAGCTCACAACGCCTGACGCTGCGAGGCGTTGCGAGCTTGTAGATTGGCTATTTTCAGCAAAGTGTCTGAATTCACACAACACTTTGATGATGCTATAGAGAGAGAGAGAGAGAGGGAGAGGAGAGGAGAGGGGGGGTGGGGGAACCTGAGAGGGAGATGTGTTTGAGATGGTGGCGGTGAACACTGGCATTTGATCCTATAGAGTGTACCGCAGAGGGGGGGGGGGGGGGGGGGGGGTGTGTGTGTGTGTGTGTGTGTGTGTGTGTGTGTGTGTGTGTGTGTGTGTGTGTGTGTGTGTGTGTGTGTGTAATGCTTGACAAACTGGGCCAAGCTCGGTCCAACCTGTCGCGTCCCAACGGGCTTGGGCTCAAATCTTAAGCTCTACAGCACAGTACAGGTATTAACCCATTTAGGACGGGAACCCCTTTTGGTGTTTTAAGGATTATGTTACACTTTAGCTATTGAAAAATAGCAGATCTACAAGCTCATAGCCGCGATACAAGCTTGTACTGTAGATCTGCTTTTTTATTTTTTATTGTGGAAATGTGGTGCAAATCTTTGAATATATATTCTTTCAGAGCGGATGTTTTTAAGTCAAATCTTTGCTTCTGGGGCGTCCCTGGAACAACATATTTTCAGATCGGGGTCGGCGGCCAATTTCATATAATTTCTGGGGTCCTTGACATGAAATAGTTTGAGAACCACTGACACAGAAACATAGGTTTTTCAGAAAACTGTCATGATGTAGAAGAGATTTTGTAGAATCCGCCACAGGTCTAAATGGGTTTTAAATACTGTCAACTAACAGCAGCACAGTACAGGTCTTGAACGAGGCATTTTGCTCTTGATTAACTAATCAAGGGCAACCACTTAAACCCTGTCATCCCAAATATGGGCATAGGCGTTCGCCTATCCTATCTATCTACAGTGTGGAAGTGGTTAATATATGTTTTGTAATAATAATCAAAATCTATAAAGGAACTACGCAAATACTTATCACCTAGATAATCTTAGATAATCATTTTTGAGTGGTGTAAACCACTCCTACGACTGGCTTTGTTAGTTTACGTGTCTGTCTGTCTGTGCTCAAAAAATGAGCATGGTTGCTACGGTCACCCAGTTCACCCGGGTGTGATTTCATTACGTCAGACATTACGTCAGACCACAGCTGATCAGTCTATATAAGACCTTACACCACTCAGTTCACCCGGGTGTGATTTCATTACGTCAGACATTACGTCAGACCACAGCTGATCAGTCTATATAAGACCTTACACCACTCAGTTCACACGGGTGTGATTTTTAATACACGGTAAGACTATGGTGATTAGTATTATTGACATCAATTGAGTGGGTCAGTCGTGTAACTTTCCCAACGTTAAGCTGTGTATGTGTTCAACAACGCAAAGTAACACTGACAGCTATGAGGTGGCGAAAGCTTGCCATTCTTAGCAACGGTTGCTATAACTATTTGGATTAGCATTGGGGTGGGGTTTAGCGAAGGGCTAAAATGTGACAGGCCTAACTGGTGGTCTCCGGTCAATGATGTATATTAAGTGCATTTAACTACATATATGAAAAATATGTCTCGACACAGAAGGAGAGTTGAGAGGAGAGGAGTTGTATGAAGGGGGACTGCCCATAACGCCAACATCCCGTTAGTTAGACTAAGCCGTGCAGGTTAGGTTTAGGGACTTTGTAAAAAATACTACGCAGACACAAAACTCCAAATGCGTTCATCAACTATCACAGTGTTGATGAGGTCACATGGATTCAAGTTCTCAGTCGCCAAGACTGATTTCAGTCATTTGGATTCCATAGAAGCCAGCACGTCTTCTCTGGAAGCACGTCTTCTATGGAAGCACGTCCGTCGCTCACCGAAAATAGCGGCTATTTACGATTGTTAGTTATTTTAAGATTAGGTTTAGTTATTTTAAGATTATTAAGAGTATTTGAGCTGATCAAACTAGAAATAGAACACATGTTTTAGAAGCATCTTACATGGTCTCAGAAATGTGATAAAAGCAAAGGTTTAAAGCCTCAAATGTGTTATTTATTCAACTGGTTGGCTGTTATGTGGGACAGCAGCAACAAAGAATGATAATACCTAAACATCCTGAATACACTTGAAGTTGAAGTCATGATATTTTATTTCTTTATTCCATGATGAGGTCAGTTTAATGTAACTATAGTGTCTGCTGGGCGTGGCCCTTTGCTTGGCTCGCGCCTTAGGAATGGGGCCATATGAAACCTACTCTTCACCATTACTGTGGCAAATATAATCTGCAATTAACCATATAACATTATCACGATAATCAAAATTACCTCCAGCATCCCTGTATTCTGGGGGTAACGTTTGCTAAAAATAGCGGATCCACGCGTCGTGAGCTTGTTAGATCTGCTACGAGTCGATATCGAATCGATTTGTGTCGAGGCAGAAAGAGCGTACCAGATGTGCTCTTTACAGGACTGCAAGAGAGTTTAAGTGGTACTGAATTTGTAGATAAACACAAGCTAATCTGTCCTAGCTTGTATAATGGAATAATTTCACCATAAATTAAAATCTCAGCGATGCCATTATTGTGAGCGTTTCGGATGAACGGCATCGAGATAATGTGAATGAAGCACATGCAGGAAGATGACTCAATCTATAGAAATATAATTCTGTGTATGTTGGCTGGTGGTGAACGCTCAAGGCTCGGCCGAGTCCCTCATCAGACTTAATGCGTTCAGTGCCTGTGTGTTTTACGGTGGCTACGTGTTATCAGGGTAGAGAAGTCTATTTGCATTTAGGAATTTGACTCGGTTCTATGACCAAATATGGAGATGAATGACATCACAGTGATGACGTCATATGCCTCCAAGTACACTGACGATGCGTACTGCACTTGTACAATCTAACTATAAATGCACCAAGTGTGTGTGTGTGTGTGTGTGTGCAACTCGGGAACTGTTCTCGGTCGGACCCACGGTTATCCAGAAGCGCCACAAAAAGGCCTCTGCCCGAGTTCTGGACAGGGCCCCTGCCCATGTCCATACAGTATATGGAGCTGGCCTGTTCTGACATCACAGCACTCCATATTTGGGCATGCCTGACGCATAAGGCCTCTACCCGGGCTCTCCCCATGTCCATATATGGAGAAAAGGGACCCAACGGGCACCGCTGTAGAGGCTCCAACAGGCACCGCTCTAGTTATAATAAAGTTAAATGATCGGTTGACATGACAGCTCTTTGTGAATGTGTGGTGAGTCAAGCTGTCACTCTGGTCCTGGGTGTTCTTCCCCTGATAGTACCGTCGGCATCCTTAACAAAATCCAGGCCCAAATTTATCCTGAATGACCTTTCAACTGTTTATGAGGTTGCTTAAAAAGAGCTCGGTGAATTCTTGCTGACGCTAGCTGGCCGTGTCAGTAAGTGCATTCAGGTTATCTCTGTTCGATCACAGACGAGCCGTGATGGAGGGCATCTTTACCCTCCATCTTGAATTGAAAAAATAATGTGTCCTTTTAGCAGCGTATTCGTTTCCGCATTCACCATCATCATCGTTGTTGATTATGACGATTGGGGTAAAATACACGTAACCTTGATCTACATCCTCCGACATAGTAATTTCATTTTAAAGATAAGATTTGGTTTCATTTTACGCTCTCAAGAATGTTCTCAAGAGTTAAAAGATCTATAAGGGTCCATAAGTGTCATGTTTCGCTCTCAAGAGTTAAAGATCTATATAAGGGTTACCAACTCTTCCATCATTTAGCTGGGAACTGGTGTCTTTCTCCTTTTTCTTCATCATCGTCTTCCTCGTCTTCCTTGTCCCCACCGACGGGAGACGCCGTCACGGCCTGCATGATGAGGTCCATGGAGCACATGCACTCGGTCAGCTGCTCGTACGCCTCCACGAAGTTCTGCGTGAGCATGGTGGTCTGCTCCATACTGCGCTGCTCCATGGCCTCCATGCGGTCCACCCAGGCCAGCTCCTTCCTCGTCCACTCGGTGCTCCGCGCCTCCACGCTCAGCCTGGCCGCCTCCATCTGCTCCCTCCAGTGCTCCTTCTCGGAGAGCAGCCGCTCGCACAGCCTGGTCCTCGTCTCCTCCCGCTGCTTGTAGAAGAGCACGAGCTCCTCCATCTGCTTCGCCCTGAGCTCCGTCCGCTCCTGCTCCTTCTCCAGGAGCTGGATGGTCCTCTCGGCGGAGCGGAGCTTTTCGTCGAGAAGCGTCTCGCCCCGTTCCTGTGTCTTCCTCTCTGTGGTGCGTGTGAGTTTCTCGTGAAATGTGCCGCTATGAGGTTCCAGTTGAGCCACCTGCTCCCAGTTCCTGGTGTCTTGCGCGAGTCCATCTTCGGGCCGTGTCCTCCTCTCGGCGGAGCAGAGCTTTTCTCCGAGAAGCGTCTCGTTCCGTTCGTGGAGAAACGTGTCGCTCTGGTCGAGTTGAACCACATTCGCTCCCTCCTGCTGCTCCCAGTTCCTGGTGTCCTGCGTGATGAGGCATGATGTAAAGCTGAGATCCTCGTGTTTGTTGCGCGCCTCCACGGGAATGCCATTGACAGGCGGTCGGCTGCCGTCATCTTGTGTGGGCCGTGCGCCTTCCATTTTGAAAATGTACTCGAATTAAAGTACGAGTAAATAAAAGCGCATCTCTAAACGTTCACTCCTTTAGAGGGAACCCAACCATGTCCTTTATACCCTCAGCGCTAGCACTGTGATGACGTCACTCTGAGCAAGTCCAAAAAAAAATTCCGATACGGACAAAAACGACCGACCCACCAATCCGTGTTTAGCAACAGTTGCTAAGTGCGTTTCCTGGCACACAGTAAATGGTGCATTTATATAAATGGTAAATGGTGCATTTATATAAATGGTAAGTGGTGCATTTATATAGCGCCTTTATCCAAGGCACTTTACTGAGATTGTGCATTTCATTCACCCATTTACACACATTCATACACAGATGGTGGAGGAAACCATGCAAAGAACACACCTGCTCATCAGGAGCAATTTTGGGTTCAGCCTCTTGCTCAAGGACACTTCGACACTAATCCCCCCCTCCCCCCACCTCCCCGTTCCTCTCTGTCTCCCCCCCCCCCCACACACACACACACACACACACATGCACTTGCTGCACTAGTAACATGTGTCACAGCACTGCCCGGCTTTGCTCATCTGCACTGAGCTACAATATTCAAAACGAGACACACATTCCTATCGATTCTTAACTATGACCAGGTCACAACAACAAAGTCTCAAGGTCGATTTTGACATCAGGCAAATAAAGCATTATTATATTATTATTATTATTTGTGTGGGCGGTTGGGTGTCACAAATGTAATGTCCAGTTTGGATCGGCCAACGAACCCAAGCCATCGCAGGGTTGGTCAGGCTTCATATTGCTCTGAACCGAGTGGAGACCACTTTAAACCAGCAAACACTGAGAATGCTAGTGAAAACTTTTTGACGGTAATTACATTCACATTTAATTTCCTCTCCTAAAAGAATATTAAACCCAAGTGTATGTGCTTATGCCTGCGTGCGCGTGTGTGTGCGATGAATGAGCAAACAGGCCAGGCTTGCCACATTTAAAGACAGAGTGGGCACAGCTGGATTACTCCCCTTTGTTTTTCTCTACATTTGCTACCACGTCACGCATGGCTATACATAATCACTCACACACACACACACACACACACACACACACACACACACACACACACACACACACACACACAGAGCACTAAATCCTCTGTCAACTAATGTAGAGCACAACGGCATGCTGTACACAACCACGGGACTCGCAGGTCACAGCAGGGAAATAAAGCTTCATTCCTGAAGTAACAAAACGGTACAATTTGAGATGATCTGTGGGGAGGCATCTTGGTGTTTCTGTCAAGTATCTGAGGGGAGACATCTTGGTGTTTATCTTGTGTTCTCTTCGACACGCTAGTGTCGCCCTCTCCTCAGAGAGTGAAGGGTAGGCCGTGACTCCTGGTTCCACAAAGGCAGCCATTATCTCCGCTCACTTCTCCCTTTGTGCAAGTGAGATAATCTTTCCTTTTCCTACGACGCTACCCCCCCCCCCCCCCCCCCACCCCTCCCTCTCTCTGTCTGTTTCATATGATTTCAGAGTCTTAATGGTGTCAGTTAATCTGATTGCATAACGGTCAGTTTCAGTGCAGATCAATCCATGTTCGCCTAATGAGTCTCAGTGGTCCTACTGTATATGCACGCACGCACGCGCGCGCACATTAGTATTAGGCCTGCGTGTGTGTGAGGACATCAGCATTTTTGGATGGCAATTTTGTGATTGACATTTAGTATAAAGCCTAAAATAGCAAATCTACCACCTCACAAAATACAGCAAATACTCGAACGTGCATGTGCCACCGACCGCACAAAAGAAAAGCAGCTCGGAATGATGCACACAAAATAGCTACAAAACACTCATTGTGAGCTTGTAGATTAGCTATTTTTGATGCTTGACACGATGCGCATCCAAGTATACATCGGGCATGAAAATGAACAGGCAACAACAATATAACAGCTCATGAAATGTAAGCGACCCAGTCATCAATGGGAGTCGACCCCATGCCGCCTATAAGCCAACGGGAGTCTGCTGAAACGCTGGCTAAGCCAATGGGCACTGCCCCGCACCACAGAGGTATGCATGCAACGCCCCCTGCAGCCTGAAGCTACTGACAAGTAATAGCTGCAGTGCTAATGTTATGAGCTAACTGGACAGCAGGAAAGCCACAACAAAACACAGTCAGTGAACCACGAACGGAATGTCGGAAACGAACGCAAACAGCGGCCGCGAGGTTGTCAGAAACAACAGAAACAAACGAGTTACAAAAACTGAATTATAATATGGGGTGGAGAAAAAAAAGCACAACGGAGACAGAATTGGAGCTGGATTTAAAGAACCCATAGCTGGTGGGGAGGGAGGCGTTGCATAGCAACCGGATCAACGTTAAAAGGTAAAATGACCGCCTCCGCTTTCTTATATGGAGTATACGGGGGTGTACGAACATGTTCGTAGTTGGCTGATGTCGTACCCTACCCTAGCCTATGTTCGTAGTTGGCTGATGTCGTACCCTACCCTATAGCCTATGTTCGTAGATGGCTGATGTCGTACCCTATACCCTATAGCCTATGTTCGTAGTTGGCTGATGTCGTACCCTACCCTAGCCTATGTTCGTTGTTGGCTGATGTCGTACCCTACCCTAGCCTATGTTCGTAGTTGGCGCAGAAATAATTAACCATGATAGATTAATCAAACACCCGTCCTTTTTTCTGGTGACTGATATCTAATACGTGAGGGGGGCCATGTTTTTTCAATTACTGTTTTCATTTATTTTTAATAATTCTTTTGGAAATGAACCTCCTCCAGGAGGAGGCTGGAGGAGACAAGAAATCAATTAGAAGCACAATATCAGTCACCACAGTGTTTTAAATAATGCCTCTCTACTCAACCGTGGCTTATTCTAACTATAAACCATTACAGACTCGGACGGAACAGCCTCGACTAATTAGATGTAAGGCGTGAGTTCACATCCATAAAAGAGTCCAGTCCAGAACATCATTTAGCTCCTTTTAATACTTTCCAGTGAGCTACTGTATGACACAGTCACTAGGTGCGTTTCCATCAAGACCTTTTTTTTTAGCGCATTTTGGATTTTGCGCATGAATTCCTGAATGGAAACAGTACTGTAGGACGCGCCATCTTGCATCTCAGTTATTCAGTCAGTTATTACTTATTAGTCACTGTTTGTTTGTTGTTTCCTTCATTGATGCGTCTGTCATGCGTATCACCTGGCAATGATTTCACATTATGTGGGGACTCCACTTGCACTCAGTCAAGGCAGATGTATTTCTGGTAAGGCTGTGTGTGTGTGTGTGCGCGTGTGCGTGTGCGCGCCCGTGTGTGTGTGTGTGCAGGGTAGCAGATGGTCATGCTCTAGACCAGGTGGGCCACGGGACAGCTTAGTTTAGACATGCAACGTCCGCTCAGCGGTTACAGTGTGACAATATCTCCTCATTGTCACTGGTATTGATGCAGTATGGACTGGTCTGTCATTGCCACTGGTATTGATGCAGTATGGACTGGTCTGTCATTGTCAGTCACTGGTATTGATGCAGTATGGACTGGTCTGTCATTGTCACTGGTATTGATGCAGTATGGACTGGTCTGTCATTGTCAGTCACTGGTATTGATGCAGTATGGACTGGTCTGTCATTGTCAGTCACTGGTATTGATGCAGTATGGACTGGTCTGTCATTGTCACTGGTATTGATGCAGTATGGACTGGTCTGTCATTGTCAGTCACTGGTATTGATGCAGTATGGACTGGTCTGTCATTGCCACTGGTATTGATGCAGTATGGACTGGTCTGTCATTGTCAGTCACTGGTATTGATGCAGTATGGACTGGTCTGTCATTGCCACTGGTATTGATGCAGTATGGACTGGTCTGTCATTGCCACTGGTATTGATGCATGGACTGGTCTGTCATTGTCACTGGTATTGATGCATGGACTGGTCTGTCATTGTCACTGGTATTGATGCATGGACTGGTCTGTCATTGTCACTGGTATTGATGCATGGACTGGTCTGTCATTGCCACTGGTATTGATGCAGTATGGACTGGTCTGTCATTGCCACTGGTATTGATGCAGTGTGGACTGGTCTGTCATTGCCACTGGTATTGATGCAATATGGACTGGTCTGTCATTACTTGCGCGAGCAGAGCGTGTTGCAAGTACTGTTTTCGGATGTGTGTATGTCGGTGACACCCTCGGCCAATCAGGGCGCTGCGTGCGTACGTCGGTGTGTCGCTCTGCCAATCAGAGCGCGGGTTGGCAGCTTGCTGTGTATGTCGGTGGTCCCTTTGACCCTTTGGATCGCCTCCTTGTGTTGGTGGAGTTGCTCGGCCAATCAGGGATTAGCTGATGACAAAACTATGTGTGTTTATGTAAAAACATGTTTAAAAGACGTATGTGGATGACGTAATCAATTTAAGTTTATAGTATTTATTAACTATATATGTCAGATGTTTCAATAACTTGATTGGGGTCTGCTTATAGCGCAGTAGTTGACTGGAGGGCCGGGCCGCCAAGGTGCACGTTGGCAGCTCGACAGAGTGCATTTCTGTTACTTATTGACGCAGTATATGGACCGGTCGGTCATTGTCACTGGTATTGATGCAGTATGGACTGGTCTGTCATTGTCACTGGTATTGATGCAGTATGGACTGGTCTGTCATTGTCACTGGTATTTATCGATGCAGTATTATGGACTGGTCTGCTCCACTGCTCCTGTACTGTTGAGGCCAGGCAACAGAGACATACATACAGTAACAAGGACTCCACTTCACCCATTTACACAAAAACTGCTCACATTTTGTACTGTAAGTGTCAATACTGCAATGCAGATGTATTCAAAGTGTACTCAAGTAAAAGTACATCAAAATGTACTTAAAGTACCAAAAGTAAAAGTACTCATTATGCAGAATGTCTCATTTCAAAATGTCAACTGTCTAAAAATATTGTGATAATCAATCAGCAGATCTACAAGCTCACAATGCATTGCATCACAAAACACATTGTGAGCTAAGCTTGTAGATCTGCTATTTCCAAATGGCCAAAATACGATGTAGGGCTGAAGTGTTTAATGTATGTTTTGTAATAATAATCAAAGTAACTAGTAACAAAAGAATTCAAATAATTGGATAGTATTGGATATTGGAAATACTCAAGTAAAGTACCAATATCTCAAAAATGTAACGTAGCTTGCAGAGTTAGTTCAGTCAGATACTCGAGGGGCTCATTCAGTGTTATGCAAGACCCATGTAATTCGCTGACGTGGCAATCAGCTGACAAATTGGGCGGGGTATTTAAGATAACCTGGATTCTTCCTGTGTTCCTTCCTCTGAATATGTGTTCCTGGTTGGTATGCACTGCTCCCACGGCCACCCCAGCACCACCTCCTGTTCCCGATGGGGGGGGGGTTGTTATTGTATATCTTATCTCCCTGAAAAGTTTGGGAACTGCCACTGGCAGCGTTTGTATAACTAAGCTTCAGCACCATGGATTCAGCCCTCATATATCCACACCAGTAAGACGCCTGAGGGCGAGAAGCGAGAGGTCAGATCAACATATGGAATGTCAGAACAGGTCAGCTCCATATATGGAGATCTAAGGGTGGCAGCGGTGGCAGTGTCTTGAGTGTACAGGGTTTGATGATCTAGGCCCTAGATCAAAAATTAAGACCCGGCCCTATGGGCCCTAGATTCTAGTAGCTGCGAGGTTCGGTCACAAATTTAACTAAGCTTCAGGCACCATGGACAGCACTCATATCTACATAACTATGCTATAGCACCATGGACAGCACTCATATCTACATAACTATGCTATAGCACCATGGACAGCACTCATATCTACATAACTATGCTATAGCACCATGGACAGCACTCATATCTACATAACTATGCTATAGCACCATGGACAGCACTCATATCTACATAACTATGCTTCAGCACCATGGACAGCACTCATCTATCCACATCCACGGTTCTCAAAGTGGGGTCCACGACGCATAGCCATAAATAATAGTAATATATTGGGGGGGCAGTCCGGCCCCTTGGATTTCTGACAACGTGGACCCCTGAACAATTTAGTTGAATAGCTCTGTAAGTCGTGTTTTCTTTTTTGACTATGAAATGACTTTGATTTAACACAAATATTTCCAATGGCATCTAAGGCTGTAAGTGTGCTTACTGTAGCGGACCCAGCTGGCAATAAGGAGTTGAAGCTCGACTGATGATTTTTACCATTTTATTTAGTAGTCTCTCAACGTGAAAACTGCAACAAGATAGTCAGAATACAGAAATCAAAATCAACCAATAAACATTGGCATCAACAACCTCACAAGTCACAATACATTACAGATCAGTACACATCTCATGAAACTACAGCGAATGCATTGCACATTTCCCATTAGATTGCCTGCATTTCCAATTAAATACAATCAATGCATCCTGAACCCTATAAAGCCTAAACCATCAGTCCACCATAATACACATTAAACAGATCGGGAAACAATGAAACTCTAAACAAACATTCAGTGAACATTAACAAGAAAACATCAAAAACAATAATACCTTTTTCCCCCTTTCCAGTCAGGTGCTTATTCATTGAGTGTGTCCGTCTCAAGGTCCACCGTGTCTTATAAGTTACATGACAAGTTTCTCATTGTCATGTTAATCAAGCCAAACATTTCTGCTTTTGTTTGTGCCACCCTTCCATGCTGTCTGTAACAAACATTTCTGCCCATGCTGTCACTAAATAGCCCTCTTGTAGTATAGTCTATACCCTTCAAAATAAAGGTCTAGCCTTCTTTGGGTCCGTTACACTTACCAGTGTTGCGAGGATGAGGGGGTATATTTCTCCCCTCCAAGGGGTATCTGGGCCAAAAACAGTTAGAGAACCCCTGATCCACACAACTAAGCTCTAGCACCATGGACGGCACTCACTTATCCACACAGCTTAACTAAACATGAGCACCCTGCATAGCGACCACACACAGCACATTTGTTGACTATTTTGGACAATTTTAGACAATATACTTATATTATATTTAGAAGGCTTTAGTCTTCATGCTGAATCAATAAATAGTTCCCAAACCTTAGATAAAACTTACAAGGCATGTGTCCCCAACATTGGTCAGCAAAATTATAGCCTATATAAAAGCCAAGTATCACTTGTATGCCTATATGCATGCATTCTAGAGGCAAGTTAGCCTAGAGTCCCATACAGAAACTGCCCTTGCAAGCCCGACACCTTTTTATTTATTTATTAGGATATTTCTACCATGCAGCTCACGATCTCAGCAGCCTTCTACTCGCAGTGCAACGCGTTGTGAGCTTGTAGATTGGCTATCGGACTCGCACTGCATGTTAAAAAACAAACTCACAATTATAATAATGAACATGCACTTATCTGCACTGTGTGTGTGTGTGTGTGTGTGTGTGTGTGTGTGTGTGTGTGTGTGTGTGTTTTCACGGTGAGCCCGGCCCTGCCCTGGGCCCGTTGGTCAGGGACAGAACCCGGCCCGGCCCAACTGGCTTTTGGCTCTAATGCATTCTATGGTTCGTCGACATGCCAGTCTGACAGGCAGACGGAGTCACTAGGGATAATTAGCCCTACAGTATATACAAAATAGAAGTCCACATTATGGCATCAGCGCGTGCAATTCGGCCAGTCGTAGTTTTAAGACAGCTCACCTTAATTAATTATAATATGGGCAACTGTAGCTGTGTAGGCTGTAGGCTACTACATTGATCTCATCATGAGAGCAATCAAGTTTGGTGCCAACTAAGCCAAATGTCCCGCGAATCATTTTAATATGACGACATCATGAAATGAACCTGCACTTACATCTGACAAAGAGGATATAGGCTACCCGCCGTATGGTTGAAATTTTAAATAGCTATATATATATATATATATATATAGGCCTACGTGTCCATGATCAGAACAAATCCATTCTCCACATGGCATTCAGACAGATGACAGTGAGATGATATTAATCTAAAAGACGGACTTCCCCGCATTAATCAATGCAGCGCTGATAAATCGGATATCTATTTTACCTCTGCAGGCTAGTGTGCAATTGTTCAATAGAAATGGCTCTTTATAGGTATTTGCCAAGTAGGCCTATAGGCTATAGCCTTGAGCTTGAACTTAAATCACCGCGTTCACTGGACCAGTGCATTTTGCAAGCTCTAATGATGACGTATTTCAGTTATTCAGATATTTCCTGTTGCCTTATATGGCGTGGAATGGGCGTGGATGTTCCATTGAACCTGGCGACACCAGGCGAATCGCTTGGGAAAGAGGCGGAAAAGGTACACCGGGCGATCCGCACAAATGAAGTGATTACACCACCTTCGCTGAATGACACAGGAGCTAATCGCAGCTTGATCGGACGATATCATTACGCATCTCATTTACACTGTGGTGTATTTCTCCGTTGTGAATGAATCTATACTAGCTTCATGGGCAGCAGTGAATTCCAGTCATGTAATGGTTGTTTTGTAATGGCTGGTTTGCAGCTCGAGAAAATCAATCAATGAGAAGAAAGAAGAAACCGAGCCTCGAGTTTTCAGAAAAATCAATGTTGGAGTTGTGAATGTGTGGATTAATGAGGCCTGTCTCTCTCTCTCTCTCTCTCTCTCTCTCTCTCTCTCTCTCTCTCTCTCTCTCTCTCTCTAACTCTCTCTCTAGGTGATCTATGCTCTCAACACCAAAAATGACGAACACGAAGAGGAGATCGAATCTCTCAAAGAGGCCCATGAGGACGAGGTACACTTTTACTTTTATGCTATTTGTGTTGCCAATTACTTTCACCCGCTTTTTCTCCCACTTAAGTCGTTGTGCTATTTGGGGGCTAATGAGGCGGCAGTGGCTCAGGGTGTAGAGCGGCCGTGTGTTTCCCAGTTCGATACCGGGTTCCCCCATAGTTAGTGTCCTTGAGCAATAATTGCTCTTGATGTGCAGGTTGGTGCCTTGCATGGTTTCCTCCTAGCCTCATGTAGCGATACTAATATCACTGCGTCTCGTCCCTCTCAGTATTCGATTTGTTTTTGCAATGTCCAGCCCCATATTTGAATACTGGGCCCTGGTTCGTTATAGCCTTCATATTGTGCTACTGTTATCTACTACAAATAATATTAACATTGAGTGACTGCAGTTTCTACCAGCAGTGAAATGTCCCTTTAAAGTAAAATGATTCAGATGGCTAAAATATGACTAAAACTAAAGACTAAAACTAGTCAAAAGACTGTCTTTTCCTACTGAACTCCCTGGGCAACCAGTGACGTCCAGGAACGTCTGGATGGCAACCGAGGAAGGTTGGTGACGCTGGAGAGACAGCACGTACAGAACGTACACATGAGCAATACCCCTAGAGTCTTCTGAGAGGAGGGGAGGATGAGAGACTTGCTAGGACAGATTCAGCGGTAACAACAAGGACAGTGACACAGACGCAGAGAAGGCTCAAACAAACCACCTTGACTCAAAACGCCAGAGTAAGGCCAAGTGTGGACAAGGATGGACGCACGCACACATCACACATTCTTATAGTCTGGTGAGACGTACAGTAAGAGGACCCTAGGCAGGAAGCCAACCATAGTCCTAGAGACCTCTCAGTGCCTGCAATCCCCCGAGAACACACACCGCAGAGAGAGCCTCCTGTTGGCATAAGAGTAAGGACAATAGCTGGAAGCCTGGATGAGAGGGGCAGTGATTTGGCCAATCGCTGCTGACCCGCCAACTGGAGAGTGTTATTGTTAAGGGTATGAACACTCTAAGAAAGTTGGGGACCACCTGATGACCTCTCTTCCAGGCCAAGGCTTTATCCATTACAGATGCATTATAATCGCATCTTTGAGGTATTTACAAACTGTCTAAAACAACATCAAATGTTGCTGACCATGCCGCCTGCGAGGTCCCTTCTTAATAAACCTTTTTAATGTCACGTTGTGCTGCACTGACACCTTCAGTGATTATTCTGATGGAGAAATGTAGTGGCAGACTTAATCACAGCACAGAGCTGAATCCGGCTGGGAGTTTTATAGTGTCACTTGGCTAATTTGAGCGTTCCTTTTCAGTGTTTTTTGGTCTCATTTCCTCATTTGTCTCTTTTCAACTGTGAGTTCTCTTCGTGCATGTTTTTGTTGTCACATCGTGGTCCCGTTGCGGCTTCAGAAATCCGTGCCAAAGGAGACGTCGTCATGCAGTGTGCCAGCTCATTTATGCCTTTTCCCTCTGTGGTGCTACCACAGGACTTACTAATAATAACTCATGTGCCTGGGTATGTTATTTGTGTTTAATTGGGTCTTGGTGTACAGAAGCAGCAGCAGAATAATCCTCCTTGGGATTTAGCAGAACAACAGTTCCTAAGCCCATACATATTCCTATCCTGACTATAGTTAGGATTTGCTTCTGAAATATAAATGTTAATTTCTTTTGTAATATACCCCCAGGGCCTTTACAGTCTTACTACTGAAGACTGTAGCCTAACTTACTGTTGTAGATTTGTTAAAAAAATCAATATATATTTTCTCTTTTAGACATTTATTTCTCTTTCTTAGTGACCAGTCAAGTCACCTTTCTTGCAATCTATCTAGGAAACAATTTGTCGATGTCTGGACTAATAATCCTCAAGAGTACTGGCCATCAGTTGAGTTCAGAAACATTTATGTTTACCTGATAGACAGTCCTAGTAGAACCTACATGTAGTTTCATCATTGTTTGCTGATGCTATAGGTGGCTGTCATAGATTACCATCATGCATAGATCTACAAAAACACCATAGTCTTTGTTATGTTATAATCATGAGTTGCCCATGTACATCTAAGTCTATGTACTTGAACGTGAGATACAGTGTACTTGATATGTATTGTGTACTGCCTGAACTGTAGCATACTTTATAGATAGGCTACGAGAGACATCCCAGCGCCAGCAAGGTCAGCCTTGCTGCAGTAGGCACGTTATTATGTCTCATATCTTGTTGTCACGTCATTATCATCCAGCACTATATATGTTCCTGTTTGTGTAATAAACTTTGTGAACCTTTAGCGTGATACTTTCTCATGTCGCGTTATTGTTCTCCCGGGCCCGCCGCCGTAGTCGCCGTACCAAAGGAATACTTCAACCGGATTATCGCTCACCACCCAGCCTGCACACACTACCTGTCTGTCAGAACCAGACGAGGGTCCAGTACTTAGAGATTACAACAGTCTTCAGGGTTCAAATCCACCGTTTGCTCAAATCCGTCGCAAGCCACCACCCGCTTGCCGTCTTGGGAGTGATAATGCGCTGGGAATAAGTACTACATTGTAGTCTCTCGACGCGTAGCCAGACAACTATTCCACAATCTCCGAATGCTATATAGAGTCTGGAACTACACCTCCCAGAATCCGATTGCTGTCATTTCCGTTCATGAAAATATATTTACACTGCTAAGGAGCAAGCTATACATGCTTAGATGATTTTAATTTATATTAGAATTAATGTGCGCTACTGTAAAGACAAAACGGAAGTGGGGAGAAGGCTTCACTTTCGCTTTCTCCTTAAAGGACCACTTCACCACTTTTCAACCTATCTTCATATAATTGGTCCTCATTTATGTTCAGTTAATTTACGTGCAGTTCAGAAACCCGTCCACCAGTGACATCATCGATGGGGAATCCAAGCTGATAGCAACTGCAGGCTTTCTATTCCTGTTGCAATGCGAGGGGGATGAGAAAAAAGGGATTTTTTTTGTGATTGTGGTTAAAGTTGTTCACACACTAACTCCCTTTTCTCTTTATCGTGTGTGTGTGCGTGTGCGGGCGTGTGCGTGCATTCTTACGTTCAGGTTCAACACATCGTCACAGAGACCCGCGACAAGATCATGCAGTACAAGAGCAAGATGGCCGACGAGGCGGACCTGCGGCGCCGCCTGGCCACCCTGGAGGAGTCTGTGGAAGTCCACGAACACATGAAGAGACAGGTCAAACTACTGCTAAACTACTGTTAAACTACACACAAACACATGAAGAGACAGGTCAAACTACTGCTAAACTACTGTTAAACTACACGAACACATGAAGAGACAGGTCAAACTACTGCTAAACTACTGTTAAACTACACGAACACATGAAGAGACAGGTCAAACTACTGCTAAACTACTGTTAAACTACACACAAACACATGAAGAGACAGGTCAAACTACTGCTAAACTACTGTTAAACTACACACAAACACATGAAGAAACAGGTCAAACTACTGCTAAACTACTGTTAAACTACACACGAACACATGAAGAGACAGGTCAAACTACTGTTAAACTACTGTTAAACTACACGAACACATGAAGAGACAGGTCAAACTACTGCTAAACTACTGTTAAACTACACGAACACATGAAGAGACAGGTCAAACTACTGCTAAACTACTGTTAAACTACACACAAACACATGAAGAGACAGGTCAAACTACTGCTAAACTACTGTTAAACTACACACAAACACATGAAGAGACAGGTCAAACTACTGCTAAACTACTGTTAAACTACACACGAACACATGAAGAGACAGGTCAAACTACTGTTAAACTACACGAACACATGAAGAGACAGGTCAAACTACTGTTTAACTACTGTTAAACTACACAGGCCCTCTTTACTGTTAAAACAGGACAAGTGTCCATTTGTACACTCTCAGAGTTATAGACCTGTAAGGGTTCATTTGGAACCTCCTCGAGGAACACAGAGGGTCTCTGGACCCCACTTTGAGAACCGCTGTCCGAGGTATTGGATCGGTACTCGGTACAGTCGGTATCGACCGTTACGCATGTTCGGAATTGGTATCGGGAAGGAAAAACTGGTATCGGTACATCTCTGGCTCTAACGACAATGGCTGTGAATGATGGATTTGGAGTGAAATGCTGAATTAGCTTCCATTGTCAAGGTAGTGTGGTGTACATGCAGAATTTGTGCGCGCCATGCAGATCTAGTCTTAAGATGACGGCCGCCCTCGGCAGGAAACACGTTGGAATGTGTTTTTAATGAATCCACATGAATTCCTAATAACGGTACCCATTGTTCTGGTCTTTCTTCGTTTCATTCACGTTTCAGATTCTAAAGATATATGTGTGGAAAAAAGGCAAACGTTTGCTTATGTTGAGAATTCTTTGCATTACTGAGCGCACTGTTTAAGTGCAATTTAAGTCGCTAGAACTTTAGTTTGCTTTGTCTTAAGTATCACTTGTGCAAGAAAACGGTGTCCTGCTGTAGACTAGTTTTCTATAGGTTTACCAATTCTGTAGAACGTTATGATGATTTTCTTGCAGTGCCGTTCTGTTGTCGCTGAGTTTGCGTGCATGCTTGCATGTGTGTGTACGCGCGTTCGTGCTTGCGTGCATGTTGTGTACGTGCACACAGGCGCAATTTCAACACATACTGTATAATGACGTGTATGGGGTTTGACAAGCAACATAATTGCTCGTCATACCCCATACACGTCTTGCATCGTCCTCTCATTTGAAAGTGTCTGTGGCATATTTTAACTCATATTGATACAAATAGTTTCGACTGTTCAATATCGCGCATAGCCATTACTCTCGACAATTATGCAGCAACAACAACTACTCTCCTCATCCGGTCGTCCCTTCACAATAAAGTGTCTCCCCTTTACCTCCCAATTTTAACAGGAAATAGGTGTAACGTAACAATGTGGGAGAGAGCAAGGCAGCGAGTGAGCGATAGACGGGCGAGAGGGCTTCTGTGCAAGGGTCTGAGGCCCCTAGAGGGTGGAGGCCTGTTTCAATTGAAACTGATGAAACATAGCTAAGGCCTCCTATGGTCATACGACAAATGGCGAAGATAGCAGATCTGCAATCACAGTGGTTCGTGATCTGTACTTGTAGATGTATTCTTTTTTTTAAACATTTTGAAATGAGTTAGTTCAGTCAGATATACTCGAGCGGCTTCTCACCATGCTCATGGGCGCATACATGCGTATTACAATGGTACTACACATGATTCATATACGTCATGCCATACGCTGACGTGGCAGTCAGCTATCTAATTGCCGGGTTATTTAAGCTCACTTCAGTCTCTGTTCTTCCTGCTGTCATCCTCCTGCTGTCATTTGTCCGTGGACTGTTTCTATGCGCCTGTTTGCTCCCACCGCCTCCCCAGCACCACGGGCTCTGGTATTAGTTTGTTCCCCATGGGGGGTTGTTATTGTATATCGATCTCACCTGCTCTTAATGTTTAATGATCGTGTTTAATTGTGCCGAGCAGGGAGAAAAATTTAGCAAAGCCGAACGCCAAGATAAAATATTATATGCACACTTCATTCTATAATAAATATTGGTTATATTTATTCACTGACTGACTGAAATCTATTTGCTTCTAAAACAAGGTTAATAATTTTCAAAGTTCAAACACTTTTTTTAAAATGATTAAAATGATTTTTTTTTTTTTTAAATGCAATGAATTTCCACAGTGCGGAATGACACACAGCACTACGGTGTTAATGAAGTGAAGAATGACACACAGACATGTATAAAACAGCACTGAGGTGTTAATGAAGTGAAGCTGTCATGTTGTAGCGTAGCTGTGAGGTGTGATGATGGGATGTGTTGTGACGGAGCAGAGCAGTCCTTTCAGAAAGAAATAGGGGGTGGAAAAAAATGGTTACCACGCGCCGCGTTGAGAGCTTGTAGATCAACTATGTTCGCCATTTGTTTGGGGGGTGAAAAGAGAACCTGTTTGAAAATGTTCGCCTATGATGACATTCCCAAAATCGGGGCCGCCGTGTTAAAAGTGCAGGTTAATAAATTAATGGTTCCAAATCCATACAATAAAATGCTTATCTAAATTATAACAGAGTTTGAGATGCAATGTCATGTATTTCTCACTTCAGGCCCTGGCAGAGTTTGAGATGTACCGACAGAGGATGGAGGACTCCCAGCTCTGCACTGAGGCCCAGCACACGCAGAGAGTGGTGTCCATGAGCAGAGAGGTAAGGCACACAGACAGACAGACAGACAGACATTTCTTCCAGCCGGCTCATCACTGCCATGTATTTCATGGAAATTCCGGTGTGAGATTATTTGCGTCATGGCGCATCCCCGGCATTCCAGTCACGTGACTCACGTCCCTTCCTTTCATTTGTTCCTAGTATCGTTCCACTGTAGCGCCGACCGCCATTTTCAACGGGCTCTAACTGTTGATTGTCTCTCTGCATTCAATGTATGTGTCCACCTTGATTATTGTAAGTCACTCTGGATAAGTCTGTTCAATGCCTAAATAGTCAATATTATAGAACATTGGTTCTCCAAGTGGATAGTGATGGTACTTACTACTCAGTGAGCTATAGTTATGTTATTAGTTACTCAGTGAGTTACTGTGATAGTGAATAGTGATGGTGCTCAGTGTGTTATAGTTATGTTATAGAGCACCGAAGTCTGACGTCAATATCGGTAGAGGGTGCTAAGTCTACGGGTTCATGTACTTTTTATTTGCATTGGAATCCCCATAGGTTTTTTTTTTAGATCGCCCGATCATATAAGAACTGTGATTGAAAAATAAGCAAATCATCCCGGCCGTTTCACTCATATGGATATGAAGAATCAACTGTTACTGCTGCTGAATTAGTTACATTTTCGCTAGAAACAGACTGTATCATATAGGGGACTGACTGTCATAAACGATACAGAGGCATCTCCTCGACAATATCACCGAGACGGTTTGTTTATTTTTGGACCACAATGCTTATATGAGACGATTTTAAGATGACCAAATGTTATTCTCCATAGAGAAAAACTTCCATGAACCAGGGGTTGAGTGAGTCACGTCAGGACTTCGGCACTCTATTAGTGAAGCAATTAGTTACTCAGTGAGTTACTGTGATAGTGATGGTGAGTTATAGTTAAGTTATTAGTTACTCAGTGATAGTGATGGTGCTCAGTGTGATCGGCGCTGTGCTCAGGTGGAGGAGATGCGTCGCGACTTTGAGGAGAAGCTGCGGACGTTCGGCCTGGCCCAGGCCCAGTTCCAGGCCGACAAGCGGCGGGCGATGGACGACCTGCGGGCCGCTCACCGACACGAGGTGGACGAGCTGCTGCACAGCCAGCACGACCAGACCGCCTCCTCCACCGAGGACCAGGAGAAACTGGCCGAGCTACACCGACAAGAGGTATGGGAGGGAGGGAGAGAGAGAGGTGGAGGGAGAGATGAGTATGTTTCGGGGCAGCGGTCACCTAAAGCAGTGGTTCCCAAACTGTTTCATGTCAAGGACCCCCAAATTGACACTCATTAGCCCGCGGACCCCCATTTGAAAAGATATGCCAGGGACCCCCATGAGAGAAGATTTTTACGACTCTAGCAGTGATTTTCAACCATTTTCATTTCAAGGGGCCCCCGGTTTGATCTTAATTAGGCTATGGTCCCCCATTTAATGGCATTTCTATCTCTGGGACCCCAATTTATATTGTAAAATCAATGTTAATTTCTCTTGGTTGTTGTTGTCTTTGTCTTTTTCTTTTTGTCTGCCCACTCTTTCTTCTTTTTCTCCTTCTGAAATGTACACTCTGAAGCGATATTGCCCTTTGCCCCTGTTAAGTGTTGACTTGATGCCATATGTAGTCCTGAAGAAAGCAAGGATGTTACAGAGACACTGGAGATGGAGTCACTTGGAGGGGGGAGGGAGGGAAAAGGGGTGAAAAAAAAATCCTGGGAACTGCACTTGTGTCCTATGTATACATAGAAATGCTGTTATTGTACTGCTTTTTCCAAATAAAATAGAAAAAAATGTTAATTTAACTCAGAGAGCGAGAGTGTACAAATGGAACCAAATGGACCCATTAGCGTCCATTTTATTCCATTTGTACACTCTGAGTTACAGACCCATAAGGGTCCATTTGGTTTCTAACTATCATTTAGCTGAGGACCCCCTGGAACTCCCTCAAGGACCCCTAGGGGTCCCCGGACCCCACTATGGGAACCACTGACCTAAAGGTTAGAGGAGCACCATGGTTGCCGGCAAGTTGCTGGTTTGATTCCCACAGCCGGCAGGAAAATCAGGGTGTGGAAGTGAGTGGTCACCTTTCCCCCAACACTGTGTGCCCTTCAGCAAGGCACTGAACCTCCAACAGCTGCTCAGTAGCCAACAGTATCAGACTGTGGTTGTACTGGTCAGAACAACAGTATCAGACTGTGGTTGTACTGGTCAGTACAACAGTATCAGACTGTGGTTGTACTGGTCAGAACAACCGTATCAGACTGGTTGTACTGGTCAGAACAACAGTATCAGACTGTGGTTGTACTGGTCAGAACAACAGTATCAGACTGTGGTTGTACTGGTCAGAACAACAGTATCAGACTGGTTGTACTGGTCAGAACAACAGTATCAGACTGTGTTTGTATTTGTACTAGTAAGTCTCCCAGGTTTTAGTGTTTCTTTGTGCAGGGTGTTGCTGAAAACTAGCGCTTGTGCTCAGCTACTACCCTGGGTGAATAAAGGTGCTGACATCACTGTCACACGGCTTGTAATGGCCTTGATCTGCACGCCTCACTGCAGGCAGACCAAAGCTCTACAGAGTCTACATCACTGGTTGTCAAAGTGGGGTCCGGCAGGGACACCTAGGCGTCCTTTAGGTTTAGGGGGTCCCCAGAAAAGGTTGTCACCGCAACATAGTCACAATCACCTTAATCCTAGAGCACTAAACATGGGGGATTTTCACTCGGACAATTATATTTTTGTCATTTTCATAATCGATCGCCTCTAGAGTGTTTTGGCTACATTTAGCTGCTCCAGCCACATCCGGGATATCATCCGGTCCGTCGGTAAAAGTGCTCCGCTGATCTAAATCGCTGGGCGCTATGATTTAATGGATTAAATAACCCCGGGCAATCAAGGTGTTAAAGAAGGGTACCTCAAGTTGCCATGCTTCAATATATTTTGATGAGAAATACTTTTCATTGAATATTTTACATTGGGTAAGATATACCCGAGTTCATAGTGATGGTGTGACAAAAAATATGTTTATATACAAGCTCACAGTGCACGCTGCGAGCTTGTACATCTGCTGTTTTTAGAAAATGTTGGATTGGATCATTTCTTAATTCTTTTGGGGGGTCCCTGGCACAAGATCTTTCCAGATGAGGGTCCGTTCACTCCGTTGCCGTAAACACATCAGTTGGGGGGTCCTTGACGTGAACCACTGTTCTACAGTACATACCTCTCTCTGTCTCTCTCTGTCTCTCTCCCTCTCTCTCTCTCCAGGTGGAGTCGTTGATGGAGAGGGTGGAGGAGCTGACCAAGGACAAGGTGAGGCTGGTGGAGGAGTATGAGTCCAAGCTGGCCAAAGCCCAGGAGTTCTACGAGAGAGAGCTGGAGGCCATGAGGAGAACCCACCAGCTGACCGCTGAGAACCTGCTGGCCTGGAAGAGAACCGAGGTGACCGCTTTAAGGTTGCAGGGGTCATCAACGGACAAATGTGTCCGTGGAATTCTAGATTTTATTTTATTATCTTATCACAACACCATTATAATGTTCTTATGTTGATCATAAGACCCTGTCAGTCTCCAGGTTTCTTTTCTTCAGAATATGTATGGCACTGATTTACTACGACACTATGGCATATTAGGAGTCCAACTAGTACTATAGTGGTTCTCACATGTTTTACTACGACACTATGGCATATTAGGAGTCCAACTAGTACTATAGTGGTTCTCACATGTTTTATTTACTACGACACTATGGCATATTAGGAGGAGTCCAACTGGTACTATAGTGGTTCTCACATGTTTTATTTACTACGACACTATGGCATATTAGGAGGAGTCCAACTGGTACTATAGTGTTCTCACATGTTTTATTTACTACGACACTATGGCATATTAGGAGGAGTCCAACTAGTACTATAGTGGTTCTCACATGTTTTATTTACTACGACACTATGGCATATTAGGAGGAGTCCAACTAGTACTATAGTGGTTCTCACATGTTTTATTTACTACGACACTATGGCATATTAGGAGTCCAACTAGTACTATAGTGGTTCTCACATGTTTTATTTACTACGACACTATGGCATATTAGGAGGAGTCCAACTAGTACTATAGTGGTTCTCACATGTTTTATTTACTACGACACTATGGCATATTAGGAGGAGTCCAACTAGTACTATAGTGGTTCTCACATGTTTTATTTACTACGACACTATGGCATATTAGGAGGAGTCCAACTAGTACTATAGTGGTTCTCACATGTTTTATTTACTACGACACTATGGCATATTAGGAGGAGTCCAACTGGTACTATAGTGGTTCTCACATGTTTTATTTACTACGACACTATGGCATATTAGGAGGAGTCCAACTAGTACTATAGTGGTTCTCACATGTTTTATTTACTACGACACTATGGCATATTAGGAGGAGTCCAACTAGTACTATAGTGGTTCTCACATGTTTTATTTACTATGACACTATGGCATATTAGGAGGAGTCCAACTAGTACTATAGTGGTTCTCACATGTTTTATTTACTACGACACTATGGCATATTAGGAGTCCAACTAGTACTATAGTGGTTCTCACATGTTTTATTTACTACGACACTATGGCATATTAGGAGGAGTCCAACTAGTACTATAGTGGTTCTCACATGTTTTATTTACTACGACACTATGGCATATTAGGAGGAGTCCAACTAGTACTATAGTGGTTCTCACATGTTTTATTTACTACGACACTATGGCATATTAGGAGGAGTCCAACTAGTACTATAGTGGTTCTCACATGTTTTATTTACTACGACACTATGGCATATTAGGAGGAGTCCAACTGGTACTATAGTGGTTCTCACATGTTTTATTTACTACGACACTATGGCATATTAGGAGGAGTCCAACTAGTACTATAGTGGTTCTCACATGTTTTATTTACTACGACACTATGGCATATTAGGAGGAGTCCAACTAGTACTATAGTGGTTCTCACATGTTTTATTTACTACGACACTATGGCATATTAGGAGTCCAACTAGTACTACTTAAGGACCACCATAACTCTTGAGTGTACAAATGGAAGTTTGGAACCTAATCGACCCCTAATGATCCTTTTGGTTCCATTTGAACACTACAGACCTGTTATTATTGTTATTATTGTCCACTCGTGTTATATGTCTGTGGCAAGAATGAAATGTTTACAAAAATGTCCACTACAAGCCAGCATGGTGACAACCCCTGTAAGGCGATGGTTCCCAAACTGGGGGACTTTGACCCCCCAGTAAAAAAAACACTTTGTGTTTGAAATAGACACTCATGCTTTCTAAGGTGTGATTTGGGGCCCTAAGGATGAATACAAAATGAATATCAACATCCTAATACTGTCCAATAATTAGATTGGGAAATTATGACAAGCAGTTGCTGCTGTCAAAATATCTCATACTGGCCAATCAGAATGCATGTTGCCACAAATTTATAGAGTTGTGCCGATACCGATACTGGTATCGGGTACTCTGGCCGATACCACCCTAAAGTACTCGATACTTTGAGCCGAGTACTAAAACATTCAATTGACACTAGGCTGAATGATCAATGCAACGGGAGCAAGTCTGACCCAACACTGCAGCAAAATGAGCAAAGCGCCCAAAACTGACAAGTGTAGAACGGAGATCCATCGGCATCTATGTTTATATTCGGCGGGCGACACTATCAGATGAATAAATTAACATTTTGATTATTGGACAATTATTATTATTGGACAATTAACATTAAAAGTATTTATTTTATTTACATTAGACCACCAGGTCAAAAAAAAAAAGTACTCCATGAAGTGTAGATTTGTGTATATTCAGCGGGCAGCATTATTATTTGGCGAACATTTTACCTAATTTCTCTGTTCATTGTCGATGGCAAATGTGGGGAAAATATGATGTAAACTTTCCCTTCATTGTCAATGGCATTTAATGTTTATGTTGCGGACATTTTGTGGGGACAATTAAAAGCTGTATATAGGAGGGGCTAGCAGCGCCCCTCAAAAATAATAATACGTAAATAATGGACCTTGGCGTGAAACAGGTTGAAACCCACTTTGTCCACTGGACTAACGTACTGCTCTGCTCCGAAAAAGGTGGAACTTCGTAAGGAGTTCCAGGCCCAGGAGGGGGTGCTGCAGCGCTCGCTGTCCAAGCTGAGGACGGAGCTCCAGAGAGCCCAGGAGGAGGCCCGGGAGAACCGCGACAAGACCAACAGGCTGCAGACCTCGCTCACCAGCTCCGAGGGCACCATCAAGGTAGGGTTTATTTAAAGACCTGGCTCACCAGCTCCGAGGGCACCATCAAGGTAGGGTTTATTTAAAGACCTGGCTCACCAGCTCCGAGGGCACCATCAAGGTAGGGTTTATTTAAAGACCTGGCTCACCAGCTCCGAGGGCACCATCAAGGTAGGGTTTATTTAAAGACCTGGCTCACCAGCTCCGAGGGCACCATCAAGGTAGGGTTTATTTAAAGACCTGGCTCACCAGCGCCGAGGGCACCATCAAGGTACAGTAGGGTTTATTTAAAGACCTGGCTCACCAGCTCCGAGGGCACCATCAAGGTACAGTAGGGTTTATTTAAAGACCTGGCTCACCAGCTCCGAGGGCACCATCAAGGTAGGGTTTATTTAAAGACCTGGCTCACCAGCGCCGAGGGCACCATCAAGGTAGGGTTTATTTAAAGACCTGGCTCACCAGCTCCGAGGGCACCATCAAGGTACAGTAGGGTTTATTTAAAGACCTGGCTCACCAGCTCCGAGGGCACCATCAAGGTACAGTAGGGTTTATTTAAAGACCTGGCTCACCAGCGCCGAGGGCACCATCAAGGTAGGGTTTATTTAAAGACCTGGCTCACCAGCTCCGAGGGCACCATCAAGGTAGGGTTTATTTAAAGACCTGGCTCACCAGCTCCGAGGGCACCATCAAGGTAGGGTTTATTTAAAGACCTGGCTCACCAGCTCCACGGGCACCATCAAGGTAGGGTTTATTTAAAGACCTGGCTCACCAGCTCCGAGGGCACCATCAAGGTAGGGTTTATTTAAAGACCTGGCTCACCAGCTCCGAGGGCACCATCAAGGTAGGGTTTATTTAAAGACCTGGCTCACCAGCTCCGAGGGCACCATCAAGGTAGGGTTTATTTAAAGACCTGGCTCACCAGCTCCGAGGGCACCATCAAGGTAGGGTTTATTTAAAGACCTGGCTCACCAGCTCCGAGGGCACCATCAAGGTACAGTAGGGTTTATTTAAAGACCTGGCTCACCAGCTCCGAGGGCACCATCAAGGTAGGGTTTATTTAAAGACCTGGCTCACCAGCGCCTAGTATCAAGGTAGGGTTTATGTAACCCATAGCCCGCCACTAAAACCCCCCGAGCACTGTTGCTACCGCCACCGTAGACTCTCGCTTTCTGGATGGAGTTATGTAACATTTAATCTGTACCACTTGTTATTAATGGATATAACAGATGAATGTGAGAAAATGGTTAGTCCGGAATTCTTCTTTAATTTTTATTTAGTTTTCGTCAGTGAAACAAAGGTATTCCACCAACATTTTTCGTCATAGTTTTATTAGAAAAATCAACACTGGATTCTTTCTGTGCATGTGTGCGTGCGTGTGTGCTTGTGTGTGTGTGCGTGCGTGTTCCAGAACCTTCATAAACAGCTGGAGGAGGCCATCCAGGACGGAGAGATCTGGGAGATGCAGCTGAAAGACACAGAGTACGAACTGGAGAGCAGCCGAGACAGAGTCCAGCAGCAAGCTACTGAGATTCTGCACAAAGCTAGTGAGTCCAGCAGCAAGCTACTGAGATACTGCACAAAGCTAGTGAGTTCAGCAGCAACAAGCTACTGAGATACTGCATAAAGCTAGTGAGTCCAGCAGCAACAAGCTACTGAGATACTGCATAAAGCTAGTGAGTTCAGCAACAACAAGCTACTGAGATACTGCACAAAGCTAGTGAGTCCAGCAGCAAGCTACTGAGATACTGCACAAAGCTAGTGAGTCCAGCAGCAACAAGCTACTGAGATACTGCATAAAGCTAGTGAGTTCAGCAACAACAAGCTACTGAGATACTGCACAAAGCTAGTGAGTCCAGCAGCAAGCTACTGAGATACTGCACAAAGCTAGTGAGTCCAGCAACAACAAGCTACTGAGATACTGCACAAAGCTAGTGAGTCCAGCATCAACAAGCTACTGAGATACTGCACAAAGCTAGTGAGTTCAGCAGCAACAAGCTACTGAGATACTGCACAAAGCTAGTGAGTTCAGCAACAACAAGCTACTGAGATACTGCACAAAGCTAGTGAGTCCAGCAGAAAGCTACTGAGATACTGCACAAAGCTAGTATAGAGCACCGAAGTCTGACGTCAATATCGCTAGAGGAGTGTCCACGGGTTTGTGTACTTTCTATTTGTATTATAATCCCCATAAGGGGATTTTAGATCGCCTTATATAAGAACTGTGTTTTAAAAATAAACAAATCATCCCGGCTCATATGGATATGAAGAATCAACTGACTGCGAGAAAATGCTAATGTTACTGCTGCCGAATTAGTTACATTTTCGCTAGAAACAGACTGTATCAAATATGAGTGACTGACTGTCATAAACGATACAGAGACACCTCCCCGACAATATCGCAGAGACAATTTCCTCTCCTCTCCTCTCCTCTCCTCTCCTCTCCTCTCCTCTCCTCTCCTCTCCTCTCTTCTCCTCTCCTCTCCTCTCCTCTCCTCTCCTCTCCTCTCCTCTCCTCTCCTCTCCTCAAAAATGTGCACAAGGATGCTAACGCACACCAAAATCCTTTTTAGCGGTCCTGGCCCACGGGAGAGAACTTGAAGAGGGAATCTTGAAACAACAAGAAAGTGGCCGCACACGCCAATAGCCAGAGTACCAATATTTTATTTAGGGCAGCATGCAGGTAGACAGAATCCAACGTTTCGGCGGTTAAGCCTTCCTTCATCAGGGAATACAGAGCACAACATGGTTCACACTTAAATATGTTGCCAGAGAGTCATGCAACCAATCAGAAGGGGTTAGGGGAACACGGGTTAAATACCAGTCCCTGTGCTATGAGAAATTGGGATCAAGGTCATGGGATGTCTCAAGTTCAAGTACAGGAAGAGTTACCTAAAAAATGACTATAAGGCCTCATATAAGAGGCTCTGGAATATCGATTCCTTGTCAGAGAGACATTTAAATACATCTGAGAAATACAGCAGATATACAGTTATGAAACGAAAAACCATACAACAGTAAAAAATAACAGATCTACAAACTCACATCAAATGTAACTACATGGATCCATATGCAGGTCCATTTGGTTCCATTTGCACACACTCTCAGAGTTATGGTGGTCACATCGTGTGCGTTTAATTCTTTGTATTTTTTTATTTTTTATTTTCAAGTTTGGATCCTCAAACTGCAGTTTACAGAGACATAGTTACAGATCAGTTAACTCATTACAAATTATGTCATTGCATGTGACACAGGTGTGCACCTAGAGCCATCTCAAGGTACAACATGTTCAGTAGTAATTTTATTTTGCATGGCTGCTTCCCCCCCCATGATGACAGAGCATAGGCATGAGCCTAGCTTGCCTCTGCATAAAAACGTTTGAGAATGGTCGTTGAAATGCAAACGTTTGAGAACCTCTGCTATTGTAATTGTATATCAGACGTGAAGTCCACATACCAGCTCTGACAGTGTAGATAAAACCTGGTTCCACATAACCAGCTGTGACACTGTGGAACCAGACTTGCTTTGCAGAACTTTTTACTCCACTACAATTATTTGACAGTTTTAGTTACTTGTTATTACTGTTACTTTGTAGATTTATATTATTACCGTGGGTCGGTCGGACCCACGGTTGTTCAGAACTGCTCCAAAAAGGCCTCTTCACGGGTTCTGAACAGGGCCCCTGCCCAGTGTCCATATATGGAGCAGACATAATTCTGACGCCTGCATAGACTCCATATTTGGGCATGCCTGACAAAGAACTCCATATATGGGCATAAAAGGGACACAGACATAATGTCTGGGTGGGGAATTCATTTCCAACTTGCATCGTTCCAAGTAGGCCAGTGCCCAACGGGCACCGCTGTAGAGGCTCCAACGGGCACGGCTCTAGTCATAAAATAAACAACCAGTTCTAGAACCAACTTTTGGTGGAAAAGGGGCCTCCGCGATGCGTCATGTTGCAAGCTTGTAGATGCTGCTATTTATTATTTTTCTCAGAAAGGTTGACACATTTTGAAACACATTTTGATGTCAATACTTAAGTAATTGGACTTGTAAGGGTGCGGCTGTCGAAATTCTGCAGGAACAGGAACAGAGCAGGTTCTTATTTATTTTGGTCAGACTCTGCACATAGACAGAATTAAAGTATTTCTAGTTCTACATTGCGATATTGTGTCTTCTTCCATCCTTCTGGTGTGTTTGCTGCCGCGTCAGATTATCTGTGACGTCTGGAACCTTGTACACTGGCGAGGACAAGCAGCCATGTATCCGTGTCTGAAGCCATCATCTTCATGAAACAACGTCATGAATGATTCACGAATATGGGATCGGGAGATATTTTCAGCCGCCGTTAAATGCGCGTTGCTTGTGTGTTGTGTTACTGTTGACATGTCACATTTCTGCATCAGGTTTTGTCGGTGGTTCCAGCAGGACTGCTGCTAAAAAATGAAAAGTTAAGTCTATTTTGGACGCAGAATAAAGTGCTTGGGGAAGCTAGCATGGCGCGCTGGTCGCATTTACACAAGGTATTAAAGTTTCATGCCAAGTTTAATAATTAAACACCAATGCAGAGGAAAAGGTGTATTTGCTGCGAGCAGTGGTGTAAAGTAATTAGTTACATTTACACAAGTACTGTCCATTTACAAGAGTATTTCCAATTTTCTATACTTTTATCACGGCAGGGCTACACTGGGGAAGCAGCACTGGGGTAGCAGCTAAGTGGCTGTACTGACAATGTGTCCGTCCTGCGGGGAGTTCCGTATGTACTGTTTTTTTTCCCTCTGAAGGCGAGGCGAAGGGCTGCGTAACCCCTGCGGACACGCGGAAAAACAGAGCAAATATTCACACGCGGAGCTTACGCACAACCTACGCACCGCACCCGCACTCGGTGTAGCCGGGTTCCATTGATTATAGTGGCAGCATACCGTTACGGACTCCGCGAACAGGGCGGAGCAATTCCGCGCCAATTCCGTCCCCAGTGTAGCCCGGGCCTTATACTTCTACTCCACTACATCTCAGAGTACAAATATTGTACTTTTACTCCACTACAATTATTTGAAAACTGGGATTATTATTATAACGCATACATTAACTACTTCAGCCCTATTTAAACTTTGGCTATTTGAAAATGTACAAGCTCACAACGATGTGACGCATTGTGAGCTTGTAGATCTGCTATTTTTGGCATTGAGATACAAAGGACTCACCCTAGGATGACAGGATGACTTTGCATTCATTGATTTTATAATTCTCCTCTCTGAGAAGTTGCCAGGGAAACTGCCCTCGCACCTTCAAAGGTTAAAGCATATGTAAACACCGGAGATTCTATCGCCGCCATGGTTACAGCCATTGCCATGGTTATAGGCTTTTAGTTCTACTGTCTGGATCTCTTCTCCACTAGTCCGTCCCTAACATTTTAGTCTAGTTTTTATTTGTTGAAGAAATTGTCACTATAGTCATAGTTTTAGTCATCATACCGTAGCTTTTTATTTAGTTTTTATCAGTGAAAAAAGTTACAGTCGAGTCATCGAAGCACATTTCTTTGTCATAGTTTTAGGCGAGCAGAGAGGAAATGTATTGGGAACACTGGCTCACAGGCCTGTGCTAGACTTTATATTGATCTGTCTTCTGTCTACATGGGCAGGGTTTAATGGCAGCCATCGATCGCTCCATCTATCGATCAGTTTCTCTTCTCTGTTTTCCGCACTGTTCTCAGCCAGAGGTGGGTAGAGGAGCCAAAAACTGTACTCGAAAAGTGCTGTTGCTTTGAAACAATTAGTCATCAAGAATCCATATGGTTACTTACCATTCCAGCTAGAGTACGCATGTACTCTAGTTCAAAGACTACTCGAATGTCTGCAATATGAATTTGTCCAATATAAATACATAAAATTGCTGACATCTCTGAGTGAGTTAAATACATATAATGTGTGGAGGCAAGAAAGCAGCCAGGTGCTCGATGGAGACGTGCAGGTAGATAAAATAAGTAAAAATAGTAAAAAAGTGCTCCTGGGCTGGATACTCTCCCGGGATAAGACATAATTTGAAAAAAGGCGGAGATCCGGGCACACAAAATATTTAAAAGAGGAGAAGAATTATTATTAAACCAACATGTTTCGACCTATATCGGTCTTCACCAGGGCTTTACTCCTGTGGTGAGTGGAAGTTCAAAAACATTATATTCTTCCCAAACTACTTAAATGAGAAGTACAGTATGTTGCCATAAAAAATGCTCTAGAACTACAGTTTATTCGAAAAGTAAATGCAAATGTAACTAATGGCTAACCCACCTGGGTACTCAGCATTCTGCTCAGTTCCGGTGCCGTGGCGCGCACACCACCACGGCTGGCAGAAAAGTGCAAACGTGTTGCCCAGCCTCGTGACTCAGCCCTTCATCACAGCCATGAATATTTCACACAATAAAAGCCTCCATGCAGGACAACATGCCAAGAGAGGCAGTGGTGTAAAGTAACTAAGTGCATTTACTTAAGTACTGTACTTAAGTACAATTATCATATAGGTATTTGTACTTTACTTGAGTATTTTCAATTTCCAATACTTTTACTTCTACTCCACTACATCTCAGATCCAAATATTGTACTCTTACTCCACTACATTTATTTGACAGCTTCAGTTAATAGTTTTTGGCCGTTTGAAAATAGCAGATCTACAAGCTCACAATGCGTCGCGAATCGTGATGCGATCGGCTATTTTTAAAAGATGTGACATTCTGCATGAATAGAGTACTTTCTACTTGTGGTACTATAAGTACATTTTGATACCAATACTTTTGTACTTTTACTCAAGTACATTTTTCATTCCGGAGTACTTTTTCCACCACTGCGTGGAGTGTGCTTGAGGGCAGCGGTGGAGCTTTTTAACCCATTTAGATCAGGAAAACCCACACGTTTTAATACCTTTCAATCAGGCAGAAACCTCGTATGAAGTTTCAGATTTTTTTTCCCCGTAAATTATATCCCAATTTCATCATACATGGGTGTAGCCGATCTACAAGCGCACGACGCCTCGCAACACGCGAGCTGTTGTGCGCTTGTAGATCGGCTATTTTCATCATTTAAAACCGTTTTTTTAAATGTTGATTATTTTTGGACACTTAATTCCCACCCGACCACAGCAATATAAATTAACAAAAAATAACTTACATTTTGAGTAATCAAATTCTGCCCGAATCCGACCCTACCCGACCCGACGTTTTCGGGCCGGGCCAGGCCCAAAATACTATGTTAATTAGCCTGCCGGTCGATGGAAACAAAGAACATTGGTATAGGTCAGATCAGGTTGTGTAACACAGTGTTGTGTCCATGTACAGGTCAGACCAGGTCTTAACTGCCCGAATTAAAAGATATTTTATCCTGTTGACTGATGGAGTTTTAACTGGAGTTTTAACACTAACCTTTGAAAAATCATCCAATATTCTGTTATTTTGTGTTATTCCGACCAGTTATTGGTACGACATGCGGAAAACGACCGGATTAAGGTTGGCGAACATGCGTTAAGGTTGGCGACCGGATTAAGGTTGGTGAACATGCGTTAAGGTTGGCGAACATGTGCTGCTCCGTGCTTGCGGTTATGGTTAGGTTAGGGTTTGAGGTAGGTTGTCGTTGTCGGACCAATGACTGTTCGGAACTTAGTACTGCACCCCTCTTGTGACATCTGGACCGCTTGCAACGACCTGATCTAACCTGCGTGCGGGTGGACAGAAACCAACGCTGGGTTAACACATTCGAGTTTCCCGAGTTGTGGCCATAGGTCCTTCTCTGCTAAAACCGAGTTACCCGAGTTTTTCTGTCCACCCGCACGCAGGTCAGATCGGGTCGTTGCAGGCGGCCCAGATGTCCCACGAGGCCACCATCAGGGACCTGGACACAGAGCAGGGCCGACTGAAGGAGAAGATCAACCGACTGGAGGAGGAGAGAGAGTCCCTGTTCAACCAGAGCCACGCTCACGACGAGCAGCACAAACAGACTGTACTCAAACTGGAACAGGTGAATAGTACTACTAGACACATGACACCTGACCTATCCAAACTTCTCTTCACTTTACCTGCATTTTCCCTGTAAAGTCTTCCCCCATGTGTATGTGGCTAAAACCAACCAACTACCGTCATGTAGTTCATGCGTGTGTGGATTAAACCAACTACCATCATGTAATTCAGTGGGTCCCAAACTTTTTCATGTTAAGGACCCCCAAATTGACACTCATTAGCCCACGGACACCCATTTGGAAATAATATGCCGGGGACCCCCATAAGAGAAGAGTTTTTACGGCTGTAGCAGTGATTCTCAACCTGTTTAATTTCAAGGACCCCCAGACCCCCATTTAATGGAATTTCTATCTCTGGGACACCCAATTTATATTGTAAAATCAATGTTAATTTAACTCTGAGAGTGTACAACACTCTGAGTTACAGACCCATAAGGGTCCATTTGGTTCCAAACTATCATTTAGCTGGGGACCCCCTCAGGGACCCCTGGGGGTCCCCGGACACCACTTTGGGAACCACTGATGTAATTGTGTGTGTGTGTGTGTGTGTGTGTGTGTGTGCGTGTGCGCGTGTGTGCGTGTGCGCGTGCGCGGGCCAGTCGCTGCGTGACGAGCACCAGGGCTACGAGAAGGAGCTGACGCGGCTGCGCGCACGCTACGAGGAGGAGGCGCAGCGCTTCAAGGAGGCGCAGCGCGCCGCCCTGGAGGCCATGGAGGAGAAGCACAGCGACATGCGTGAGGAGGCGCTGCAGGAGAAAGAGCAGGAGAAGAAACGCATGATTAACGTGAGTTGTGGAAACGCCGGAAACGCCGGAGATCTGAAAAAAATCATTAACATGGTGAAACACATCTTGATGATGTCATCAAGATGTGTTTCACCATGTTAATGATTTTTTTCATACTTACAGTTCTAGGAAACACAGCATGGGGGGACTTTTTTATCATTTCCACACAACAGCTCTAAGGTATATTAATGACATAGTAAAATGTTGAAAATGGGTGGTTTTCCCCTTTAAGCAATCACACTGCATTTCGGTGGCAGTAACATTAGTTTATTTTTGGAACACGTACTATGAAATAAGTCTTTAGGGATTCAGAATGGGGGAAAAAAATCACACCCGTGTGAACTGAGTGGTGTAAGGTCTTATATAGACTGATCAACTGTGGTCTGACGTAATTAAATCACACCCGTGTGAACTGGGTGACCATAGCAACCATGCTCATTTTTTGGTACGAACAGACACGGGTAAATTTTTGAGTGGTGTAAACCACTCCTACAACTGGCTTTGTTAGTGCAGAAAAAATGAGCATGGTTGCTATGTTCACCCTGTTCACCCGGGTGTGATTTCATGGCTTTGTTAGTCTGTGCAGAAAAAATGAGCATGGTTGCTATGTTCACCCTGTTCACCCGGGTGTGATTTCATGGCTTTGTTAGTCTGTGCAGAAAAAATGAGCATGGTTGCTATGTTCACCCTGTTCACCCGGGTGTGATTTCATTACGTCAGACATGATTTCATTACGTCAGACAGGCTATATAAGACCTTACACCACTCAGTTCACACGGGTGTGATTTTTTTGGTACGAACAGACACGTAAACTAACAAAGCCAGTTGTAGGAGTGGTTTACACCACTCAAAAAAATAACAAGACACAGGTGTGTCAGACCTTTGTGTGATTATTGGTATGGAATGAAACCACCGGCGTTACAGAGCGGCGTGAAGGGAGGAGAGTGCTCACTGGGCTCACTGCACACGCTTAATTAGGTCAACATTAAGACTTAATATGAAAGCACACAGTCCTTCCCTCCTACCCTACACTCTATTATCTCTCTCTCTCTCTCTCTCTGTCTCTCTCTCTGTCTCTCTCACTCTCTCTCTCTCTCTCTCTCTCTCTCTCTCTCTCTCTCTCTCTCATGCATTTTCACCCTCTCCCTGCTGTTTGAAGCTGGCTGGTAATTGGCTGATTTTCATCAGCATTACAGTAAGTTCTGCCTCCAAGCTAGACAAGGGAGAGAGAGAGAGAGAGAGACAGAGACAGAGACAGAGACAGAAAGAGAGAGAGAGGAGTGTTTACAGACATCAAGAGGGAGAGAGAGGAATGAGTGGATGTGGAGATAGAAATGGAGAGACGTCTTATGTAACCCAGAGCTGTGCCTGTCTTTAGATTGAAGTCTGTTTCACTGGGACATATATTACGAGAGAGAGAGAGAGAGAGAGATACAGTATGACAGAGAGTTGGAGACAAGAGAGAGAGAGACTCAAAGAGAAGTGGTTGGATAAGTGGAGAATTGATTGCTTTTCATTTTTATTTTTCTTCTTTTTGCGTTTATATTTCCATCTCTCTATTAGCTTTCCCCAGAGAGGACTTGGGGCATTTCTGAACTGTGACAAATGAGAAAACGAATAGGATAGGGGGGGTTGGGGGGGGAGTGTGTGCGTGCGTGCGTGCGTGCGTGCGTGCGTGCGTGCGCGCGCGCGTGTGTGCGTGCAAATCAAGGCAAATGCAGCGTCAGCAGCGTGTATGAACCCGCTGATCTCAGGTGACCTCAGACATGGGGCATATTGTCATTACCATATAGTATAGTAAGACGGTAAGACTGTGACTCAGGAGGTAGAGCAGGTAGAGCAGGTCGTCCAATGATCCATGGGTCGGCGGTTCGAATCCCGGCTCCTCCTGTCTACATGTCGAAGTGTCCTTGGGCAAGACACTGAACCCCAAATTGCTCCCGATGTGCTGGTTGGTACCTTGCATGGCTTCCGCCGCAATCGGTGTATGAATGTGTGTGTGAATGGGTGAATGTAATGCACAATCTATGTAAAGCGCCTATATAAATGCACCATTTACCATTTACCTGGTTGTCGTAATATTTGGCAATGTCTTAAAAGTCATTAAATTGTGACTTTAGAAATGTGCAGATAACCCTGTATACACTTATACTGTACAAATGTACAATACTGTTGGTTTGTTTGCTGTTGCGTGAGAAAACAATGTTTCACATCAAGCTAATGATCTGAGGACCCTTCAGAATCATTTGAAGACTGACCCTCCAGTTTGAGTCTAAAAGCAGTGGTTCCCAAACCTTTTAGCCTGTGACCCAAAAGAGAAATTAGATGGTTGACCGGGACCCAAACTAGTGAAAATAGCAGATCGGCTATTTTCACTTCTTCTTAAACATTTGTTTTCTAATTTATGGAATTTCTTAGATTTTCTTTTATTTATTCAAGAAGTGGGAATGTTATTTTGAAAATGTTTTGGCATCTTGACATTTCTAGTTTAACAGTTCCTCATGCTATCTGCTGGGTGTAAATATCATATGTGTACAACTACACTGTCGCGTCAAGAAACGCAGAGAGCAGGCGTCTCTTCCGGGTTTTTAAACAGCTGGTGGATGGAAATGTTGAGGCGGGGACTGCCCATAGATCCGAAGTCCCGTTAGTCCGAACATGCATTAAGGTTGGCGAACATGAATTAAGGTTGGCGAACATGCATTAAGGTTGGCGAACATGCATTAAGGTTGGCGAACATGCATTAAGGTTGGCGAACATGCATTAAGGTTGGCGAACATGCATTATGGTTGGCGAACATGCGCTGCTCCCGTGCTTGTGGTTTTTTTGGACTAATGACATGGCGCCGTTGAAGCCGCGCGAGCGTCATTTCCATCCACCAGCTGTCTAAAAACCAGGAAGAGACGCCTGCTCTAGGCGCTTTCTTGCCACTTATTCGTGCGTATATGTGTCCACACTCTATCTGTGACCATCTGATGATAAACCTGTGCTGTGCTTCTGATTGGCTCTCCTCTCCAGGAGATGAGTCAGGAGTTTGAGATCAAGCGGCTGTCATTGGAGGAGCAGAGGGACCGCCTCCAGCAGCAATTGGACAACCTCAAGGAGGAGCTATCGGCCAAACTCAACATATCCAGTCAGGAGGTATGTGGGCGGGTCCGGGCAGAGCCATATTGAAGGAGAGTTGCGCCATTGAGGTGGCACAAAACAGCGCTCGAGCGCTGTTCATGCAGAGCTGGAGTGTGACAAACTGGAGTTTGAAATACATTGTTTTAGCCACCAGGTGGCTGAGAAGTAGAGAAAAAGAATCCCGCACACTGTCTTCACTTAGTTAGATTTATTGAGCAACGTTTCGGTCATCAGGCATGATGAAGGTCTGAACGACCGAAACGTTGCTCAATAAATCTAACTAAGTGAAGACTGTGCGGGATTCTTTTTCTCTACTTCTCAGTTCCAGTTATCCGATGCACCTGTCCATTGTAGGTGTGCAGAAGGACTTTTTGGTATAGCCACCAGCATCTAATCATATCAAGCATATAATCGGTTAATTACATTAATTAATGGAACGTTGCTCCAGGTGTCCCACCTCCAGGAGATGGCCCGGGAGAAGGAGCAGAACCTGAGCTCGGCCCAGAACCAGATCTGCTGTCTGAAGGAGACCCAGGACAAGCTCCGAACCGAGCTGGACGCCACGCGGGCCCGGGTCCGAGAGACCAGCAACATGCTGACCGACCTGCAGGTGAGGGCAGTGGACAGTACGCAGCTACTGAAAATAGGCTCTATATACAAGATTCAAGAAATATCGTATATAGAGCTTTAACTCGGCTGTGTCAAGATGAGAATTCTCGTCTTTTGTTGATTTCTATGAATCCAGAATTAATACTATTACTATACTATTATATATTTACTGTATTTTAGCATTGCTTCCATGTTGTGACATCATCGAAATCCCCAAAACTCTGTGCACGTGCGCGCGCACGTGATCTTAGCAGCGTTGTTCTCGGAATTGAGGGGATGTGAGGTGAGGGACGATCTTTAGGAGCTCAATACCAAATTAGCACAGAAAGCATGAAAGGTAGCAGATCAACAAGCTTGAAACCTTTGTGCAAAGCAACGCATATTATGGCCTCGGTAATATCATAGGGAAGGAAGGAAGGAAGGAAGGAAGGAAGGAAATAAGGAAGGAAAGAGATCAAATAGATAGAAGCATGAGGAGAGAGAGGGAGAGAGAGAGAGAGACAGGGACAGGGGGGTCATGTGATTCACTAAAGGCCAGGTGGGCGCTCTTCTAATGGTGATGAAGCTATTAGCTGTTATCTGCAGCCATCTGGCTGATTAGAACCAACACTGCAGTAATGACACTGAGAGAGAGAGAGGGAGGGAGAGAGAGAGAGAGAGGTGAGCGATATATACAAGAGGAAAAGAGGAAATTCATGCTTGAATGAAAATGGAGAGAGAGAGAGAGAGAGAGAGAGAGAGAGAGAGAGCGCCTTGGATGGCAATTGGATGATTTGATGATGATTTGCACGCTGCGTTCATGATTTGAGGCTTTTTGTTCAAAACGGACAAATCCTGCAAACTTTGAATGCCAATTAGGATGGAATATGAAATATCGGACAGATCCGTCTTGAACACATGTGTAACGTAGAGATAGTGTATAACGATTTGCGGGATTTTTGGACAGAATCTGGAGGAGTAATATTAATACAAATTTTGGGCCGAGGTTCATCGTTGGCATCCAGGGAGTGTGTGTGCAAAATTTGGCATCGACCGGGTTAACGGTGCCGGAAATTAGCTGTACACAGACGGACACACACACACGGACGGAGTGCAAAACATAATCTCTCCCTATGCCTTCGGCCTGGTGGAGACAATGAAAATGGGAAGATGCCAAGAGAGAGAGAGAGAGAGAGAGAGATATGAAAGGGAGATATAATTGTGCGGTTACAGGTGTTTAGGATTGCCTATAGTTGGTCTAGAAGATATCAGGTGTAGAAGAGTGAGCGCGAACAAAAGCCATCGGAACGGGAAAGATGATTGAAAAGCAAGTGTAGCGCACACTGCGCACAAAACAGCATGAATGAAATGGCCTGGCAGGAGAAAAAAAAGAAAGGGGAAAATTAATAGAGAGAGAGAGAGAGAGAGAGGGAGAGAGGAGAGGGAGAGAGGAGAGAGGGAGAGAGGGGGAGAGAGAGAGGAGGGAGAGAGGGAGAGGGAGAGAGAGAGAGAGAGAGAGAGAGAGAGGAGAGAGAGAGGGAGAGAGAGAGGGAGAGAGAGGAGAGAGAGCAAGAGAGAGAGAGGGAGAGAGAGAGAGAGAGAGAGAGAGAGAGAGAGAGAGAGAGAGAGAGAGAGAGAGAGAGAGAGAGAGAGAGAGAGAGAGAGAGGAGAGAGAGAGAGAGAGAGCGAGAGAGAGAGAGAGAGAGAGAGAGAGAGAGAGAGAGAGAGAGAGAGAGAGAGAGAGAGAGAGAGAGAGAGAGAGAGAGAGATGCATGGACTGAATGAATGAATGGAGATAATTATGTGAAATTGGTGCAGTTACAGTAAAAGTTGAACGTTTCTGGTCCGGACATACAATATTAACACCTCATTAATATTAGGTGAGTTGAATGAAGTTACAGTGGAAGACTGCAGAGAGGAAGCCATAATCATCTATGCCATGAGGCTTAATCACTTTTCTACAGACACAAAATAACAATGATAATAATACAACATTTAAAATAGATTTCCGTATTAGAAATCCTATCAAAAATGGGAAACAATGGGGGGGAAAAAAACCCTCACGCTCCCAAGAACCGGGAAATGAGTCATGGTGCATGTAATTAAAACAAAAAGACAAAATTAAAAACTAAAATGCAAACTGTCTTGAAATAGAAGCGGAACGAGCTGGAGTGTACCGCCCTGAACACAGCAGCGATGAACTCCCTGGAGTAAATAAGTCTCAGCTCCCTTAGGGAATATACTAAAGGATGAGTCATCCTGCCTGGTGGGTGGGTGGTGGGTGTGTGCGTGCGTGCGTGCGTGCGTGCGTGCGTGCGTGCGTGCGTGCGTGCGTGCGTGCGTGCGTGCGTGAGCGTGTGTAAACTCTGTCTTTGTCTGCAGATGAAATGGTATATTTGCTTCTTGGGGTCCCTGGAACAAAATATGGCCGGGGGTCGGCTACCAAATACAATTTTTGGGAGTCCTTGACTTGAAAAGATGAACCGCTGAACTAGAAGACCTATAGGTCCTGTTGTAAACGGGGTGCTCCTGAATGAGGACATGATGGCAGGTGGTGGCGGGGCATGATTGCATGTGTTGGCGGGGCGTTCCACACTCATTCATCCCCTTGTTTGTTCCGTTTTCATGCTACCATAATTATTTGGTCGCACAGCCTTTGCGCAAAATTCCTTGTCAGTTCAAGGAAGCGCAACTTGGAACCCACTAACATGAGAGTCCATCCTTTATGTATTTTAAGGTCCAACTAAAAGGATGGACAAGGATGGATAATTTATTTATTTTTTATTTTCTTGAGTGTCTTGTATTTTATAGGTCAAAGCTTGGCCTTTTTAAAGTTTTCTTTCTGTTTGTACCCTTTCAGTAATGTTTTTGTGCTCTTTTTGCAATGTTGCTTGTTTTCTGTACGGTGACTACAGTTGGACTTGGGGCTGGAATTCTCAGTCAGTTGATTCTTCATGACCATATGAATGAAACCGCCGGGGTGATTTGTTTATTTTAATACAAGAATTCACGAACCTTGTGCAACAGCGCCCCCTAGCGATATTGACATCAGACTTTGGTGCTCTATCCCATTTCTACCCAGATTTAGAGGAATATCTCCTTTTAAATTAACACTAGGAATCTAGGATTATACAGAAAAAAATATCTCCACAAACTGAATTATATTCATGATACAAAAGTTAGGATGGTCTGATATTTCTCACTTTCATCTCCCGCACACTGCTACGGGACAGGTTTCGATTGTGTATACGCTGCGGTATAGCGCACCATAAATAGGCGATTTACAAGCTCACAACGCATAGCGCTGCAACGCATTGTGCGCTTGTAAATCGGCTATAATTCTGTGTGCGACTGTGCGTGCACTGTACGCCACCACTCTCAATTAAGAAAGCTTTACTGCAGATGCGCTGCCACTGATGCGGCCAGGAAAGCCAGCAGTATAGATACGGCACGGCATGGATTTCTAGAAGGCTACAGACTCGGAAGGCAATTCTTTCAACATAAAATGCTGCATTCCAGTTCAGGAGCGTAAGAAAGGGTCGAATTATCTTGAATGCTGCCTTCTAGTGTTGCCAACTCTCCAGTAACGGAAATAGCTAGTGGCTCCTCAAAGTCGGTAGAAGTCCCTAGCGACTTTTTAGCGTCCCTAGCGACTTTTAGGCGCCCCTAGCAACGAAAATATGGAGCCAGCCCAGAACACCATTTCCTTGCTCTGTGCACATAACCGAGCCGAGGAAGCCAGACGCGCCGAGCACTTTTGTAGCGTGCGTGCGTGCGTGTGTCAAAAAACGAACCGGGGCAATTTTAAAGCAATCACGCAACGCAACGCAACACAACGCAACGCAGGCAGTGGAGCTACCCGCGGATTTGAGGCTGAGAGAGGGAAAATGAAGAAAAAGGAGGGTTTTATCTCTGGCGCCTGTCAACACGATTTGTCCCCAATTCACCAGAAAAAGTAGCTAGATTTCTCGCCAGAAGCTTTTCACTAATTCAGTTGCTAGGGGGGTCTGGAAAGAAGCTAAATATGGCGACAAATCCACTAAGTTGGCAACACTGCTGCCTTCTAGTACGACTTGGAGAGGGCACTTTTCACCGACGGCCATACATACAGCATTGTATGTGTGGTGTTCATTAATATGTGCTGTCCCTTCCCCCAAAAATAAATGAAAATTATGTTTTATAAAAGAAAATAAGAAGATGTTGTGGTTGGGGTAATTGCTCATAATTGTACTCTTCACTGCATTTACCATCCCTAACCATTGGGGGCGGTGGGAAAGATCCATTAATACAGTGCCATGGGAGCTGCTATTAAGTGGGATACTACACATAAAGTGGGCCAACCGGAGGGGGTGGGGGGGAACCGGTGACCTTCCCACTCCCAGTAGATACTACACATAAACTGGGCCAACCAGAGGGGGTGGGGAAGGGTCGAACCGGCGACCTTCCCACTCCCATGAAACAGTTTGAGAACCACCGATATAGCAACATACGTTTTTTTTTCAGAAAACTGTCATGGGTTAACAATGCCCATTAGCTGTTCTAACATGACCACCAAGCACGGCCTGGTGGGGACGTAGTTGCGCGCTGGTGTTGTGCACTGAAAATAAGCCACTTTTCACAGCTATTTGTGTGTGCGTGTGTGTGTGTGTCTTCAGTGAGAATGTACAAACATTCCAGGGTCATTCCATCCATGTTCCAACTCAGTGATAACTCAGATACCTTTACATCCCTAGCAGCTAATACACCAGATATTGTTGTGGTTGATGAAGAGTCCAGAGAAGTGTCTGTATTAGAGATAGCCTGCGCCTTTGACCACAGCCTAGAGGAAGCCTTTATGACCAAAACAAATATCAAAATACCAACCACTTCTACATAACATCTCAGAGCTGGGCTATAGGTGCAGACTATTTGTCTTTATATTTGGCAGCCTAGGGCATATGCACAGACTGGTTGTTAGAGGGTTCCAACAACTTGGGATGCCCAAAAAGGAGGCAAAAAGGCTGGCAAAGTAGTGTGGTGTCTCTGCTATAATTGGCAGCCGTCATATATGCCGGAGACGCTGTTACTTATACCCATAGAGTACTGTGTGACATGCCTGTTGTATCATGAAAACACATGCCATGACTTTGCAGATGTAACTTTAATGCACCTATAATATTTGTGTCCTTGTATGCATATCCTTTGTGTGGACATAAATAAATGGTTAATGTGTGTGTGTGTGTGTGTGTGTGTGTGTGTGTGTGTGTGTGTGTGTGTGTGTGTGTGTGTGTGTGTGTGTGTGTGTGTGTGTGTGTGTGTGTGTGTGTGTGTGTGTGTGTGTGTGTGTGTGTGTGTGTGTGTGTGTGTGTGTGTGTGTGTGTGTGTGTGTGTGTGTGTGTGCCTGCGCCTGCGTGCCTGTGTGTGTGTGTGTGTGTGTGCAGGAGGAGATCGAGACAGAGAAGCAGCAGCACGAGGCCAGGGTGATGTCCATCCGGACGGAAGAGAAGCAGAAGATGGACAAGATGGCCGACGACCTGGACCAGAAATGGACGGACGCCCTCCGGTGAGAGGTTATAGGGCAGACCTTGGCATTGCATTAACTAAACTAAAACTGCATTTATTTTATTTTGAAGCCTGTTTATTCACATAGATACACGTAATCTGTTTCCTGCCGTGAATTGCGTGTGATTGGCAACCTGTTACCTTCCTTGTCGCCCCTCAAAAATGTCCACTCATGCCAAAATGCAGAGGTTTCAACAAAATATGGACTACTACGTATTTATTCACTGAAGTCCGTAAATAATATTAATAATAGTAGTAATAATAATATCATATACTCTTATCAGCTTGTCAAAACAATGCTATTCACTGCTTTTTATATAGAAATAAAATGAATATTATGCAGAATTGAGTTCAGCCTTTTGGCCCGGCCCTCCACAATTTTTCTGTTTCTCATTTCTCAGCTCTCACCCAGCTAACTCTCTCTCTCCTTCCTCTCTCGGTCTCACCTGGTGTCTCTCTCTCAGAGAGGAGTTGAGGCTGCTGAAGGAGGAGTTGTCAGAGGAGTACGAGGCTGATAAGAACTCGGCTCTCACCCAAGTGTCCCAGCAGAAGGATCTGGAGATGATGGCCCAAAGAGAGAGCTGGCAGAGGAAGGTGGAGGACCTGCTGGAGCAGGTAACGCGCGTCACACTCACACACACACACACACACACACGCACACGCACACATGCATGCACACATCGGCGATCACTCGGAGTATGATGGTCCTCCTGGAGAGGTTCTTATTGGGTCCTCAGATGATTGAAAGCTACTGGGGGTGGTATGTGGAGGAGCCCCCAAATATATTACGATCTTATGACCTTAAATTGGGTCTTGGCTCCAAAGGAGTAATATATGTGTGGCTATCACAAGGATCACAAACCAGGGTAAACAAAAATGTTACATTTATTGAGAAAAAGATAGCTTTACAGTAGCTAGAGGATAGGGCAAGTGTATATATACAGCATGTCGTCAGCTTGGCCAAAGCCAAAATAACAAACAAAACCCCAACCCAAAAAGAAAAACAGTCCTGAACTACACCAAAAAGAAAATCACAATCTAGGCTCCCTGACTAAACAGAAACAATGTGCCAAAACTGGGACAACGAAAGAAAATGGCAGCACACCCTTACCAATTACAGCTTCCCTTCTATGACAGAGTGCACACAGGAAAATGGTTTTGGATACTGTGATAGTGATTTATGAGTTGCTTAAAGTAACTTTGTCTGACTATCAACTTTGTCTGGCTAGTGACCTTGTCTGACTAGTAACTCTGTCTAACTAGTAGTTTCACTGGGAAAACAGGGTCTCAGCAGCATGTGCTGTTTTTACAATGGCAAAAACAATCTCCATGCCACTACTAATCTCTACTGCCACTCCCACCATCCATCATCATGCAGCACTGAAAAACACTAACAGTGGATTATACACAAACCACATAGGGCCGTAACAATATGGCTCCCTGCCTCCCTCATGTATACTATTCCTCCATGCGCTTCTGTTTTGAGCAAGGTCTTCCGACATCCGCACAACATGGCCTGTCCATCTGAGCTGGTGTTTAAATATGATGGTGCCAATGGTGTCGATGTTTGCCTCCTCGAGCACACTGACATTTGTCCGCCTCTCCTTCCTATCGATGCTTCCAGGATTTTATTGTAGGCACCTTTGGTGGTAGGACTCCAGGGCTCTTATGTGTCTGCTGTAGGTGGTCCATGTCTGCACCATATACTGTAGGAGCGTGGACAGGATAACTGCCTTGTAGACGAGCAGCTTCGTCTTTGCCAGCAGGTTGGAGTTTTCAAAGACCCTTCTACGAAGCTTTGCAAAAGCCCCACCTGCACAGCAGATGCAATGGTGTACTTCGCTGTCAATGTCTGCCCTTGAGGAGAGGTGGGTAGGGAAACTGGTCCACATTTTCAAGGACTACGTTGTTGATTGTTATCGTCGGTGAGATTATGGAGGAGTCTGGTGGGGGCTGATGGAGAACATTGGTCTTTTTCACGTTTATGTCCAATCCCAGCAAAAGCATCAAGTAGAGTATGCTCTGAAGATCTGTCTCTGTGTGGGCAATGATGGCATTGTCGGCTGCATATTGCAGTTCCACGATGGAATTGTGAGAGATCTTGGATTTGGCCTTGAAACGGTTAAGGTTGAACAGCGCTGCCATCTGTTCTGTATATGATCTGAACTCCAGACGGTAGGCTGTGAGCAATTAGGTGCAGAATGGCTGCAATGAAGACTGCAAACAGAGTGGGGGCAATGATGCAACCTCGTTTGACGCCAGTCAAACGGCAGTGGCAGTGCAGAGGACTGTTGCTGACATATTGTCATGTAGGAGCCGGAGAACCCTGATGTATTTTTCTGGACATCTACATTTTGACAGGATTTTCCAGAGGCCTTGCTGTTCACAGAGTCAAAAGCCTTTGCCAATGATTGCCATGTATAGTGGTATAGTAGTTTTGCCAGTTAACTTATTTGGGGGCACCATTTGCAATGTCCTCACAGAACAGTGTGGTAAAGAATAGTGGCAAAGTCTTAAATTAGTTATTCAGAACATTAACATTTCAGGATTAAAATGCAAATCTGACCATGACTGACTGGCTGCCTCACTAACCCATGGAATCTGTAATTCCACACTCCAATTTATGTTATTATGCTAACACTCACTCACTATCTCTCTCTCTCTCTCTCTCTCTCTCTCTCTCTCTCTCTCTCTCTCTCTCTCTCTCTCTCTCTCTCTCTCTCTCTCTCTCTCTCTACCTGTTTTAGCATATTTATTTTAGCAAAGTTTATATTCCTCATAATTCTGCAACAATATTAGCAGCTGACTTCAAAGGGCCTGGGGGCTTTATTCCCCCCTCCATGCGTTGCACGCTATTCCAGTCTGTTGGTTCTCCTCCTCTCCTTCTCCGACGGAGGAATGAGAGATACAAAGACATGTTTCTGTTTCTGTTTTTTAATTAGCTTTTCCCCCGAAGCCATAGTTCTGTTTCTTCTCTGATTCCCCAGTTCGACCCGAACCCGACACACACACGCACGCATGCACGCGCACGCGCGCACGCACGCATGCACACGCACGCATGCACGCGCGCGCGCGCGCGCGCACACTAGCTCTCTCTCTCTCTCTCTCACAAAAACACACAGACAGTCACACAGACAGTCACACACACAGTCACACACACAGACACACACACAGACACACACACACACACACACACAGACAGTCACACACACACACACACACACACACACACACACACACACACACACACACACACACACACACACACACACACACACACAGGACCGCACATGGAAACATCCAGTGGCACACACATGCACACACTGACTCACACACCGCGTGCAGATATCGATGGAAGCCGGCTTATGGCATAACTTTGCATGCACATTTGCACATAAATGCAATGCGACCCTCCCTTGCACCCTAAATGAATATTCTATGAGCGATCTCCTTGTGTTGCAGTCACGGTGCACAGAGCTCCATGTCTCCGTCTGGTCATTTACATATAGGAATTACACTGTTAAAAACACACGCTGCGTGTGAGCTTGTAGGTTTATAAATTATTTGAGTTAAGTTTGAAATAATAATAAGCTCCTTACATAATGTTTTCACACTTGTGGTGGACGAAATGAGGTAATAATATTACCAAAATGACCCTTACGGGTTCATTTGGTTCCATTTGTACACTCCCTGGCCACATTTACATGGCCACGGTCTCTATAGAAAAGGGCAAAGTTCCGTTGCCTTCTCACTTTTTATTCAGCATTTACACGGAGACGCAACAATGATTGAACACGCTGTAATGTGCATGCCAGGTGGCTAGGTGGCGCACCGTGGCGGTGACACACTGCCAGATAGACAAGGCACGCATGCGTAGTAGAATCACTTCCCTTCTACTTTATCACAAGGCTGTTTGTTTACATCGGTTTAATTACATTCACCACCGCTAGTCGCTACATTTGTATTCGTAGGATGAGTGGGGCGAGCTCATCCTAGGAACTCATATAAACAGAAGCGACGTAAGCTGACGTGAGCCATGATGTTTTGCGGATTCATAACTTTTCCTGTTTATATGGAGACGGGAGGCAGAGTGTTTATATGGAGACGGGAGGCAGAGTGTTTGTATGGAGACGGGAGGCAGAGTGTTTATATGGAGACGGGAGGCAGAGTGTTTATATGGAGACGGGAGGCAGAGTGTTTATATGGAGACGGGAGGCAGAGTGTTTATATGGAGACGGGAGGCAGAGTGTTTATATGGAGACGGGAGGCACAGTGTTTATATGGAGACGGGAGGCAGAGTGTTTATATGGAGACGGGAGGCAGAGTGTTTCTATGGAGACGGGAGGCAGAGTGTTTATATGGAGACGGGAGGCAGAGTGTTTCTATGGAGACGGGAGGCAGAGTGTTTCTATGGAGACGGGAGGCAGAGTGTTTATATGGAGACGAAAGGCAGAGTGTTTATATGGAGACGGGAGGCAGTGTTTATATGGAGACGGGAGGCAGAGTGTTTATATGGAGACGGGAGGCAGAGTGTTTATATGGAGACGGGAGGCAGAGTGTTTATATGGAGACGGGAGGCAGAGTGTTTTAAAAAATATCCACTCTGGAAAAGGTTTAGACTTTGTTCTGTTTTCAACCCCCGACAAATGCCGTTGTCATCTAAATGGACCTGTGCAAATACTTTATTTTTGCCGTTTTCTATGGAAACGGTTCTCGTGTAAAAGGGGCCTCAGAGTTAAGGAGGTCCTTTCAAATAATGAGTACTAGTTGGACGCCTAATATGCCTTGGTGTCGTCGTAAATCAGTGTCACATACATATTCTGAAGAAAACCTGGAGACTGACACTGAATAATTGGGATAAAAATTAGAACATTATAATGGTGTAAAAAAAGACCAAAGGGCTATATCTTGTGCCACCCCTTACCCCTTATCCCTAAACCTTTTTTTATTCTTAAAATTGCCGATCTACAAGCCCTAATGTGTCGATGTAGAACAGCTAGTTGAACTATTATTGTTATTATTTGACTATTCAAAATAGTAAAAAATGGCAAATAAGTTTAGGGATAAGGGATAAGGACACATTGACATATTGTCTTTGAGTGTCCGTTGTTTCTGTGTCCTGTTTGTTGTTGCGCTGCACCGTGTAGTCACCATCACAGTCCAAACGTCCTTAAATATTCAAAAGGCACGAGGCCTAAACATCAAACAGTGTGACACTTATACTGCCAACGTCCATGACACACTGTGTGTGTGTGTGTGTGTGTGTGTGTGTGTGTGTGTGTGTGTGTGTGTGTGTGTGTGTGTGTGTGTGTGTGTGTGTGTGTGTGTGTGTGTGTGTGTGTGTGTGTGTGTGTGTGTGTGTGTGTGTGTGTGTGCGCGTGTGCGCGTGCATGCGTTCATCAGTGACTTTGGGGATTCAGGGAGCCTTTCATGTTTATTTTAGAACGCTAGAGGACAATAGCGCTTTGAGGTACACACGTCTCCTTCAGAGGATGTGTGTGCGTGCGTGTGAGAGAGAGTGTGTGAGAGACAATACTTGCATGTATGTGTTAGAAGGATAAAACGTGTGTGTGTGGCGTGCGCGCGTGATTCACTACAGTACTCCCATGTACCATAATTCTAATGTCAATCCCAGTTAATATTCCAAAATCCACTCTAACATAGATAATGTAATACTTCCAACCTTCAATGTGGCCCAGGTTCTCTCCTCCATACCCTCTCACTCTAAATCCATGGTACCTTAAGCACTGTGAGACTCGCACAGCCCTAAATCCTGGTCAGGATTACCGTGCTACAGGAGTGGGCAGTGGAGAGAATCATCTTTGACACAGAGCGCTCTGCAGTGGTGGTAAAAGTACTCAAATGTTTTACTTAAGTAAAAGTATCAATACTGCAATGTAGAACTTCTCTGTAGTAAAAGTAAAAGTTCGGAAATTCAAAATGTACTTGAGTAAAAGTACAAAAGCATTGGCATCAAACTGTACTTAAAGTAAAAGTTCTCATTGTGCAGAATGTCTCATTTCAAGTTTTCAAATGTATTATAATCTTTTGAAAATAGCAGATGTACCAGGCCTTTAACTAATTTCATTTTACTTATCTGTGTCCGTCTGTGTCCGTATTGTAACTAACGATCTTTGATCTGTGTGTGTGTGTGTGTGTGTGTGTGTGTGTGTGTGTGTGTGTGTGTGTGTGTGTGTGTGTGTGTGTGTGTGTGTGTGTGTGTGTGTGTGTGTGTGTGTGTGTGTGTGTGTGTGTGTGTGTGTGTGTGTGTGTGTGTGTGTGTGTGTGTGTGTGTGTGTGTGTGTGTCCGCGTGCGTGTGTGCAGATCTCTCTGCTGAAGCAGTCGCTGGAGCTGCAGCTGTCTCAGTCGCAGTCGGCTCTTCAACAGCTGCAGTCTCAGTTCAGCCAGGAGAGGGAGATCCTGAGCCAACAGCTCAAAGGTAAACACAAGAAGCCGTGTTGACGGGAAAACACAGCTGCAGGTAACGCAGCCATGTTGCACAATAATAAAAGTCACTAGTAGGGATGGGATCGTTTATCGTGATAAAAAAATGCTCACAATAATCGTATTGTGGAAATTTAAATGTATCGTGAAATGTTCCTCCTCCGTAGGATTAATTAGCTGGAGCTGCAGATTCAGTACCACTTAAACCCCTCCATATACTTGATGAAACTAATTCAGTAGTGCCATATCCGTAAAGCCGAGCTTACCTTAACTCTGTCCTGCTTGCCATAGCCGTAAAGCCGAGCTTACCTTAACTCTGTCCTGCTTGCCATAGCCGTAAAGCAGAGCTTACCTTAACTCTGTCCTGCTTGCCATAGCCGCAAAGCCGAGCTTACCTTAACTCTGTCCTGCTTGCCATAGCCGTAAAGGCGAGTTTTGTTTAATCCATGTTAATCCGCGATTGATTATCATCACGTTAGCATGTTGTAGCATTTTTAGCTAGCTCCAGGCGGCAATCACGTAAAAACGGCCAAAAATCCCGCGTGCACACCTGTGCACGCGCACAAGCCGTCTTTATATGCATTATGGCTCATAAACTGCAAAAAATGCGATATTCGGCGCGTGATTAGAGCTTAGATTGATTTAGTTATGATTTTTAAAAAGCGATCGCGGGGCCAAGCTGATCCCAGGTCAGTATTATGATATGTCCGACTTTCACTTCCGGTTCAAACTGATGTAAACATCCGGTAGCTTTTGGGAGAGTTTATTAAAAAAACGTCTGGCACTTAAGGAGTTAAACCCACCCTATACTTGATGAAACTGACTTGTAAAGAGTGCATTTGGTGTGCGCTCTTAGTTCCCTGTTTGCCGTGAGCTGCCACTGACAGGCTCTGTCTGGCTTTTGTCTTTCTGTGCCCAGATTTAACTAAATTATAATTAGTCTTCCCTGTGTCTGATGTAACTAATGGTGTGTGCGTGTGCGTGTGCGTGTGCGTGTGCGTGTGTGTGTGTGTGTGTGTGTGTGCGTGTGTGTGCGTGCGTGCATGCTCTCAGAGCTGCAGAGGGAACATCAGAGGAGGGAGCATCGACTGCAGGAGGCTCACTGCTGTGCTCTGAGCACCATGGAGGACGCACGGCAACACCAGATCAGGGTACACACACACACACACACTAGTTAAGAAACAGATCGTGGCAAAGACAACCATGTGGGTTAAGTCGTAGACAAACCTCTGCGGCAGTGGCTATGGGGTGTAGAGCGGCCGGATGGGAACCAGATGGTTCCCGGTTCGATCCCGGGCTCGCCCAGGGTTAAGTGTCGAAGACTCTGAACGCCTGTAATTGCTCCCGATGTGCAGTTGGTGCCTTGCATGGTTTCCAAGCACCTGTGTTGGTCCCCCAACATGGCAGGTGAAGGACTACATTTGAATATGCTGATGCTGTATTCGGTAGCATGTATTATACATGATATATCTCTGCAGTGTATTGAATCTCATCCATAACAATGGCTACTATGAGCCAACGGCTTGTCTGTCTGTCTTGTCTGTCTGTCTCTTTTAAGCCTGTAGCTCGCAACAACTGCAAACCCTTTTTAATCTCAGCTATCTATGTTGATCTGGTGTCAGTGGATATGGCCAGAGATGGCTGCCGAATCCATTATCCGTTCTTTAAAGCCGGACCGCGGACGGTTCCCATTGTTCTCTTACGATAGGCTATGCCCTACAAACTGGCACAGAGCTGGTGTCTACTGCCAGCCAGCGCGCCACTCTGGGACCCATTACCATAGGCTTCTGTTTGGACAGTGCCAAAGACGCTCAGTGTGTTTTAATGGGATTATTTCACGCCCTACACAATGCCTCGGACGCAGTCGCCGCTGTCGGGCAGAAATACTTGTATGTAAGAGGCACAGTGGTGCAGTCAGTAGCGTTGTCGCCTCACAGCTAGAATAGAGTGTCATCCTCTCCTCTCCTCTCCTCTCCTCTCCTCTCCTCTCCTCTCCTCTCCTCTCCTCTCCTCTCCTCTCCTCTCCTCTCCTCTCCTCTCCTCCCAGGCTCTGGAGGAGCGTCTGAAGCAGGAGCAGAGGGAGGAGGTGACGGTGCTGAAGGAGGCTCACAGGAGAACTCTAGACATCCTCCACCAGCAGTCTGAGCAGGAGCTGCAGACACTACGCTTTGAACTGGAGGATGAGGGCAAGGCCATGCTGGGTGAGAGACACTGACACAGATAGAGAGAGAGAGAGAGAGAGGTCATGCTGGGTGAGAGAAAATGACACACACACACACACACACACACACACACACACACACACACTTTCAGTGGAGTAATAGGAGAGGGGACCGAGTAGGACCCTGGGGGAACCGGGGCAACCAAGTACAGTATGGGCTCTAGGGTTTAAGTGGTTCATTACTGTCTGGTGTTATTTATCTGACATCCGAGTGACAGCCCAGTCAGTACAGACTAGAGTCAAACACTTGTTTTTCTTTTATTACAACAGTGTTCACACCACAACATCCACTTCTTTTATTACAACAGTGTTCACACCACAACATCCACTTCCATGTTGGAAAGAAAGATGCCGACGTGTCAACACAACGTGTGATTTGTGCAATTCAGCCATATGGGAATATGTGGTGGTGACAGTACAGCATGAATAAAACAATCTCCATGGATTAAAGCTAGATACATTCTCGCGACTGAGAATCCTAACGTGTGATTTGTGAAACGGTATGAAAAGGAGCTCTGCGGCCTCATAGGTGTCTGTGATGTAAGGAATGGAATGGAATGGAGGTCGGTTCTGCTGTACTGGATCAATACTGGACTCACAGCAATACTGGACTCGCCTCCAATCTGCTGCTCACTCTCTGTCTCTCTCTCTAATTCACTCTCTCCCCTCTCTGCTTCTTTTTCCTCTCTCAATGCCTGTCCATATCTCTCCATCTCGCTCTCCATATACCCTCTCTCTTCATCTCTCTCTCCATCCCCCCCTCTCTCTCCATCCCCCCCCTCTCTCTCTCTCCCTCTCTCTCTCATCCTCCCGTAGCGTCTCTCCGGTCAGAGCTGAACCATCTCCACGCCACGGCCACAGAGCACCTGAAGCAGATCCACCAGAAGGACAACACGGTGAACAAGAAGGAGCTGGACAAGACCAAGGAGCTCTGCCAGAAGCAGGTACTAAACCATGTGTCAGAAGCTGGCATTAAACCAACAGGTACTAAACCATGTGTCAGACGCTGGCATTAAACCAACAGGTACTAAACCATGTGTCAGAAGCTGGTGTTAAACCAACAGGTATTAAACCATTTGTCAGAAGCAGGTATTAACTCCTTTTCTGCTAAATGTATAGTCACAGATCGCCTAGGACGAGATCGATCGAGCCCTTAGTTTATAATGCTTAATAATGCTTAATACATTTTTACCGGCTCTTTTTAAACGATGAAGCTTCCGCGGTGTCGACGCCATCGATCATTTTCCTTCATCCAGACTATCTTTAGCGACGATTTTATTGGAAATTGAATGTCAATGTCAGCCAGGGCCTCTCTCTAACGTTCTCTGCGCGTCTCTGCACCAAACCCACGTCACCAGTAGGTCTCTCTAACGTTCTCTGCGCGTCTCTGCACCAAACCCACGTCACCAGTAGGTCTCTCTAACGTTCTCTGCGCGTCTCTGCACCAAACCCACGTCACCAGTAGGTCTCTCTAACGTTCTCTGCGCGTCTCTGCACCAAACCCACGTCACCAGTAGGTCTCTCTAACGTTCTCTGCGCGTCTCTGCACCAAACCCACGTCACCAGTAGGTCTCTGCACCAAACCCACGTCACCAGTAGGTCTCTGCACCAAACCCACGTCACCAGTAGGTCTCTCTAACGTTCTCTGCGCGTCTCTGCACCAAACCCACGTCACCAGTAGGTCTCTCTAATGTTCTCTGCGCGTCTCTGCACCAAACCCACATCACCAGTAGGTCTCTCTAATGTTCTCTGCGCGTCTCTGCACCAAACCCACGTCACCAGTAGGTCTCTCTAACGTTCTCTGCGCGTCTCTGCACCAAACCCACGTCACCAGTAGGTCTCTGCACCAAACCCACGTCACCAGTAGGTCTCTGCACCAAACCCACGTTACCAGTAGGTCTCTGCACCAAACCCACGTCACCAGTAGGTCTCGCGAGCCAAAAACAGATGACCACACCATGAAATGCTTTGGTTTGGCATGGTTACACAAGCAGTAGAGTCCCAAGCAGTTGCCCTTCATGCAAATTAATTAGAAGTTATAATTTAGGCATCGTGTGTACAGTATCCCTTCGGATGAATCCTTATTTAACACACACACTTCTAAAGCCTGTTTTTTTCGCCCACATAACTACTACTCCTCTGAAACCAATTACCGCAGCCACTAGCCAGTGCTATAAACAACTTGAATTCTGGGAACTCCGTCCAGAAATAATGATCAGTCGTAGTGGTGAGATGCTCATAGTATTATTATCCGGCAGAAAATAACTTTGTTTAGCTGAACACATGTGAACCAATACCTACTAACAGTCAGTGTTGGAAAAGTTCACTTTCTACATGAACTTGATCAAAGTTCAGTTCACTAATTTAAAAATGAACAAAAATGTTCAACTAAAGCTCTTTTCAACTTGTGAATTGAAAGCTGATATGCTTTTATTGTGATGGCAAAAGTTTCTGAACGTCTCACATCCTGCATATTTCCACATGCTGAAAACAAGCTCTACAAGCTATACAAGCTCACAACGTGTGTGAGGTTTGAGGTCAGATGTACAGTTGCTGGCCAATATTGATGACATCAGAGATCTCTGGGCATTCCCATATATGGGCTTAACACAAAGAAGTGACCCGTCTTGTTAGCTTATAATGCAGATCTCTCTGGCACTATCGCCACACACTGCACGATATTTGCTCCGATTATGCTGTCGGGGAGCTTTTTTGGTGCTCGCCGACAAAACTCCCGATCTGACGCAAGATCGGGCTTTGATCGTCGAGTTTTTGCTCGCTGTGTGTGAAAGGAGCAGCGAGAAGATCCAGCGTCGATAAAAGCGCTCGCCGACGCCTTCCCGAGCGTTTCTGAATATCAAGCAGGTTTGATATTTGACTCTGTCGCCGACTGGACATCATACAGTATGAACTGGGTTGTGACTGCGCCCCGAGAAGGCCTGTATTACAGCCAATGAGAGCACAGGACAGCTGGTGCAAAGTAGATAAGAACTCCTCACCTCTCTCCTCTCCTCACAAACACCTACTTTCCTCTCTACCTCTCCTCTCCTCCCCTCTACATCTCCTCCCCTCCACCTCTCCTCTCCCCCCTCTACCTCCCCTCTCTCCCCTCCACCTCCCCTCCCCTCTCCTCCTGTGTGACCTAGTTAACTACAGTATGTAGGACTTGTGTGGTTCCCTGATGACTACAGCAAAATCAACCGCACTGCAATATCTACGTCCTTTAAGCTCTTTTCAAGCCTTCCTCTGTGTGCGCGTGCCCATCCGTCCATCCGTCTGTGTGTGTGTCTTACTCTTAACCACATATAAATGCACGTTCATGAGCATGCATGTGTTTAGTTACGAGCCTTTTCACGTTACCACTGCTCTGCTCATTTAAGGGGTGTGGTGGTTGGGGGGGGGGGGGGGGGGGGGGGGGGGGTTCACACTCACACTCACTTCAACCCTGGCGTCTCTATTTTTAGGCCCATTATTATAACCTTATAATATTAAAATAAAATATGTGGTAAAGAAAGACAGAGACTGCCTTTCCCACTTATACATAGCCTCACATGGTCAGCACCAAACTATTTGAATATGTTACTATACGTATACCTACAGTATGCTATAGCTGCGTGTGTATTCAGGGAGT
>NC_136803.1:13664449-13939449 GCF_951216825.1 Electrona antarctica | reverse complement strand
AATCAATCCATTCATTTATAGTTGGTATTACATTTGTAAGCCACTTTTTTGTTAAGGCTTTTTTGGATGCCACCAGCAATACCCTCAATAGATACTGATGAAAACCACTAATTTTCAACATTGAACTATGTCATTAATATACCTTAGAGTTGTTGTGTGGAAGTAATACAGTGTAACAAAGTGTACCCCAGAACTGGAGGTCTGGAACCTGGGGACGTGTAATCAGTGACATCACAAACATGTACTCTTTGGCTTGCAAAGTACACTGCTATACCTCTGACTGCAGTGTGTCGGCTCATACGTACTCCAGTTTTAGGTGACAAGCTATCACCCTTTTTAGGTGATACCATGTAAACGTTTCTGGCGAAAGGTAAACAGTGTGCGCTAATGCTAATGATAGCCAATCCTTAGAGTGAGAGTGAGCATGCAGGGGGCTACAGTGGGGATGGCTACGCAGGCGCTGGCACAGGTTAACTACACTAATGCTACCACCTAGCGGCACAGTGAACGTGGTGATATCCCAGGGTGAAAGTGGTCGGTCAGTAAAAACAGAGAGATGTGTCAGGGTGAGCAGTGATAAGCAATTCACTGCGGCAGGTGACGTGATGTTTCTAACTTTAGAAAACGACACCGCGGTGATAAGCTATCACCTTAAACTGGAGTATGTATAGGCCTTTTAACATGTCCTGTGTTACACCGCTACTTCTGACTGCAGTGTGTCTGTGTCTAGGACAGACACACAGAGACCAGGAGGGACTGTCCAGCTCCGTCTCCTACTCAGAGCTGGTCAATGAGGGTCAGTTAAGTTGTCATAATATCACAGTTATATGTATGCCATGCTGCCATCAATGCATTAAAACATTCCAAATACTGTCACACAACATCTTCTGTAAAACCTACGTAAAGGGATGTTTCACTTTTGAATATGTTTTGGGCTCATTTTATCGTCTACTCAGGTTTTTGTGAACACCCGTCAGCTTTTCAGTTGCTCGATTCAGTGTTTAGATATTTGATATTTAATTAATTTTATCCGACACACCCCCTTCCTATACAAGCCCATTTTAACTTCAATCAAACTCCATTTTAACCATGATAGATACACCAAAAAGACCTGTTCTTGGTTCTGGTGGTTTTTCCCCCCAGAATAAAATAAAAATAAATAGAAAAAGTAGCCTAATTAAAAAAACACTCCTCAATATCCAAATACTGTATCGAGCAACTTAAAAGCTGTCTGGGGTGAATCACAAAAGCCCAAGTAGACGATAAAATGAACCCAAACATGTTTGAAAGTGAAATACCCATTAACGTGTTCTACAGGTCTTCATCTAGACTAAATTTGACTCGGGAATAATGCAGGTTGAAAGGGACATTTTCCACAAGGTCTTGATTGATTGGCCCACAGCTTTAAAGCAAAAGGTCTGTCCACTTGTGATTGGCCCACAGCCTTAAAGCAAAAGATCTGTCCACTTGTGATTGGCCCACAGCCTTAAAGCACAAGGGGCGCGGGCACATTGTCGTGGCAAGAGGCGGCAAGAAAGCGCCTAGTCCACACGTCTCTTCCTGGTCTTTAAACAGCTGGTCGATGGAAATGACGCTCGCGCGGCTGCAACTTGACTTGAACGTTTCCGGGGTTTTTTTTGCCGACGAGCGTCATTTCCATCCACCAGCCAAAAGAGACATCTGGTCTAGGCATTTGTTGACGCTTAAGTGTGCTTACACCCAAGGTCTGTCCACTTGTTATTATCCCACAGCCTTAAAACACAAGGTCTGTCCACTAGTGATTGCTTCACAGCCTTAAAAGAACGAGGTCTGTCCACTTGTCATTGGCCCACAGCCTCAAAGCCGCCCTTCTCTTTCAGGACGATAAGAAGTTTTACCAGCTGGAGTTGGTGAACAGAGAGACGGGCTTCAACAAGGTGTTCAACTCCAGCGCCAATGTGGGCGTCATCAACCCCCTCATCAAGGTGAGATGGCCATGACTCTCTGGGTAGCCTACTGGCAATGTTTCTCAAAGTAGGTGCCGTGGTGGCACCCTATAGGGTGCCGTGACACAAGTCCAGGGGTGCCCCAGAACACTTTGATAATATTTGGAATGGATCAATATCTGTTCAGTTTTACCACTTAGTAAAACGTACCTGAGTTGCGCTGTACTTGAGTTATTTTTTCCCACCTACTAGCCAATACAAGCGAGCTATGTAGATGTTGTAGATCGGCTATTTTTGGTGAACGTTCCTCCCCAGAATAGGGATATCCTGGGGTTCAAGTGGTTAAACATCAAGAATAAAGTTATTTTAACCCATTCTGGGCGGGAACCCCTTTTGGTGTTTTAACTAAGCATTATGTTATGCTTTAGCTATTGAAAAATAGCAGATCTACAAGCTCATAGCGCGCCACTCGGTGGCGCGCTATGAGCTTGTAGATCTGCTATTTTTGAAATATCATGAAAATGTCCTAATGGAAATGGATGTTCTCTCAAGTAAAGTTTTCCTCGTGACACATACTGGGACATGTAGTATGTCGCAGGGACTTACCCCCAAACCAACCCTTGATGCCGAGTGCCAAGCAGGAGGCATTGGGTCCCGACCTCCCAGTCCCAGGGTGGACACTCTAACCACAAGGCCACTGAGCTGTACCATGATATGACATGAATGTAAGGTATAAAGTATGAAGTAACAATGTAATTCAGGGTGCCGTGGAGGTTATGTAGAGTGGTGTCCTGCCTGGCACAAGTTTGAGAACCACTGTCATAGAAATACATGGAAGACTGCCGCACTTGAGTCATCTTAAAATTGTCTCATATAAGCTTTGTGGTCCAAAAATAAAAATAACGATATTGTCAGGGAGGTGGCTCTGTATCGTTTATGACAGTCAGTCAGTCATATTTGATATACAATCTGTTAAGCTAAAATGTAACTAATTCGGTGGCAGTCACATTGGTGATTTCTCACAGTCAGTTGATTCTTCATATCCATGTGAGTGAAATCGCCGGGATCAATTGTTTATTTTTGGAACACAGTTCTTATTTGAAGCGATCAAAGTGAAGAAAAGTCTATGGGAATTCAGAATGTTGGAGAAAACAAACGCAACCCATGTAGGATGTGTAAATTATGTCACACTTCGGTGCTCTACCCAGGGACATCGCTGGCTATTTCGTTGCCCTACGCATTATGTTTGTGTCTTTTCTTTCCGGCCCACCTCCCCTGCCTTGCTTCCCTCTCTCACCTCTCATTGCAAATGAATGAGTGACGGCTGCCCGGTTATCAGCAGGAAGGGGCGAGAAGTGAAAAGCATCTTCTCTGTGCTATCATACCGGAGGTTATCAAGGGGAGCAGACGGGGTGCATACTTAGTTTAGTCATTGGTTAGACATGGGTTAAGGTTAGGTTTAGGTGTGCTGCCCCGTGGGAGGTTAGGTTTAGGGTGAGGGTTTGAGATAGGTTGTAGTTGTAGGACTAATGACTGGTCTAACCAATGACTAGTCTAAACCAAAAACTGTCTAAACTAAGTACTGCACCCGGGCAGACGCTTATCCGACATACCAAACATCCGACAACACCGTCGCTCCCGACATCCATTGCCTGTTACAAATCACCCGTGGCTCCAGACATGCGTTGTCGGTTACAAATCACCTTTTGCGTCCACGTGCGGTTAGGGTGTTTGGGTAGGGCGTCGGACTAATGACTGTCGGGCTCTTGGTATGTCGGAACTAATGCATGCACCCGGTTATCAATACATTTATGATCCTGATTATACCATGAGGTTATCAATACATTTATGATCCTGATTATACCATGAGGTTATCAATACATTTATGATCCTGATTATACCATGAGGTTATCAATACATTTACAGAACCAGGTGTGAGGACCATGATCCCAAAAAGAAGCAGTGCTTTTTCAATATCAAGGCCCATTATTTATTCTCCATGTGTGTCACGGACCACCGTTTGATGAGATTTAGCCTTTCACGCCCAAAACTTTTTTTTGTCATAATATTTTGACCACAATTCCATGCTGTATTAATGTGGTACCATTAGGATAAATAACTGTTACAGGCAAAAGTTGATCAAAATAACAATTCTTCTACATTCTCTAATTGTGTAGACGTCCTATAAATTAAATAATGCAGATGTTTATCAATAATTTAACTCTTGAGAATTTAACTCTCAAGAGTTAAAGATCTATAAGGGTCCATTTGGTTACCAGCTCTCCACATGGAAGCCCCCTCAAGGACCACTGGTGGTCCCCGGACCACTTGATTGAAGTATTACTAATACCCTCATTGCTTCTACCCAGACTGCTGTGATGTAAAGTTCTCAAAGAGATTATTTTACCAGGCGGGTTCATTTGAACTGATTTACTGCCAGAGAAAATACATGAATGCCAGCGACCTTGTTTTGTTTTTCATAATTTTATTAAGTAGAATATTTATCTGCAGTTTGATAATAACAATAAACGTCAGATTACGGTAATACAATTTCTCCTTTTAACCCATTTAGGACGGGAAGCCCCTTTGGGGTAGTTGTTGTTATGTAGCCTGCCCTACAGTATATTAAAAGAAATTATACTTTTTGAATAAATATTTTAAGTTTTTCAGAAAACCGTCTCAGGTCTAAATGGGTTAATATTTTAGGAGAGGCACGAACCATAAATACCCACGTGTGTGTGTGTGTGTGTGTGTGTGTGTGTGTGTGTGTGTGTGTGTGTGTGTGTGTGTGTGTGTGTGCGTGTGCGTGTGCGTGCATCTGCATGCAGTTAAAAACAGGCAGCCAGTCAGGTCATCGCTTCAACAGCTTCCCTAGCCAGTCGGCTGTCCGATTCGTGGCGAGAGAGGGAGGTGAAGAGGAGGAGAGAGAGGAGGTAGGTCACCCCTGTCCAGCCCTCTACCTCCTCCTCCACATCCACCTCCTCCCACCTGCTCTCCTCCTCATTATCATTCATCATTTGTTTGTTTGTTTGTTTGTTTTCTCTGCTGTTTTGGCTTTTTACTGTGTGTTTCCTTTATTTTTTGACTAATCGTGTAGTCTGTGACATTATGACACGTATTTACTATGACACTTGTCTATATATGGCATACTAGGAGTCTGGTACAGCGGTTCTCAAACATTTTATTTTCAATGACCACCATAACTCTGAGTGTGTACAAATGGAACTGAATGGACCTGTAAAGGTCCATTTGGGTCCTCACTCTTACGAGTTACAGACCTGTTATGGTCATTCAGGGCTAGCTCTTTGTGTTTCTGGTAATGCTCATTTTGTATGTCCGTGACAGCATGGCCCTGCTGACCCCTGGCTATGAGGCTAACAATGTTCTCTTCTGTGTCCCTCATTCAGCCGTCCTGAGGACAGCCCCTTCCCTGGACAGCCCCGCTGGACAGACACACAGGACAGACACACAGGAAGGACACACAGGACAGACACACAGGAAAGACACACAGGACATACACACACATATACACAGGACAGATACAGGACAGACACACAGGACAGACACACAGGACAGACACACAGGAAAGACACACAGGACAGACATACATGCACAGGACAGATACACAGGACAGACACACAGGACAGACACACAGATAGGACACATACACAGGACAGACACACAGGCACAGTCACAGACACACAGGACAGACACACAGACACACAGGACAGACACAGACACACAGGACAGACGCACAGGACAGGCACAGTCACAGACACACAGGACAGGCACACACAGGACAACCAAGAAAGACACGCAGGGGAAGGACGAGAAGAGGATCCGTATGCCCAGTCCTTCTCTTTCTGTCAGGCAACAAACAAACACAACAGAACACGTTGCTATTATGATCAAATAAAGCCCAAATGGTGGGACAGAGAGCTAGAGGCGCTAAGAGGGCTCGATCATAAATGAGTGCTAGCCGTTTCCAAAATGTACAAAACATTTGTACAGGGAAACACATCTACCGGGGACTTTGCATGACAAGGTGCATTCGAAGCCGAGGAAACCAAGCCAGCGTCGGCTTCAAGGTTGTTTTTTTCCACGTCTTTTGTCATCCAAACTCCACGATACACAGTGCTGCTGGCACACACGGCGACAGGCCGATATTTATGAGTCTGATTCCAGCTCGCTGTCCCGAGGCTTCTGTACATGATGTTTGAAGCAAAAAAAAGGGAAAACAAAGAAGAAAAAGCAAAAAACTGTCTGGAAGTTCTCGGGGGTGGCAGGGACGACATCACACAAGCCAAATAAAGCTTGAATCAAGTTTTTTTTAATATATATATATATTTATAAGACGTAACAGAAAATTATTTCACTACTGTCACTCTGTTTATGTCGCCAGTGGACCAGACAAGACTTCTGACATGGGAAATATATGGCATCATTCTCGTCTCCCAGGAACTCTTATGTTTATGGTTATTGGTTAAGGCGATGCTTTACTGAAAAGAACGCAATACTGTATCCTTGTAAGATATCACGTAGCGTTGACAGACGCAGGCTTTTTGTCAAATTTCTTATTTCATCAGACATGTCATTGACAGAACTCTTTTACATTCAGTATATGACTCTGCCAGGTCCACCCTAGAGCATGCTGGGATGAAGAAACACACACACACACACACACAAACCTATCATCCATGCTGAACATTGTTTTGCCGTTGCAAAAACTTTTTTAAAGATTGGTTCTTGGCATTTTCTGCTTCATTCAGATAGTGGGGCTGTAGGGAGACAGCCAACCGAGTTGCAGAGAGACTCGTTGAGATGTGACGCCGACCGGGACTCGGATTCGAACCCCCTGCCTGGTCCTCACAAAGGAATGTGCGGTCAGTGCAATAGGCTACCTGGTTCAGCCACCGGGCACAAACACCCTCGCTTGTTACTTTGACTCGACTCGAAAAGTGTATACGCAATTCCGTGAATGTTGGTTACACGAGCCAGTCCTCCCGACACACACACACACCACCACCGGGGGACGCTGGAAACAAGTTGACACAATTGTACAGTTGTCACACATACACACACAAAATGCATGGTTGTCAGTCTGAAAACGAGGCGTTGTTTGTGTTTGTTACCTTTTTGCTGAAACGTGAGTATCAGAGATGATGAGGAGAATGTTGCTTCATCCTACAGACCTAATGGTTCTCAACCTGTGATCGGGGGGGGGGGGGGGGGGGGGGGGCAGATGACGTGACAATTAAGCCTTTTAACTCAATCTGTGCCAGAACGAGATAATCTCGAGATCGAGAATAGCTATTTAGTCCTCCTGTGCCAAAACGAGATTACGAGATTTGATTGACAGGGAGCCCGCCAGAAGCGTAGAAAGCGTAGATTAACTTTTGTCTGGCAGCCCGCCAACAGCGTAGCCTACGTTTTCTAGGCTTTATATTCTTTAATCCATGATTTGATCGGATCGCATCGATAGCTGTCTCCCGTTAGCATCCCGTGTAAAGTGTGACCGTGGACGTGGCCATTTTGAAGATGCGCACGCATGCACTTGCACTCTATGTGCTGTTTTCAATGGCCTGTATCTCCAAATCGGCGCAATGAACGTCGTTTCTGTGATACTCGCAGTCTGGTTTTGTCTGCAGCGAGCGAGGGACCAACAACCGGTCAAGACACCACACAGCATTACGTCATCGTAACATCCGGTTACGGATATTTGGCTCTTCAAAATAAGGGTTCAAAGGGGAAAAACCTTGGCAATGCGCGATAAATAGATTAATTAATCCTGGCGGAATTTTTTTTTCGATTATTTGGTTGGGTTATTTGGTTAATTAAATAAGGTTAGGAAGCGAAGACGTGCGGTGGACTCCATGTTGCTCCCTGGAAGGACAGAAACATGCGCAATGGGCTGAACACTTCCGCGTTCAGCTTCCTTGGTCTCAATTGCGCATGTTTCTTTCCTTCCAGGGAGCAACATGGAGTCAGTCCACCGTACGGTCTTCGCTTCCTAACCTTATTTAAATAACCTTGGTTGGTCAGAGGACTCTACTTCTTCGTTGGTTTTTCACGCATTTCTCTGGCACTGGTGCCACGATCTCCCCTAGAGGGCTGGGATGGAGTGTGTTAAATGCCTCAGTCGAAGCCTGAAAAGGTTGAGAACCACTCTGTTACGGACCAACAGTTAAAACCCAGGACTGAAACCAACGACACTGTCGTTTGGTTCACCTGACTTTAGTCTTCCATAATACAATCGACACACAGTGATTACTGTTACAGAAAGTGAGTTGGTCTTTTACACAAATAATATTACTTTTGCCCCCCCACCACACACACGCAAAAAAATGGGATGTACGACTACACAATCTGTTTAGTCAGCTTCTTTTAGAACTGGATCCAAATGTTTTGAATAAGAAGAAGAGTCACCAATCAGCCAAAAAGGCAATAAAATAAAGCAGCAATCTCTCTTCACCTTTTAAATGAAATGTTTTCAAACGGTAGCCAACAAATCATTATATGTGATATGTGCTATTTTTTTTTACAAAGTAATATATGTTTTGGCAGAGATTACTCTGCCAAAACATAAGGTATTAACCTTACACTACTCGTTACTGGGTAAAGTAATAATATTACTAGTAACTTGTTACTGCCCAACACCGTTGACCACAGCTTATTAGCTTCAGGCAGTACTGCTTGTCGTCACCCAGTAGGTGTCCTCCCCGGCACCAGGATCACCCAGTAGGTGTCCTCCCCAGCACCATGATCAAGATGTCTCAACGTTGGAGTACAGGGAGACTAGTTGTATTAACGTACTCAGCAATACAGATTGATTAAAATGAAATTCAAATTAGTTCCGGGTTGCAGATGTCACTCTGAGAGTGTACATATGGAACCAAATGGACTTTTGGTTCCATTTGTACACTAAGGGTTATAAATTACCATCGAGAATTTGACTGTGTACCAGCTCTGAACCGCACCGATCTGTGGTTTCTTCTTCTGCGTGCACTGTTTATGTCTTTTGTTAACTGAATGAGAACAATAACTGTGTACATAGAACTAAACGACAGAGTATTATGCAAGCCGTGCATCACCGGAAAGTTTTTGTATGCCAAGTCTGTCTATTTTTTGTTTTGTTTTGGTTACTTATAATACATGTATAATATCCTGGTCAAATCATGTTCAACTACATTTTTTTTAATGGCTATCGGTTACAGTTTTGCTTTTTAAAGCTTAAAAATGGAGTGCCGTGATTTTTACTTTTCTGTTTTTAATGTGTCTATGGAATTAACATTACTCTTTTTGGTTTCTTCCTGAAAGCTGAAAGCCTTTGAGTCAAAAGGTCGAAAATACACCAATTTAGAGAAATCGTAACCCTAACCCCTCCCCCATTATCATACGACACTTAAGTTAGGCTTAAGTTCAGGTGGGTGGGGCTAAACAATCAACTGGTGGGTGTGGCCACAAAAACATAATTTTAACCCTTTCTGTGATCACTTATCTTCCTCCTAGTATAATCATAGTACCTGATGATCATGTTTTAGGGGGAATACAAATCACGGCAGTCGGCAGAGTAGTTCACGCCCCCAAAAACGTATGTTATCAATGGTCAACCATTGTGCTCCTTTAAAGGAGCATTCAGTGATTTGGGTGATTAGGAAAAAACCCTGCAGGTCCACCCCGGTAACAAGATGTGCTCATGCACACGCTCTACAGTGAGGGAAGTACAACAGACCAACAGCACGTGCACCAAGGCCCGCCCCACTCGATCATGATTGGAGGAAGGCCCCTCTCATCCTGATTGGATGAAGGCTTTGCCACCCAAAGCCCAAACCGAAACTAGGGTTTTTTGACCACAGGGGCTCACTGGGGACAGGGAGGAACTCCTTATATGGTCAGCACACTCTATAGTAGGGAGGATTATCCAAATAAAAAGAAAAAACAAGTGATATTTGAACGAAGCGAAATCACTGAATATACCTTTAATATCAGAACATGCAATGGACTATATATATATATATTATAATTGGCTCAGGAATGCGACAATAAACTAAAATTATTCTGTGAATTCAAGGCTTCAGAAGTCATTTTTTGAGGTGAACTACTACCTCTTTTTAACTGGAAACAGATGAGTGCTTCTTGCTGGGAGGTGCACAGCTTTGAAATAAATAAACGGAAGGCGAAAAACAACTTGATCTGTTCACAAATTATGACTATCGTGTTTTACTGGTACTGGTTGAGTTTTAATATTCCTGCATGTCGTCTCTGTCGGGTGGAAAACTCTTATGTCCAAAACTGTTACTTTTCAGGATTCAAATTCCAAATTGGCAGATCTACAAGCTCTCTTCGCGCCGCGTTTCAAGCTTGCGGATCTGCTACTTTTGATGCATTTGTGTGACGCTGTAGTGTGATCAAATAGGGCGTTAATTTACGGGGGAAAAAACACAAAAGGTTAGAATATGGAGATAAGAGAGTTTAGTAATCCACAGTACACTGCTATACACAAGGATCTCTCCCCCGCTGTCAGACATCTGCCATCTCTTTTCAATTCCTGATGAATTCCGATATCTTGGTGCAGGTTTTGGGCCCGGGTTCAAAATGTTCAAAACAGCACTGAACCCAAGCTGCAGCCAGCTCACCTTCTGTTCAGCTCAATAGACTCTATGCACACAGAATGACTCTTGCTGCTGAAAACCCTGTTCCATTCTGGTCAAACAGAGTCACTGTTAATCATGCTAATGAAGACTCTGTTCCATTCTGGTTGGCAGCGGTGGCCGAACGGATTGCGGAGCGGTCTTGATACCGGAAGGTCGCCAGTTCGAATCAGCGGTCCGACACGTTAAAATTACCACCGCTGAAGTGCCCTTGAACAAGGCATTGAACCACTACGATGAAATGTTCTATGAGCAGGGCCTGGCTGGAAACAAGTTCTTGAGCTTAGCCCAGATACCCTGGGTAAATATAGTAATCATTTCATTTCATTTCTGGTCAAACAGTCAGTGTTAATGATACTAATGACCCGCAAGGGTCCATTTGGTTCCATTAGTACACTCTCAAGAGTTATAGGGGTCCTTGAAATGAAAAGGTTTGAGAACCACGTACACTAAATGAAACAGAGCCTTAGTTAATTTGTACCACGTTGCACCCATTCAGGGTGATCGGACCCTACGCTATGGCGTCAGGGTTTATTTCTCAATAATGAGCCTCCCCCCATCCATTGCCCCTTACATATTGCTGCTGTGAATGAAAGGTTTGTCATGAATATTTGTCGACGAATGGAATTATTCGTGGAGTCATTGTTCTGGTAGAAGGAATGGATTCATGTCATTGTTCTGGTAGAAGGAATGGATTCATATTGTTCTGGTAGAAGGAATGGATTCATGTCATTGTTCTGGTAGAAGGAATGGATTCATATTGTTCTGGTAGAAGGAATGGATTCATGTCATTGTTCTGGTAGAAGGAATTGCTCTAAAGGTTTCATGACATAAATTTAGATTTTTGTTTTTTGACTGGCGCTAGCCCCTCCTATGCCCAACTTTCCGAGTTTAACACAAACATTGGCTTGTGATTGGCTGATCACCCCATAGCGATGATTTGTTTGGCTGAGCAAAGTACATATTGAAGATAAAAGTGAGGGCAGAAAAGTAACGACGGAAAAGTGAGGACGCAAATTGTGATTGGCCAGAATGAGATGATGTATGATGATAAGAGTGCCCTCACGGGTGTGATTTATGTTTTGTATTTTTTTTTCCTGACCTGCAATTACACCTGAAAAAACAGAACTTTGAACATTTAGATTTTCTGTGGTCTGGTGTTTTCTGAGCTGAAAAGGCCTCGGAACACAGAGAGAACTAGAAAAAGTGCCCTTCTGGGCACAGGTCTCCACCAGGAGGATAGGACTGTGTGAGATGTTTGGCAAATTGTTTAGGATTAATATAAACATGTTTTTGAGGCATTTTGTTCCAAAAATGTGTTTTGCAAAAATCAACCTGTTGGTGGCGCTATAACAGGCCAATGTGAAAAGGGTGGGATATATTCCTCAGCCTAGTAAGAAAATGTGTGAAAGATTTCACGTAAATTGCATGCTGCGTTCCTGATTTGAGGCTTTTGTTCAAAACGGGGCAATCTTGCAAACTGTGAAAGCTAATTATAGCCAATTAGGATGGAATATGAAATATCGGACTGATCCGACTTCAGCACATGACCATAGAGATAGTGTGTAACGATTTGTGATATTTTTGGACAGAATCTGGAGGAGTAATATCAAAAAATGTGTTTTACAAAAGTCGGCCTCCTGGTGGCGCTATAAAAGGCAGATGCGGAAAATGCAGGTCAACGGTTTGTCCTTGGCCTCTAGGGAGTGTGCATGCAACGTTTCACGCAGATCGGTGCAGTTTTAGGTAAAACATGTGAAAAGCTGCCTCATGGTGGCGCTATAACAGGCCGTTCTGGAAAATGTGGGGCAGAGGTTCATCGTTGGCATCCAGGGAGCGTGTGTGCAAAGTTTGGCATCGACCGGGTTAACGGTGCCGGAGATTAGCTGGTAACGGACGGACGGAAGGACACACGGACACACGGACACACACACACACGGACGGAGTGCAAAACATACTCTCTCCCCATGCCTTCGGCCTGGTGGAGACAATAAAACATGCCATGGCTCACTGGAGTGGATTCTTCAGTTAAAACCTGCCATTTGCTCACTGGAGTGGAGTCTTCAGTTAAAACCTGCCAAAGTGCCAATGGCTCACTGGAGTGCATTCTCCAACCTTATAATAGCCTACATGTTTGGACCGTGATAAAGACATTTTATGTTTTGTACAACCAGAATGTCATGAAACCTTTAACACTCATAGTGTACAAATGTAACCATTTTGATAAACTGTCACGGAGGATTTTTTATTTATTTATTTTTATTTTATTTTTGTACTGCATAACGAACTGGCTTGTGTTGACATCTTTGAGCCAGAAGGTGACTACATGATGGACGGCAGCCCCGGTGCGACTTTGAGATAAATGTGCAACACACAAATAATAATTATAATAACAATAACTACAGTATTTATATTTATATATTGTACTTCTGTTGTATGTTATGAAACGATTAAAAAATGATGATTGTGACATTTACTGATGCTGTGATTACTTGCGCAAGCATAGCGTGCAAGTATTGCGATCGGCTGGGTATGTATGTATGTATGTATGTATGGTCTAATTAAGGTCAATAACGGGTCTAATTTATATTTAGAATAGCAGAAAGCTCTAGGACTCTGAGCAGCAGTCGTACCCAGACAGCAGAGAGCTCTAGGACTCAGAGCAGCAGTCGTACCCAGACAGCAGAGAGCTCTAGGACTCAGAGCAGCAGTCCTACCCAGACAGCAGAGAGCTCTAGGACTCAGAGCAGCAGTCCTACCCAGACAGCAGAGAGCTCTAGGACTCAGAGCAGCAGTCGTACCCAGACAGCAGAGAGCTCTAGGACTCAGAGCAGCAGTCGTACCCAGTCAGCAGAGAGCTCTAGGACTCTGAGCAGCAGTCGTACCCAGTCAGCAGAGAGCTCTAGGACTCAGAGCAGCAGTCGTACCCAGACAGCAGAGAGCTGTAGGACTCAGAGCAGCAGTCGTACCCAGACAGCAGAGAGCTCTAGGACTCAGAGCAGCAGTCGTACCCAGTCAGCAGAGAGCTCTAGGACTCAGAGCAGCAGAGAGCTCTAGGACTCGGAGCAGCAGTCGTACCCAGACAGCAGAGCTCTAGGACTCTGAGCAGCAGTCGTACCCAGACAGCAGAGAGCTCTAGGACTCAGAGCAGCAGTCGTACCCAGACAGCAGAGAGCTCTAGGACTCAGAGCAGCAGTCGTACCCAGTCAGCAGAGAGCTCTAGGACTCAGAGCAGCAGTCGTACCCAGACAGCAGAGAGCTCTAGGACTCAGAGCAGCAGTCGTACCCAGACAGCAGAGAGCTCTAGGACTCAGAGCAGCAGTCGTACCCAGTCAGCAGAGAGCTCTATAGGGACTCAGAGCAGCAGTCGTACCCAGACAGCAGAGAGCTCTAGGACTCAGAGCAGCAGTCGTACCCAGACAGCAGAGAGCTCTAGGACTCAGAGCAGCAGTCGTACCCAGACAGCAGAGAGCTCTAGGACTCAGAGCAGCAGTCGTACCCAGTCAGCAGAGAGCTCTATAGGGACTCAGAGAAGCAGTCGTACTAAGACAGCAGCAGAGAGCTTTAGGACTCAGAGCAGCAGTCCTACCAGCAGTGGTGAGTGCACCTCATGGCGTGCTCTGCTTGCGCACAAGTAGGCCATACATGGCCCACTACATCTCTGCAAGTGTTGTTCTGGCCTGCAGGGATGCACATTTTGAGCAGTTGGAGTGTGGAGCCAGGTAAACACATCAGGGAGCCAATAATGAAAGGCGAGATACGTAAATTTCCACCCATTACGGCTCGTGATGAATGTGTCCTAAGATCATATTTATATGATCTTAGGACACATTCATCACAAGCCGTAATGGGCGGACTGAAGAGAAGGGTGACCGTGGCACGTATTTATACCGCGTGTCAGAGCACATATACCGTAGCTCACTGCTCTCAGAATTGCCTTGGTAATCTACTAATCCTCATTTAATTCAAGGGTCACGGATGATAACTACGTCTCAAAGAGCCTCCGTGCACTCAGAGGCACGTTTTTTTTTTTGTCATTGACAAATCATTTGATTGGTAATAATAATGGTGTGATTATTAGTAATTTGGTGGTCCATCATCATTCTCCGTAGCGTGGCTGATCCTGTGGGTCCAAAATCCACCCACTATTGTTCCGACAGCGGACGGACACACCGCTAGAAGGCCAGGTCCCATGTCTCTCTTCCCGGTAGCTGCTCACGGGAACCACCAGGCAGCAGCGGCTGTCGGTATACTCCATCGGTGAGCAGCCTTGTTCTATAGTAGCTTGTGATTGTGTTGAAGCACACAGAGGTTGCAAATGCACATCTAATTTAGATATATTGCTACTTGAACATTCATTGTTCACCTGGCATTTCAATGTACCGATACAATTGTGTCGCAGATAAAATTTCTGCATCGATTTCATAGATGGCTCCACAGACTTCCACAGGTCATTAATATGTCCGTACACGGACAAATGTGTCCATGGCAAGACTTGGTCTTTGATTTTCTGTTTTACACACCATTATAATGTTAGGCCGATGTTATTGATTTACCTGTGATCCTACTAGTTAACTAGACAATACTAGGTGATTTTTATTTTTTTCAACCAGGGCCACACTTGCCCCAGCCTTCGGCACCTCAGTGGATCCATTGATAAGGGAATGCATCAGGATCCTGATGCAGAGGATCCACCTTCTATAGTGTTACCAGAGGGTAAGAATGTAACCGGGCCCGAGGCTACTGCCTCTACGATATCAACGCGCCTGGCCCATGTTGTGTCCCATTGTGTCCAGTAGGTGTCAGTGTTGTGTTCAGTACCTGTTTGTGAACTTTGGTTGTTTTCCAAAAAGGAGATCTTCCGTTTCTTAGCTTATTCTGACCATGTCTTAATTAACATGTCAATATACAGCAGAGCTATAGGCAACATTGGGCAAAAATATGTGAACATTCGATGGAAATACACTTTTTCAACCAAGGTTCATGTTTTAGTTTGTTATTAGAAGTAAAACATGAGTGTTAATCTTTTTTCATTTGCTGCTTTCTTTCGTTTTAGGGATTTTAGCTGTTTTTGACAGGGGGGCGGGGGCATTCGAGCATGGGGCTAAATATGTATTTTTTTACACAATTGTATGGTGATTTCTTTTTTTATGGTTTACTATAGTCCTAATAAACACCAGGAAATTACATCTGGCCACAGAAGATCACAGGATCTACTGAATGTGAAGGTAGCCTACTGGGGGAAGGCTTATACTGTGTATAGGCTCGATATGTCAGTTTGTCACATTCAATAGATCCTGTGATCTTTTGTGGCCAGATGTAATTTCTTGGGGTCTAGTAGGACTATAGTAAATAATACAAAAAAAAAATCGCCATAACATTTTGTAAAAAAAAATACATATTTAGCCCCATGCTCGAATGCCCCGCCCCCCCCTGTCAAAAACTGCTAAAATCCCTAAAACGAAAGAAAGCAGCAAATGAAAGAAAATGAACACTCACCGCCAGGGGTGGGCAACTTTGACGATGTAGAGGGCCACTATATTTCCACACACACTCCAGAGGGGCCACATTGCATATTACTGTCGTAGCAAAAATAGCCGATCTACAAGCTCAAAACGCGTCGCAATGCGACGCGTTTTGAGCTTGTAGAGCGGTTATTTTTGCTATATTTGAATTTAAATCTTGAATACGTTTTTGCTATTTTTTAATTGGAATCCTGAAAAGTAACATTTGTATATAATTTTAAATGCATTTAGTTAGTTATGTTAACTTTATGAACTAAATGCAAATACATTGGACATAAAAAAATACATTTTAATACTAGTAATTATCTGAAATCAATAATATACCAATGTTCGGATAATAACCTGCGGGCCGCATTAAGTGATGGTGGGGGCCGCATGTGGCCCCCGGGCCGCCAGTTGCCCATGTATGCTCACCGCTGTCAAAACAGTAGCCGTGATCGCAGAATGCAGCCTACTGAATTTCTCCAAAACGTCACAATATAACGTTTCACGCTGGAAACGGTTGCGGTAGGTCAGCATTGATTGCTCTGATTAAAGGTATATTCAGTGATTTCACTTAAATTCAAATATCACTTATTTTTTCTTTTTTTTTGGATAATCCTCCTATATCCTACTATAGAGTGTGCTGACCATATAAGGAGTTCCTCCCTGTCCCCAGTGAGCCCCTGGGGTAAAAAAAAAACCTAGTTTCCGTTTTGGTGGCAAAGCCTTCATCCAATCAGGATGAGAGGGGCCTTCCTCCAATCATGATCGAGTGGGGGCGGGCCTTGGTGCACATGCTGTTGGCCTGTTGCACTGTAGTGCTTACATTCTGTTACCGGGGCTGACTGGGTGGTTTTCCAAATCACTGAATGCTCCTTTAAATGTGATTTTGTCCCTTTCAATGCATTGATGGCATTCAAATCCACTACATAAATCCATGACACGAAGGCCACCATCTCCGTTAGCATTAGGTCTTTATTTCTCATGTCACTTTGAAAGCTTACAAGAGCTTACATTTAACTTGGGAATTCTCAAATGACACAAGCAAAGATTATATACAGTACTATAAACTGTCAGCTATGATAAAGAAGACCAAATGTACAGGTGTTTCTAGTTCTTTCCGTAGCATATGTTTTCTGTAAGGTATAGTTTTTCTTTGCCAGAGGCAGGTGCCCATTATCCATAAAGCATTCCTTATTTCCGTACTTATCTCTTTGCGGTTACAAAAATATCAGATATCTTATTTTCTTTCTATCCCTGTGTTGACAAGTGCGCCCTGATGCAACTCCTCAACATTATTGCTGCATTAGCACAGTAGTAAATTCTGGAACTCTTTAAGTAAACGTATATAGTAAAACATGGCTATTAGCGACCCCCCCACCCCACCCCCCCCCGTTTTATGTTTCCTCTTACTTTAGTTTCTTTAAATACTCAAACACTTTCAAAGTGCAAAAAAACTGATCCGAAATTAGAAAGAAAAAGGTGCGATTCATACATAAAAAGAAAATATGGTAAGCATGAGAGGACATGGCACTTCTAATGGTGAGGAAGAGTGGTGAAAAGCAACGTCTGAAGTGACAAAATGGAGGATGGCGGTTGTTTTTTTTGCCCTTTGTATCACCAAATGGTCTACGATGCGAGCTTGGCTTCACCTGGTCTATGGTTGAATTTGGCCATGGTTGTGTCAATGCAGTGCATGGTTGTGTCAGCGTTTGATATTAAATTCCCCTTGCCTTCACTTGAAAGTGTGCAGGTAACACGACAGAGAAATAACTATCAAATTAATTAAAGTTGTGTCTTCAGTCAAATGTGGAAAGTTGACTGCGGATGTAGCCTAATCTCAGTTGTCCGGTCTTGGCCTTGACCACGTCTGAGCAAAAGTTAAAAACTGACTTAAAATGTCTACGATGTAAGTACGCTTTTTTTTCTTTTCTTTTCTTTTTACTACAAATTAAATTAAATTAAAAGCTTCTGCCACTAAACAAAGTAACCTAGTACATGACATGAGTTAATTGATTTAAATGACTGATCGAAATGGAAGATTCACTTCAAAAAGAGAGAATACCGAATGCCAAAACTTTTACTCTGACTGGGAAGGACAAAATAATCAAGTAGTGTAATGAAATGCGCTGTAACAAAACGTGTGCAGCTCAAAAAAAGGCAAGGCATTTTCAGTTCTGTTCGTTCGAGTGACTTTTAAAATCGTTAAATATATTTTTTTCTTTTTTTAAACTTTGTTTTTAAACATGATCAATATCTACAAAATGCACGTGACCATTTTTCCACACAGTGATTCATTCCCCCGCCGCCAACATCAATGACACCTCTTAAATCATGTACAGCATGGCGCCCTCCACTGCCTCGGAGGACAAAGTCCACTTAAAGCACTTTACCTGAGGTTTCATTAAGAATGCTGCAATTTGCCTAAACAGGGATTCTTGGAGACATACGAGAGACAGACAGAGAGAGCACATGCGCGCACGCGCTCGCGCACACACACACACACACACACACACACACACACACACACACACACACACACACACACAGGTTGTGCACACATACACACAGTGTCCACGCTTGTCCAGCACGCACGCGCACAAAGATAGATCCCCACGGGTTCATCAAGCATGCTTTCAGAGTCTATAGGGATATGACTGACGCCTGCATTACTGGGAGGAGAGAAGGAGGGAGTCTTTTCTGAACTGGGTTGGATTTTGCGCTCCTCTTCTAAGCAGATGCCATGTAGAAACTCCACTCGGTGAGGTTCAAGGGGGTTCCTTATAGTCATAATACAAAGCCCAGAGTTCAACTTGGCTGTTCCACATGTTTGTTGTGATGGGCGGGGGCTTGCTCTCTCTCTCTCTTTAAGCGAGTCTCACTTGTCACTGAAGGAGCTTTGTGTTTTTGTTTCAGAAGTCAACGCCTGACATGTCAAAGTACTCTGCCCCCTGGCGTTCGTCACTGGAATAGATGACTGACAAGAGGGCTCTCCACATTTCTCTCCTTTTGTCCCACGGAGCGTTTTTTTCTTTTTTCTTTTTTTTTTAGTTCAGTGATGTGTATTGTGTAATAGGCTAGGCGAAGCCCCCTCCCCTGCCCAGGGGAGGTCAAATGCGCTCAGCTGGTGTCGAATGATGTGACCCCCCCGTCTGGTTAAGCCCACTGACCATGGCTGGTGTCGCGGGTGGGGCCTGGGAGAGTGGGGGGGCCAGGAGCCAATCACTAGGGAGATGAGGAGGAAGTTGTCCTGCTTGTGGAGAAACTGTCAAATGAGAAAGGATAGTTCAGTGTTAACATTTGACTATTTGTTTTGTATGCAGATAGATATATAGATAGATAATCAATTCATTTCTACGTTGCTCATGGATGGATGGATGGATGGATGGACCAGGGCTCAAGATTAACGGCGTCCGGACATCCCAGGGCCTATAAAATATCTCATTCAGGACGGTTTCGGGACTAGAGGAGTTTCTGTACTGAAAATGCGCATGTCGTGCGCACCGACGAACAGCATGAGTCTAGCAGCGCTGCATAAGACGCAGACGCAAGCGACACAGACTGACACGGGAGCGATCTGCCTCAAATCCCCACACAAATTATATTAAACTAAAATTAAGTTAGCCTGGAGCCCTGGGATGGACAGACTATCCGTTTTTATCCTGCTGTTGAAGTGAAATTCGGTGCAGGGCAAGATGCTCGATTGTGAATTAAATTGTAACATTCTCCTTGGCTTTGACTGCTTCAGACAGAACATCTGACACACAGCTACAGTAGACTATTCATTTACTAAGCTGGTGGTGGTGGGGCCACTGGGGGGACAGTCCTTTGGGTGTTGGATGAAATCACCCCACGGCTGCCTACCGTTGCTCGTTAAGCAGGTCACACAATGGATGGACCACTGATATTTATCCAGCCAGGTCGGTGATTACTAACATCATTCACGCTGTGCAACACACGCCTTTGTAAGCGATGTGCTAAGGATTGTTTTGATCGATATGAATCTGTCATGTGCGTGCGTGTCGGGGACGATATCATGCTGCGTTCGCTCTGACGCTCTGTGCTGCCTGCGAGTGTGAGGGAACAACAGACACACACAGCACAGAGTGCTAAAAGGGGGAGGGCGGGGCGGTGCGGTGGAAGCAAGGGGAACAGATCTTCAAGTTGTTAGCTTGTAGATCTGCTCTTTTTGGCGAACGACACCACCGTACTACAAATATAAATGTAGGTATAGAACTGAAACTAATAGAATGTGCACTTGAGGTATCAGAGCCTTGTCTTTATCACAATTGAACGGTCAAATTCGGTAGTCGCACCAGTGCTACAAATTTAATTCTACAACTCGCACGGTGCTATTTTTAGTAGCAAATGCGACTACCTAGTCGCACTGTCGAGCCCTGGGTAGTGGAGCAGCAATAAAGCATAGAATATAGAATGCTATAATTCGATTCCACATTTTGTGCCGAATGTTTATCTACATCACCTATCTTAGGGCATAGGAACATGCTGCAGCACGTTGTGAGCTTGTAGATCTGTTGTTTTTGTCACGTCCGGTATACATTAGGCTGCAATCACGCTGCTCGCTTGGCGAGTAACGACTTATGTTACACATTTCCTGTAATGTTATACACCTTTTTTGGAAACAAAATCAATAGCCAAAAACAACGCATAGCTAACAATATGTTCTCAGTCACAATAATAAATCTCTCTCTCTCTCTCTCTCTCTCTCTGCCTGAATATAAGACTATATATTTTTTTCCAATGGAAATATCCTGGAAAACAGGGTCATATTATAATCGGGGACTATTTGACATTCAATGTTATTTTTCCACAAATGAGTCTTGACAAATGGGGGTCGTCTTATAATCAGAGTCGTCTTATACTCAGCACAATACAGGTATATATATATTTATTTTCTTTTTTTTTTAACTTATTTAAAAAGAAATCTGCCTAACGATGATGCCACTGGTGAACGGGTTTCTGAACTGCCCACAGCCCTCCTATGAGAGGGCACAGTCAGATTTTTTAATTTTGTGCGGACTCTTGATAATGTTTTTTCTAATTTCAAAATATTTCCAGGAATTTCATGACCGTGGGACCTTGGGTTTTAATCTAGAAGTGGTACCTTTGGAGCCTGTGGACCATGTGTGCCACCAGGGAGTCAGAGATACCAGGGTAGCTCTCCTCAGCCAGCAGTATGGCCGCCCGCAGCTCATCCAAGGCCATGGGGTTCCCATTCACCTGCTCCTGCCTCGCCTTCAGCTGCAAACCAACGCAGGACAGGTAGAACTCAAAGTGCAATGAAAGACGTTGGGCACATGATGAAGACTAATAAAGGATAATGTATATTGGGCACTCACGGCGATAAGAAAATAATATATATCATTTGTGAATACATATTTTTCAGTTGATAATGGGCCATTTTTGTAGAATGTTAGGGTTTAAAGGGATAGTTCAGATTTTTTGAACTTAAGTTGTATGAAATACTTGCCATTAATATAGTGGTTGCAACTGTATTCATTGATTGCCCGAGTCCTGTGGTGGGAGTTCTGCTCTGGTTTTGGTGAAATATCAAGTAGTTCCGGTCATTTTGTGGGGGGCACTGGGGGCCACGCAGTAAAAGTAAATTAATCCACAAAACTAACGTCATTTGTATTGTTGACCTATTTCTAAAATATTAGTGCAACTTCCGTTCTTTTTTTTACCCCTCTATCACACAGAACTATGTTTTTTGTGTCCATATCACTATGCCCAAAAAAATAGTTCCATGTGATAGAGGGGTCAAAGTTGAACGAAAGTCGCGCTAATATTTTAGAAATAGGTCAACAATACAAATTACGTTCGTTTTGTGGATTCATTTACTTTTACTGCGTGGCCCCAGTGCCCCCCACAAAATTACCGGAACTACTTAATATTGACCAAAACCAGAGCAGAACTCCCACCATGGGACTCGGGCAATCAATAAATACAGTTGCAACCACTATATTAATGGCAAGTATTTCATACAACTTAAGTTCAAAAAATCTGAACTATCCCTTTAAGTCACGTATACAATACAATACAAGTCAATGTATACATGAAGCTAAACCTTAGCCCTAATCTAAGGTTGTTGGGGTTCTCATACAGGGAGGACAGAATCTGCTTACCTCTGCCAGAGCTGGAGCGATAACTGTGGTCAGGCTCTGTGAGTAAGGTCTCTTTGGAATGTCTTTTAACTGCGGAAAGACAAAGAGAGCACAGTAACAGTTTTTAAGCACATTTGAAAATGCCCCGCCGCAATGTGGGTGAGCACATTTTTAACCCATTTAGGATCGATGCCGGTTCTAAATACGCCTTCTAAATGTAGCAGAGTGGCTCAGAGCCTCTGCCTGATGGCCTCAATAGTCTAATATCTCCCCCAGACCAAAGGGATATCCCTTTGGTCTAGTGGTTAAGATGTTGGACTTTCACGCAGGAGACCCGAGTTCGAATCCCGGGCGTTACATAAATACAGTTTTCAGAACATTTCAAATTTGTATTCAATCATTTCAAAAATGTTATGTTGCTGTATACTGTACATAGCAACAAGAACCCCAAAAGGGGTTCCCGTCCTGAAGGGGCTCTGTTGACTGCCCCTCCCCGTTCATCAGCTCACCTGCTCTGTCGACTGCCCCTCGCCGTTCTGGAGCTTTTTGGGGTCTTTCTCCCGGATGGTGAAGATCCAGTCGTCATTGCCAAAGTCGTTTCCGCCCGACGCCTGGGCGTCCTGCTCCCTAGTTGCACAGAAACAGGGGCGGCTTAAATATCCAATCGAGCTGAGTGGTGTAGTCGTGCATTTAACATGCTTAAGCACTCTTTTAACAGCAGCAGTGGATAGTTTTTGCTGATGCACCTTTCAGAACCAGTATAGCAAATGGGTTCTGAAAATGCTTTGAAGTGCTTTCTGAACAGCAAAGTAAAAATGGGCTGTAGAATGTCCAGTACCAGTAGTGGAAAAAGTACTCAAATGTTTTACTTAAGTAAAAGTATCAAACTGTCTGCAATATAGAAATGCTCTGTTACAAGTAAAAGTCCGGAATTCAAAATGTACTGGGGTAAAAGTACAAAAGTATTGGCATCGAAATGTGCTTAAAAGTACCAAAAGTACTCATTATGCAGAATGTCTCATTTCAAGTTTTCAAATGTATAATAAATCTTTTGAAAATAGCAGATCTACAAGCTCACAATGCGTCGCATTGAGACGTATTGTGAGCTTGCAGATCGGCTATTTTTAAATGGCCGAGAGTTGAAGGGGTTAATGTACGTTTTGTAATTGCGACCGAAGGTCGCAGTTAACTATGGAATCGTGCATTTCCTGTCTGTCAGTGTATCACTCAAAATCCCCATACATGGGAAAGCCCATGGTGCCCAGGTCTCGTGACAAAACGTGACATCAACAGTGATGAAGATCCCCAATGTCATAGTAAATGCGACCCATAATTAAGCCCATATATGGAGATCCCTGATGTCATCAATATTTACGTTCTCAATAAGCCCGAAAATTAAGGCCCATATACATCAAAATTGTACAGTATTTAAGTCAATGTACTTAGCTACTTTCCACCACTGTCCAGTACCAACTAGAGAATAAAGATGGCTGTTGTCAGCATAGTGATTACAGCACTCGTCTGAGCAGTCTTATTCACCCTACTTTCCTCGGATGTAATCCCACCCTGTTGTGTGTCTACTTGGTCTACTACACCGTTTCCCTCTCAGCTTTCCTAACTGTCCATCTCAATTAAGAGTAAAACGGGAACAGAATGCCCAGTGCCCACTGTCTTTTCCAAGGTATAAAATATCTTATTTAGGCCTAGTCTAGACTAGGACCCTTTTGTCTCTGAATCTGAATCATCGTTACGGTCACATCACAGGTGTAAAACAGTCCACGCATCACTATTATGAACTAGTGTTCCTTTCTAACCGTTGTACACTCTGGGGTTACTTACGAGTCAGACTCGTCCGAGCTGGACTCGTTCTGAGTTCTGGTCTGCTCCGCCTTCCACCTCTTGTATTTGTCCACCAACTCCGTCAGGTAGGAGGTCTTCTTGGCGTGGCGGACGATCAGCTTATGCTTTAGCAGTTCTTTGGCAGTGGGCCTCTGCAGTGATACCGGAGGGGGTGAGCGAGAAGAGAGAGAGAGAGAAAGTCAGGAGCGATCAGCAAAATAATATACTGCAGGTCTCTTCAAGCCTTATAAGTGGCCTTATAAGTGCGTGTGTGCGCATGCACAGTCCATGAAAACAATGCCCAGATATGTGGGCTCGCACTCCCGTCTCTCCATTTGGTAGACAATATACGTGCGTGTGGGTGCACACGCTCGTAAAAAATATAGAATTGATCCAATTTTTAGAGCATGCGTATCTGGGGCCCGCGGTATCCGTCTGGTGTAGCCGGTATCATTGACATATCACAGACCCACTTGGTGTAGCTCTCCCGTAAATCTCTTTGGTCAAAAGAAACAAACAAGCTGAGCTAGTTGGGGGGGTTGAAACGACTCGTATTTGGTGAGTCGATGTGTCGTGGCCATTTACTGATCAATTTTTCTCTTCTTTTTTTGTTTTGCTGCGTATCAGTTGACAGGAGAGCGCAACTGTGCATTGGCTGCATTCCTTTCTTTCTGCAGCTGCACCCATCGTGTTTAGAATTTGCATCAAAGCCCCAATGATCATACATACACATCATCTCATGAACAACTGCATTTATGTGATTGGTTTAACCCATTCGGACCTGAGATCAGATTCTAAAAATGTCTTCTACATCCTGACAGTTTTCTGAAAAAGCTATGTTTCTATGTCAGTGGTTCTTCGATTTTTCAAAAATAGCAGACCTACAAGCTCGTAGCGCGCCACTCGGTGGCGCGCTATGAGCTTGTAGATCTGCTATTTTTCAATAGCTAAAGCATAACATAATGCCAACACCAAACGGGGTTCCCGCCCAGAATGGGTTAATAGCCGAGTTGCTCGTCTACAGACGTAAATATTCCCTTCATTGTCAATGGCATTTAATTTAATGTCATATTTGAGGCACATATGACCTAATTTCTCCTTTCATTGTCAATGGCAAATATGAGACGTGTGGGGACATATGTATATAGGAGGGGCTAGCGGACCTAAAAGAATAGACATCATTTTGTAAACATGTGTTCATTAAAACAGAAACAGTTGTTTAATCCCAGGCTTGAGAATATTGAACGGATAGGACTCTAGCGTCAACGTTGTCGGCTACTGCTGCTTTCTTCCTGCTTGCGCATAGTGCGCGCAGAGTTGACAGCCAAGATGATCGAGGGGAAAGGCTTTCTCGAATCGTCTTGACCGTCAACTTTGCACACACTATGCGCAAGCAGGAAGTAAACAGCAGAATATAGTGAGACTCTGGTAAACAGAACCGCACACAGCAAGAGAGGAGCATAGACTAGAGTTATGGAGACGAGACATGCACAGAGATACACACATTCGCCCCCCGGAATAGACAATAGGGTTCATGCGATTAAATAACAAACAAACAACATGGGCTTAATAAAACACTTACAAAACTGGGCTCTTTGTTGAGGCATGCTTCTATGAACTCTTTGAGGGGTTTGCAGTAGTTCCCCTCCAGCGTGGGTGGGTTGTTCTTTGGGATGAGGAACAACACCTTCATGGGGTGGAGCTCTGAGTGCGGAGGCTCGCCTTTAGCCAGCTCAATGGCTGTGATGCCCAGTGACCAGATGTCAGCCTGGACGACATGGGAACAAACACACAGTAGAGGATTTGAGTGTTATCAACCAGTAGGTTACTTATCAAGCTCATTTAATGGAGCAAGTAGGCTCTACTGGAGCAGAGACGTTGTTGTTGTCAGCCATTGTCCGACGTGGCGTTGGTCGCGTTGTCCGACTATTACTAACTCTAACCTTAACCCTAACCTCAGTCTTAACCGGCCATATAAGTCCACTTACCCTAACCGTCTCAGTCTTAACCGGCCATATAAGTCCACTTACCCTAACCATCTCAGTCTTAACCGGCCACCTAATTCAGTTTCACAATGTTTTCGCTTCGACGGCAGTAATTTCACTTCCATGTTTCCTAATCATAGCCAGTAGGCTGTGATCCAGAGCATACTGGCTCCATTGCATGGTCTTGATGAGTAACCTAGTGGTGATTATGTGTTGATAGCATTTGATGCGGGTGCACACAGACAGGACTGTAGATACACTAGGGCTGGGCCATACAGACAAAATCTATTATTACAATATTTTTGACCAAACATATCGATGTTGTGACGATAATTGCATTTTTCAAATGATTTAAAAAAATTGACGATCTACAACAGTGGTATTCAACTGGCGGGCCGCATTTGGCTAAAACATATAATTTATCACACGATTACAATCTCTAAATCCCAGACGATGTCTACTATTGTCTAGTCACATAATAATATTGCCACATATGTTGGATACTCTTATACAAACACAGCAAGTACTATGCTTTAAGTCAGTGGTTCCCAAACGTATTCATGTCAAGGACGGTCAAGGACCCCCAAATTGACACTCATTAGCCCAAGGACCCATTTGAAAATGTATGCCAAGGACCCCCCCCATATAGTCTAGTAGCCAGCCCATAGAGCCCCATTGTGAACCCGGACATGTTGAGTACACCAAGGTTTTGTTAGAAATGTTTAGTATGGATCCCCAGCATGTAGAAACTGCCGGATGCTAACTTGCATATGTTGAGCAATTTTCATAATTGGCATAATATGTGACCATACCAATTACAACCTATAGAAGGCAAAATATTCAAAATGTCATCATGCTTTATGTAGCATGCGACATGTCAAACTAGGGGGTTTTCATGATGCTGAATTTATTCCAAGCATTAGTTTTGCAAAAACATTGGGCTCAGTGTTTTTTTGCAAAACTAATGCTTGGAATAGATTCAGCATCATGAAAACCCCCTAGTTTGACACATCACATGCTAGATAAAGCATGATGAATGTTAAGTTAACTCAGATTGTACAAATGGAACCAAATGGACTTGTACACTCTCTGAGTTACAGACCCATAAGGCTCCATTTGGTTCTTAACTTTAGCTGGGGACCCCCTGGAACTCCCTCAAGGACCCCTGGGGGTCCCCAGACCCCACTTTGGGAACCACTGCTTTAAGTCCATTGTCCATCGCCCCCCTCTTCCGCTTTGACCTTTGGCCGCACCTTAGAATCGTAGGCGGACTGCTTGATGACCTCAGGAGCCATCCAGAAAGGCGTTCCAACGAAGGTGTTGCGTTTGATCTGGGTGTCGGTCAGCTGTCCGGCCACTCCGAAGTCCGCCAGCTTCACCTCGCCCTGCTCCGACAGCAGCACGTTGGCCGCTGAAGAGACACACAGACATAGGATGTCAATTATTCTTCCTAACCGATTTTGATTCAAATCATTACCTAAACATACAAAATCACAGAAATGCTCAATTGAAGGTCATCATTGCTACACTATTAACACTTTTACAGAACCCGAGTTACTCGAGTTCATTAACTGTAGAACACTTTCCCTGCGGTTCGCGAGTTGCCCGAGTTATGTTTTCATTGTTTAATACACGTTTTCAATACGTTTTAAAGTCATACGGGCAATCCACCGAACAGAGTGAGACAGGAGACGCGTTTTGATGATGTCATCGCAAAAAGGTCCGTCGCTCTGGCGTGCAAAAGGTTATGGGAAATTATTCAAATTGAGACCCTATTCATTACAATGGAGGGGGTGGAGCGGAGCGATGCTCTCCCTCGTCCACTCTGTTGTTGTGATCGCCACTTTGGAATATTTTTCAACACTATGACAAGTGATTACACTGTTTTAAAGTGGATTTTCATGACAAGCAACTCAGCCGTCGGCGCAGTGGCTGTTCAACTTAAAACATAGGCAGTGAAGCTTGAAACACGATCGTATAATCCTGGCAATAAAACTGTTAAAGTGTCGATTTGTCATTGTCACCATCAGCATAAGTAAACGACTATCCTTTAAAGGGCTACCCCTTTTGCAACCAGGTCTTATTTGAATGATGTTTAGGACACAATAAACACTGGACACACCTCCACGCAGCCTCCCCCCTCTCCACAAGGAAAGCATTATGATCATTGTAGGAATTCAGCTATTCAGTCAAACCCTAGTCAAACACACAGACTTCATTATTTTTCTGGCCATAGGGTACACTTTTCAAATTGTGCTACTGTTATCTACTACAAATCCTGTTAACATTCAGTGACTGCAGTTTCTTCCAGTGTTGAAATGTCCCTTTAATAAAATCCCATATTTTGCACTATCATATGGTAAAAGCAGTGTCTTTTTTTTGCTTTTAGCTCTTTGTCTAAATTGGGAACAAATCTCTCTCTAGCGTGCAGCTCCGGAATCCTCACAGAGCAAGGGAGAGAGAACTGAGAACTCTCTTTTTAAGCACTCGTAAAGCATCCGTCGATGCTGTTCGTCTGTCTAGCAGAGGCATTAGACGAACGCACAGCAGCCGACAGAAGCATTCAACTAACCCCTAGCATGCACTTGCCTTAATTCCCCAATGAAATAGTACCCTGATATAATGTACAAGTCCATAATTGGATGTCAATACCATTAACGTATCGTATGATATGGGGGGTATGTGTGTGTGTATATGTGTGTGTATATGTGTGTGTGTGTGTGTGTGTGTGTGTGTGTGTGTAGTCCCAGATGTCCATTAAGTCAAAAGCATCATCCATCCTCTGTCTGTTGAGGCAGAACAACTCGAACGCAACAGACAACAATAGATGATGGTGTTGACAGAAACTCTGGCCAGACAGATAATCCGGATTATTATTTTTTTTGTCAAATATAGTTATGAAAAAGAATAATCCCTTTTATTATTTTTTTGTCGTAGATTTTTTAACAGTTCCAGCATTCCAGCAAAATTATTCTGTTACCCTTTTTGGTTCTTCTATGAACATGTGGGTCTGGTATTTGTCAACTCTACATGGGTGACTGTAAAGGCCTTAGTCCAGTTTTCGGTGAAGAGGTGAACACCGAAACGAGGGTTAGTAATAACAGAGAGATGTGTTGTGTCAGCGGTGACCACCACGACGTGACGTCATGTTGTAGTTTTCGGTCAACCCTTCACCGAAAACGGCCTGGGCCGCGGCTCAGCGGTCCAGGCACCTTGGCCGGTAGTCAGAGTCTGGCAGTGTGCCGCGGGTTCGACTCCCGATCCCGACGGCCTTTACTGCATGTCACCCCCCCATTTCTTGTCAGCCTACTGTCTGTCCCTCTATAAAAATAAATAAATAAATAAAGGTGAAAGCTTCCAAAAAAAAAAAAAAAAAAACCTTCACTGAAAACTGGACTATGAATAGGCCTTTACTGTCTTCACTACAGTAGAAAACTACAGCTACAGTACTTACTCTATCCACTCCACCTGGACGTTACTGGAAAAATGTGTGCAAATATTTGAATATATACAGTATATACTTTCACAGTGAATGTTATTTTTTGTGGCTTTCGTCTATATTTTTTTATGGAGGGACAGACAGTAGGCTGACAGGAAATGGGGAGAGAGATGGGGGGAAGACATACAGTAAAGGCCTTCAGGATCGGGAGTCGAACCCGCGGCACACTGCCAGACCGGATTACCAGCCAAGGTGCCTGTACCACTGAGCCATGGCCCAGGCCACAGTGAATGTTTTTAACTCAAATATTTTCTTCTGGGGGGGGGGGGTCCCTAGAACAAGTTATGTTCAGATGGGGTTCCGCGACCAAATACAGATCATTCTGTGGGAGTGTGGGTCCTTGACATGAAAAGGTTTGAGCACCAGTCACAGTGCACTACAGGATTTGGAAGACATTTTGTAGAATCAGGTCCTCAGGTCTTAATAGTTTGAATGTCCAGCCATTGTTATTTGTGTAATTTACCTTTGATGTCCCTGTGGATCTTCTTCTCACCGTGCAGGTATTCCAGGCCTTTGAGGATCTCTCTTAGGATGGTGGCGATCTGAATCTCGTCCAACGCCCCAGGCTCCAACTTAACAGGAACGGAAACAGCAAAACGCATCCTCACACAACAGCTAATTTGGGTTTGTGTACGGTTTTCTAAAAAGCCAAATTCAAGCACCTTCAAGGTGCATTGTCTGAGTCATCTCATGGTTGTAATGTACCGTCTATTGGCATCCAATTCTAAATATCCATCCTTTTTTTAGATACAAGACTATAGATATGTCAAATTGTCAATGCCATGCTATAAATGTCTTGATTGTGATTTCTACCTTGAATTCAAGCATTTTCCAGCATTTATTCAATCCAAGCACATTGATACCCTAACAATAACTAGAAAGAAAAAATAAAGTGGGACAATTACACTAGGTTGCCCTAAAAAGGCCCAATCAGTGATATTGAATCAATACTGATATAAACAAAGAAATATGTAGCAGCCACACCAAAAACATAGATAAAGAAAATAGCTGGATGGATATTTTCAAACTACAAATCAAACACCTTAAGAATGTATGTAAATAGAACCCCAATTCATATTCAAGTGTATTTTTTATATCCCAGACTTTCTGTATACGGCCAGAATCAGACAGTATCATCCAAACGATGGACGAGGAATGGATGTCTTCACTTACCAAATCTAATGCAGAGCCTCCACCTAAATACTCCATAATGATCCATAACTTTGTGTCCTGGAAGAAAATGAGGAAGAGAGTGAGCCGTCGATGTGAAACGGACATCATTAAATATTAAGTGAGCTATATTCTAGATGAATATTCTCGCCTCCATTATTATATCGGAGGTGGGATCATTGCATGCTGTCCGCAAAGATCCCCGATCCCTGAAGTTCCCAAACAAGCCATAATGGCACTAATAAGCTGGGGGGGGAAAGCAGATCTACAAGCTCACAACACATTGTATCAACTATTTCTTACAAATCAGGATAGATACACAGTGCAATTGCCGACACCACAGTACCGCCCTCACCTTTAAGTAGGATCCGTAGTACTTGGTGACGAAGGGGCTGTCGCACTGGCTGAGCACAGTGATCTCCTGCTGGATGTCCTCGATCTCATCCTCGGCCTCCTCCAGGTCGATGATCTTGATGGCCACCACTTTCTGCGTGCGATTGTCGATGCCTTTGAACACCTCACCAAATGAGCCCTTGCCAATCCTCTCCAGCTTGGTGAAAAACTCCTCCGGATCCGCTTTGGCATTCTGGATGAGGTTGGGAAGGGGAGGGGGGGGGGGGGGGGGGGGGGGGGAGACAGACAAAAGGACAGGAGAAAAGGGATAGGAAGGGAGAGAAAAAGGGGGAATGTGTGATGGAAACCAAATGTCAGGAAGTGAAGCAAGACATCAGCAGGATTAGGATGCCATTGTTGGAACGATAAGTTAATTTGCCTATTGCCACTGCACACTTGTGTGGAGAGGGTAAACATTTGAGATGATAATCATGTCAATTCAAAGATAAACGTATTGTTCTATCATTTGAAAAGGATCTTCATGATGCAGTGAGATGTTTTTTGGCCACAGGGATGCCACGTGAACGGAACACTGTTTTTATTTTTTTTTAATCTGTGCCACAAATAGTAGCAAAATGTATCACAATACCTTAACTGAATCCAATTACATTTCTGTGTTGAATCATGTTTATTTCATTCGACTGTAAGTTATGACTCTCTTTCAATCTTCAATTGGCAATAGCGGGCTACAGTATTATCACGAGTCCTTGCACACTAAAAATAGGCTAAATGTTTGTACCCAGTAATGATGCCGTGGTTCAGACCATGTAAATGTACCCTGCCTGGCCAACGATCAAACCTGCACCTCTCACATACCTTAGCAAATGACTCCCTCTAGGCTTCCCTGCTATCTGCTTTCAAAAGAAAAAAATACTATAAATTGAAATAATATGTAGAGACAGACAGGAATTAGCCTTTCACACGGTAGCATCCGTTTTCTCCTTGTCACTGCTATAAACAGTGTAGTCACAAACGTCTGACAGGTTTTGTCACTGGCTTTTGGAGAGGCTTTGGCAGTGTAGTTTGCCAGAGGGGTTGGGTTTGTGTGAGGATTCGAGGAATCCAAGATTGATGATTGCTCTGACATCGTAAGCCAACTCCAAGGGTATAAACTAGGGGCTGCACATTTTGGACTAAAATTATAATTGCGATTATTTTTGTTTAGTACTATTAACATGTTTATACGTTACCATTTTATTATTGAATCAATTAAGGAACTGGGAAGGAAGGGAATGCTGAATCAAAGTACAAGTTTCAAAATTCCAGATATGCAGATATTCTAGGATTATATTACAACTAAGTGTGCATCATGCCTAATTGAATTTTGAGACTGGAAGTCCAACTGTCGCACTGTTGCATGTGAGCATGGAATTAATAAACTATTTGAACAACGCAGGAAGTGCACAGAAAATGTCTCTAGGGGCTGTTATGTGGGAAACACAAGAGCAGGCAAGCGCTGACAAAAAATGACTTCCTTGTATGACCTCTTGTGAACAGGGAAAGGGTCAATATGCCCATTTATGAGAGCTAAAAATTAAACAGCTGCATCCTATAATAAAAGGAATCTTTAATCCAAGCTTGGTATGCTTAAACAAAATGTGCCTAAGCAACAAAACTTTGGCTTTACGGATGGGAAGAAATGTTTTGAGGTAGTATTTTTGGTATTAATTTTCCATAAAACAATTAAAATCGCTTTTGTGTAAAGTAAAATACCCTGCAATCTACAGACTTCACACACACACACACAAATGTCTGCCTTCACTTGCCACTGTGTTTGGTGGATGTTAGTTCACTTTCACATAGCTCTGGTCCATAGCTCTAAATGCCTTTGCATTAGAGCTTATTTGCAAAGGCATTAGAGCTATGGCCCAGAGCTAACTTTCACAGAACAGCGCCTCATCAAGCAGATTACAAAGATTTTAGTTGGGCTAAATCTTAAAACAAAGCATGATGAGTCATGTTCGTCTTAAGTGGCAGGAGGCACCTTTGCAGCCTATAAAGATGCAGATCCCCACACATCTGTCTTTGATGTGCATCCACTCAGTCAGCACGTCTACACTTCTTAGCAAACCACCACCTACAAATCCTAACCATGGAAAATCTGCTAATAAGCTATATATGATTATACCGGTATCTACAAAAACAACAAAATATAATAGTATATTCTGCAGCCATGCACATGTACGGACAATTCTCGTGCATCATGTATGGTAGTGGTACTTGGCAGGGCTACCATGGAAACCAATAGCAAGCCAACCATCTCCTTCAGAGGGTGACATGATCCAGTGGTTCCCAAAGTGGGGTCCAGGTTCCCCAGGGGTCCTTGAGGGAGTTCCAGGGGGTCCCGAGCTAAATGATAGTTTGGAACCAATTGGACCCTTATGGGTCTGTACTCTGTAACTCTGAGAGTGGACAAATGGAACCAAACGAGCATTTGTACACTCTCAGAGTTACATTAATATTGATTTGACATTATAAATTAGGGGTCCCAGAGATAGAAATGCCATGGGGGTGATTAGTGTCAATTTGAGGGTCCTTGACATGAAAAGGTTTGGGAACCACTGATGTATGGTACTACTTGGCAGGGCTACCATGGAAACTATAGCAAAGCCGACCATCTCCTTCAGAGGGTGACATGATCTAGTAGGCTATGAACTCGTGATTTTGACTACAGTGTGACCACTGACCACCAACCAAAGGCAAAGCCCTCTGCAGAGTGGACAAGAAGACACAGAGGCTTAAGTCACGTTACTCACCTGCATGCCCGGTATGTTGCCTTGGACGGGAGACATCATGCTGGGGAGCATGATGTGTGTGGGGATGATGACGGATTGACGGCTTCTCCTTGGCTCTCTTGGTCGTGTGTACACTGGGAGGCTCTCTCTCTCTGTGTGTGTGTGTGTGTGTGTGTGTGTGTGTGTGTGTGTGTGTGTGTGTGTGTGTGTGTGTGTGTGTGTGTGTGTGTGTGTGTGTGCAGTGTTAGAATAACAACAACAACCCTACTGGTCAGTCTATTTACCGTGTCCAAGTACAACGTGTCACCGTGTGTCGGTGGTTCGATCACCCGGAGGGAATAATGTTCATCAGTGGACAGAAATAACCTCCCAAGTGTTTTTTAAAAACAAGGCAAATGTCCTGCCTTGCCTGTCCTGCCGCAACGTTAGCCTCTTAGCCGCTAACTTAGCACATCCAAAAATGTGCCCCTGCCTGCAGACAAGCTGCACCCGCTCGGTTCAATAATCCGCAGGTCCCCCCCCCCCACCACCCCCCCTGTCCGGGGAGCTGGATTTATAGAAGCGTTCAGCAGGAAATATTAACAAGACGATCGCTCACTTTTGCTGACACTTTTTGTGGAAAGCGTTTTCTGCCTGTCTGTGTCGCTAACAGCAGCGGCGTTACGTTGTCAGCAGCAGGCTGGAAGCTCATCCGTGCACAGTGCACACTACAAGTCTGCATAATATCCGCAAAAAAAACAATAAATGATCAGCCGCGGAAAGAGTCCCAGATCAGCCTCGTTTGTGGGTTTCAGCCGCCCGGTGGCCCCGGTACCAGAACCATGGACCTCCTGCTTGATCTGACATTCAATAGAAGAAAGGACGGTAGGGCTCGTCAATGTGTTTGTTTTCTCTCTCTCTCTCTCGCTCTCGCTCGCTCTCTCTCTCTCACTTTCGTGCCGTATTCTCGGCCATCTTGTCGGTGCTTTGCTCGCCTGTCTGTCACGCCTGGGCGGACCGCCGGACCTACCGGATACGGATCCAGATCTACGGAACCGTATCCTACATGTGGACTGCATTTGATGATGTCACATCATCAAATCAAACCATGCACATCAATTTGATGTGCATGGTTGATTGATTAATTGATTGATTGATTGATTGATTGATTGATTTAAATTGTTATTAACAGTTTGCAGAATGGGTACAGTTGAATAAAATCAAACAAAATCTTTCAAGAGGATAGGCCTAAGAGTCCTCCAAAAGACCCATAAATTCCCCATCTGAAAACATGTGCCACTGACCATTCATTCTTTTCAAAATTATTCATAATTTCCCCACAATTTTCCAAAATGTTTTGAAATAGAATCGGCTACTTTTATTGTTGCACAATTAATCGGAAAAAGATCGAGATCTAGATTCAGACACCTATGTAATCTCATTTTGTGAAGAATCATGCAGCACTATATATAGTTGGCTGTCCAATTCATTTTTACTCTAAGGCAAAAATGTCAAAAATTACAAAATTTCATCATGCTTTAAGTAGCATGTGACATGTCAAACTAGGGATTTTTCATGGTTCTGAAATCCATTCCAAGTATTAGTTTTGCACAAAAAACACTTCTTGGGGTCAGCCGTCAGGACATTTGGGCACATTTGGGTAAGTGCAGCTATATGGCCGTTTTTAGCCCAAATGAGTGTTTTTCGTGCAAAACTAATGCTTGGAATGGACTAATAATCATGAAAACCCCCTAGTTTGACATGTCACATCATCATGCTACATAAAAGCATAATGAAAATGTGCCTTATATAGGATGTTAATGGTGGTGGTATGGTCACACATATCCCCCATTAAAGAAATTGCTCAATGCTGACAGCCGGTCAGCAAGTGGATTCATTAGGCTAGACAATATTTTAGGCAAATAAAGAATATATTAAAAAAACAAATTTCACACTTTAAACCAAAGAAACCTGTTGGCTGCCGGACTAATATGACGTAAATTCTCCATTCATTGTCAATGGTTGGCATTAGGATCTAGCTGAATATTAACCTGACTCCGCCAGATGGGGCAGCAGAGAGTACACTGGGTTCCCCCCTCCTGCTCCCGGGGGAACCCAGTGTACTCTCTGCTGCCCCATCTGGCGGAGTCAGGTTAGCTGAATATAGGAGGGGTTCAAAAATACATAAATATTATTGATTGATTGATTGATTGATTGAAAAATGTATTAACAGTTTGCAGAATTACAGTACATTTCAAGCACAAACTCAATACAAAGGCTGTTAACTGTGAGTGGACAACCCAATTAAGCATTACACTTGTTTCCAATAGGGTCCACCATGTTCAATTCATCAAAATTAAATTAATTAAATACTGATCAGTTTGAGGAAGAAAATGGAAAACTGTTTTGAAGAAATAACGACACAAATATTTTTCTTTCTTTCTTTCTTTTTATGTTCATTATGTTTTATGATAGCCATACAAATAAAACACACAACTGCAGTGCGGCATGTCATCTATTTAACCACTAGAGGGAGCCAATGTATCAATGTCCTGGCGCGCTGTGCTGGCTGCGGATGGAAACGCGTCAACGTGTGGCTGCAATACAATATAATAATGATGCCATGATGGAATGGAATGGACAACTTATGTCGACCGTTTAGACCCGTTTATATATAGCCTAAACTCTATTGTTTTAGAGTAGACCTGGTAAATGTGGTCACCCAGAAAGAGGTCTATAAGGACCGACTCAACCGCTTTGTTTGTTTGCAGTCATTTCTTTAAATGAGTCCCCATGTCGCACGTTCATACGGCCGGGTAAACAAAACAAAAAAAAACGTAGGAAGCTAACATGCTATTATTATTATTATTAGGCTAGTATGCGCTTTATTATAGCAAATTGTGGGGTTTTAACTCCATTCTACAGAGAGAGACGAGAGTGCAGGGACAACACGAATGCGGCCCTCTGTGGCTCATGCAGGGCTAGCTCTGGTCCATAGCCTTACTGCTCTTGCCGCCGTTGCATTAAGGCATTAGAGCTAAGGACCAGGCTATCCATATTAGGCCTATAATAGCCTGGGCTGAACAGTGGGTTTACATTACAGCTATTTTGTTCTATTTGACGAATGGGGGTCTGTCAGTTCAGTTGCCCCTTAAACGAGTTCTGGATGAATACAGTTTAGCGTTTTCATGACACGTGTGTGTGTGCGTGTGTGTGACTGTGTGTGTGTGTGTGTGTGTGTGTGTGTGTGTGTGTGCGCGCGCGTGTGTGCGTGTATGTGCGCGCGCGCGTGTGTGTGTGTGTGTGTGTGTGTGTGTGTTTGTGCGCGCGCGCTTCAGTCGTCGTCGTGGGAACGCGAATTGGTCGCTCCGGAGCAGGAGGAGCGGCGGCGCGTCAATTGAGAGGAACACCCCCATGCGTAAATGTGTCTACTGGATGTAGACCTATGTTATGTAGGGCAAGACGTCTTCGAGACAAACCGGCCGGTGGATGTGAGAGAAAGACCATTGTCATTGTCATTGCCAGCCAACATTCTTCTGACTGACAGAAGAAGACCAGGGACAATATAGGCAGCAGCACGAATAATATTGTGAGACCAAGCGAAAGAGGGGGGGATATGGACATAACGGACCAAGGAGCTCAGATGGAGCCGCTATTACCAACGGTAAGAAACACCGCGGATCCCCCAAAACCATTGTGTTTTTCTGAACATTCATAATATAAAATATCAGCCTATATTGGCACGCAACCGTTAACATGTGCGGGGCACGCACCGGTCCTCAGTTTATATCTGAAAGGATATAATAATAATTTGTTTCAGTTTCCTGCAATTTCATAATAGAAAATGCTCTATTTTACATCAAAGGACGAGGGATTCCCAATTAAGTGACCTATATTTTCTTAGTTTGGTTGTGTGTAGCTGAGACCAAAGAATGGTGTCGTTCTCATCAAAACATGAACAATATTCAGTTTGTATACTAGTACTGTTTGATCAGTCGCATCAAGAATCATGGAGTTATAGCCTTTGCTATACAGCTTTCTCCTTCTGTATCGTTTATGGCCATGCAGTTGGCCACTGTAGCCTAATTAATCACTCACGTTGGATGAAGCATGTGAGGCTACAGCAGCCGCAGTTTAATTTGAAAACGGATTCATTTGATACCGAAATAGAAAATCCTAATCCTAAATCTCGTCATCTCAACTACATTGCGTCACGTATGGGCCTATCATGATTCTTGAATCATCGACTCAATTTGTGATACACATGGCGAGACAGTCTCGCTGTCAAGCCATTCCTGTTGCTTTAATAGGCTACACTGCGGATCCATGCAGGGCATGATGTTTAACCTGCAAGATTAGCTTACATTCAGTCAGTCAGGTGTGTCAGTAAAACAGAGTGGAATACAATAAATGTATGTGGATCATCCTAATATATGCAGGCTTTTAATGCGTGGTCTTTAATAGTTATGGGTCGGTGATGGCTGATGACCTGGGACACCATTATGACAATGTCCTGCATAGTAGTATTTATTTATTTTCTTATTTTTTTTAGTGCCCAGCACATGGATCTATCACAGCCTAATTTCTCTGCCGTTTTATGAGAAAATATGGCTTTTAAATGACACTCCCTCTCATACAGTAAGACAGCCTAATTTCTCTGCCGTTTTATGAGAAAATATGGCTTTTAAATGACACTCCGCTCATACAGTAACAGACAGTACACTACACGCTATAGTACACTAGCAAACCAAACACACACTCACTCCCCAGACACGTTGTAATTTATAAGCAGCCGTCCGTCCCCTGAGATGAAATCCTCCTCCACTGACCCATAAGGAGAGAACATGGAGTATCCATTAGGCTCTGCGCTGTGGGCTAACAGCCCAACACTCACAGTATGTCTAGAGAGGCTGCTCACAGCTCGACGTGAAATCACTCATTTCATCGACATGTCATGTCCAGAACTGTAGAACACAGAACATTGAGATACCAGTGGTGTTCTGAACCTCCTGTAAATAAGACAATTGATCGTATACGTCGAACCACCTCCTCTTCTGTGGTCCCCCCTATCCTTATTAGCATTCAGGTGAGGCAGTGCTGAGTGGCGAAGAGAAAGGAAATAATATGCTCTCTGGATCCTTTTCTATGGCATGGAGTGAATCGGAGAGAGAAAGAAGAAACGGAGTATAGCGTGAACAATAGGGATATTGCTCACATACAGTAGGCATGCATGTTTGATGGTGATGGTTGTACAGTAACACTGTGGTCTTGGCTCTCCTGGGGACCGTGCTTGTGCAGCGAACGCCGGTCATACAGAGGAAAGCTCTCATCTCCCCGCTCTGTGTCAATGCGGTGTGCTGCTCCCCTGACACCGTAACTCACCGCTGCCCCCTCCTCCGCCCCCTTTCCTCCTGGATGCTGCTGCATCCTAATCCGTTGCCATGGTTTTGCACTTGCAGGGATGTGTGTACTGTATATGGGCATGTGTGAGGTGGTGCTACGTGGCGGTATGATGAGAATCAGCAAGGACAAAACGGGGTGGGCAGCCCGTGAAAATCAGCACACAGGGGGAAGCTTCATTCCAAACAGGTTTCAGGTTGCCAGGGGTGGCCAATGGAGTACAAGCATCTTTTCAAAGGCAAAGAAGAGGCTGTAGCTTTGGTATCCCGATTACATTGCTAAATAATGCAGGGATGAATACAAAATATGAATGAACTGGCTATGATCAGGCTCAGGCCGCTGGTGTGGTTGTCCGGCCACCTTAGGCTGCAACGCCAGCCGGACAGTGTGTCACGGGTTCGAATCGCTGGCGACCTTTACTGCAAGTCACTCCCCTATGGTCACTCCCCATCTCTGTACCCATTTCCTGTCAGCCTACTGTCCTATCAATAAAAGCCATAAAAGCCCAAAAATAAATCTTAAAAAAATTAACAATCACACTTGTGTGAAGTGAGGGGAGCTCTTATCATCATACATCATCATACCACATCACATTCTATGATCAGCCAATCAGCTGAGCACATTCCGTGCTCATACACACAAACACACAAAGCTGTGCATAGGATGGGCTAGCGTCCCTCAAAAAAGGCTATGATCAGAACACATTCCACTCAGGAACATAGACAACAAGGAACAAGGAAACTAAGACTGACTCCTTGCTGTTCTCTTGTGTTTTTACAGGAGCAAAGCCCAAGCCCTCAGGAGAGCAAAGATGTGGTGAGTGTCTGTCTGTCTTTCACTTCATTGAGCCGATGTTGGTTTAGAAAACAAAATGAAGTCACATGGCTTTTACCCAGCAATAATGTTTTTTTTGTATAATTAATCAGCTTGTCAAGCAGATGCTGGTCTATTTTCAGATGACATTTGTCATAGATACAGTATCACTATCAACTATCAAATCAATCTGGTGGCTGACTGTGAATAGGATTTAAGTTGGGGTTTGGCTATTGGTGTGTACAGTATATGACCTGGCCCAGCCAGCGTGCTTTCTGGTGGGTAGCGCATGGAGCAAGCGCTGTATAATATTGGTTCACCGATCTGAGTGCACCGATATTTACACAGATTCATCATTGCTGTGAAGCTCTCTTGTTTGTTTGATAGTTATAGATACACATATATCTGTATATATGTCTGCCTCTCTGTCTCTCTGTGTGTGTCTCTCTCTCTCTCTCTCTCTCTCTCTCTCTCTCTCTCTCTCTGATTTATGATAATGCACCATAAATCATCAAATTAGATTTTAAATTGAGTTGTCGTGACTTGGTGTCTGCCTATGTGGTACATGCACCATCTGGTTGAGCCATCGGGGCGTCCCAGCTTGTGTTGGTATTTGTGGCACACAGTAAAATCTGAAGTGTTTCTTTGATATCAAGATCTGTCTGTATGGGTCCATTTTTTACACTGAGTTAAATCGACACGCAGGACTTTGCTGTGTAATGGATAAGAGTCACGGCACCATTTCAGAGATGCAGTATAGTCGATGTTGGCAGCTTTGAAATCTCTCCTACTAGTACTAAAGAAATGACTTGTACAGTACATGGTGTACTAGTACTACTATATATGGAAATATACAAAGGGTAATGTAAAGTAAAAGTATATTAGAATGGCACAGTAATCCTCAATGTTAATTCTGAGAAAGTACAACATTTACCCGAAAGGATGCTTACAGGTCCATTTTTACTCCCTGAATTAAATCAATACTGAGGATTCAGCTGTGCATCATCTATATCCCAGGAATGGCGGACAGATTAGATAGATATATAAATAGATTACATAAAACATAAATTAACATGCGAAAGGAGAGTCAACATTCAACACAGGAACCCCAGCTGTTATAAAACCGGTTACCTTGCAGTTATGTGGACGATGTATGCAGTCAGCGATACCAATGTAGCCTATCCTTGATTTTGATTTGGTTTCTTAATGTTCCAAAGGTCTTTATTATTAGAGTTATATATTATTCAGGTTGCTTGTTTTTATACCTTTAAAAGACATGCAGTGCATACTCTGTTCTTATTTCTATAATATCCCTAGCCTCGGAAACCCAGACGTTTTTACTTCCAGGGCTAAGAGAACTGTAAAAGACGCACGCACGCACGCACGCACGCACGCACGCACGCACGCACGCACGCACGCACGCACACACACACACAAACACACACACACACACAGAGAGAGAGACAAACGCACACAAAGCGCCGCTCACCATGGTCACACTGGTATTTGGTCAAGTGCAATATCCAGTGGTTGGTTTTCTTGTTTTCCTACTTTTACTTAGATATACAGTATGTATGTACTTATGGATGATCTTATCTTTGACTACAGACCCTTTATATGCCTTGTGACAACATGACCAATGATGAACCTAATGTATAATGCTGCGGTATTTGTGTGAGGCTGCTATGTTGAAGTGGATGTGGTGCACTGAACAAAATGTCATTGTATTCCGGATACGACGACAGTGAACATCGAATCTCATTTGTAAAACCGCAATCCATAAGCTCCATCAGGTCCCATTTGAACCCACATCTCCCACATAGGAGAGTCCTAAGGAGACCAAACGTCTGTGTCGGAAGGATGGAATCCCTGCTTGGTCAGGGAAGACATTATGAGCTTCAGGCAGTACTACGTGCCAACCACTAGGTATCCTCCTCCATACTCAATATTTAGGGAGACCGCATCCATCCGTTGCAGATGAAAATTAGCATCACTGGCTGCTAAGTCCGGTGTATTCCGGACGATGTACATACATTATTAATTATGTACTGTATATTAGTAAGATTGTAGACCTGCTATTTTCAAAAGATTCTTCTACATTTGAAAACTTAAAACGAGACATTCTGCATAATTACTTTTGGTACTTTTGGTACATTTTGAGTGTTTCTACAGTATACTCTTTTTCCACCACTGCTGTTGTGACAGATTGTGTTGTGTGACTCCTTTCGATCTGAGAGACTTGGACAGCAGCCTCTTCAGAATATTTACAGAGCCAATGTGAAATCTTCCTAAGGCCTTCGAAGCCAGACTTTGAAAAATTCAGATTCCAATCTTGCAGTCTGTAGACACACTGGGGGCGTGGCCTAGTCTGTACTCATCCAGTCTGTAGACACACTGGGGGCATAGTCAAGATTATGTTTTTAAAAGGGCGCTCGCGACTTACAGAGTTACAGTAGCACAGAACGCACCGCGGGACATGGCCAAAGCATTTCCGGGGGTCCCCAGCCAAGAAACGTTGAGAACCCCTGGTGTAGATAGAGTGACCCGGGCTTGTTGTGCCGATGCACACAGCACACTTGGCGGATCCGTTTGAAATCTCCGCATGACCTGGTGATCTAGAGCACGTGTGAAGCTGACAGGCAGGGAGTGGAGCAGGAAGCACGGAGCGGAGCCTACTGCTCAGACCGGCTGTGCTCCATTTCTCCTGTTCAATTTTAGCAGTGGCACTGGAGGGAGGATGGGGGGGGGGGGGGGCTGGTGCGGTGGAGGGAGTGAAGGTATAGTGATGCTATGAGAGATGGAGAAGGGGAGGGCGAGAGATAGAGAGAGTCCTCTGCTCTCTGAAATGGAAGCAGAGCCTCCCTTGCCGATAACAAGTTGAAAGGGCATCAGATATAAAGCTGGAGCCTTCACTTTGCCACAACTACCGCCCGCTATAGTATAATAGCAGCACGAGTTTTATCTTCACGTCCTATTTGTTTCCTGCAGAGCATCTTGCAGCCGCCGGCACACTTTCGCTGACAAGGCACTATACGTACCAGAGCAGCTCTGTATCTCAGGTAGGGCATCTAAGCACGTGCACATGCAGGTGCACACACATGCAAGCAAGCAGGCGGATGAAGCCGGATGAACGCAACGCCCAGCTCCGAGACCTTTGCTGCGTCTTCTCTGACCATTATGGCAGGTGTAGTTGTTGTGATGCACCGGACAAACCGCCGCTGCCGCTTTTGTTGTTGTTGTTGTTTGTCTCTCTGTGACTTAAGCCAAGCCCCTCTTAGATAACAGGGGGCCGCGGGGGGGCTTCAGCAGCTCAGCTCATGCAACACGGCACAGCACTATAGTGCACGGCATCCATCGCGGTGATGTCAGCAGCGAACGCGCTAATCTCTGGGGGGGATTGGCGGACGGACGCTTGTCAAAAGGCATCAGATGCTAGCCCTGGACGAGAAGAGAAAGGAGCACTGCTGCCGGGGTTTTTATTTGCTGCTGTTGTGTGCTGTGTTCAGGACGGGTGGGGGGCTCGCTACTGCTCCTAGTATGGAGGAAGTGTAGGTGAGGAGGGGGAGGGATCTACTGGACCGGGCCGAGTGTCTGACGAACCAGCTGACACTCTCACTCCTCTCTCTCTCTCTCTCTCACTCTCTGTCTCTCTCTCACTCTCTCTATCTCTCTCTCTATCTCTCTACCTCTCTCCCTGTCTCTTTCTCCTCTCACTCGCCCTTATCCACACACCCACACACCCAGCCCTCCGTGGGGCTCGGGCCCTGAGACTACAGCCACCCTGCTTTTGCATTCCCCCCACCACCAGAGTACAAACAAGGAGAGCCAGCGGGCGTCTACCCTGCTCCATCCTCCTGCAGGAGCGAAGCCATGCTCTCTGTGGATCCCCACAATGGATTTATCCGCCAGGTATGCTTCTCCGGAGAATTGGGTCTGAATGTGTGAAATAAGTGCCACACATTTTGCCAATACGGTCAGTGTAAAGTTTAACTGTTGTTCAAGGTGTCAGATGGCTATGCATTCTTGTGTTCTCCGGATTCAAACTAATGTGTGCTGATGTTTAAAGTGTAAATAAGCTGTGCAGTTTTGTGATATTGGCATAGTTCAGAGAGTTAAGGTTTTGAGATGATTGTCAATGTCAAGCTGCTGTTGAACTTCACGGGTTGTTAATTAATGTGCCATTTCAGTGATGTTCGAACCGTTCGCCCCACTTATGACGGTTAGCAGGTTTAGTGCCAAGAAAATAATGCTGTGATCTCCTCCGGCACAGCCACAGTTTGGACGTGCTGTTGTACCGTATATGCCATGACGTTATGTTTTTGTATCGCAGCTGTGTAGACATACACCATCCCTGGCTGATAATCAGCTGACCTTCTAGTCTTTGACTATACTGTAAGTTTAGCAGGGATGTCATTACTGCGTGATGGGCATTAGTGGGAATCAGAGTCTTTGCTGCCACTTACTACTGCTGGATCCGCACACGGTTGGTTAATGCATTGTTAATGGGCTGTGGGGCGGATGCCTGCCTCCTGCGCCGTCCCGCTGATCAGCATGTGAGAGGTCCTGAGGAGGAGGCAGGCTGACAGATGGGACCTTCATTCTGAATGGAGGAGGGAGGGAGAGAGAGAGAGAGAGAGAGAGAGGGGCTATTACCCACTGTATTGACCTCATTGATCGTTGACGGAGACAAAGGAGAAAAGGAAGGTCGGCATCATTCTGTGCATCTGTGAGCATTTTGAGAATCCTGTGCAGTGAGCCAAGGGCAAAATTTGCGGGAACAAATGTGGTATTTTATTATAAGTGCTACATTAGGCTGTACTGACGGAGATCCGTCTCAGGTCTTTGCACCGGCATGTGGGATAGAAAACGCCAGTGGACCCTTGTCCGTCCACCGGGAGTTTTGTTAGTTGTCAGTCGGTCTCAAATCCAGGTTTTCCAGAATCCCAGAGCCCTGTCACCCTCTATTCCTGAGAGGTTCTATACATAGACACATTTGTGACTTAAGTAAAACTACTGCAATGTAGAACTACTTTGTTACAATTAAAAGTCTGTTAATCAAAATCTACTTGAGTAAAAGTACAAATGTATTGGTATCAAAATGTACTTAAAGTACAAAAAGTAGAAAGTACTCATTATGCAAAATGTGTCATTTCAAGTTATCAAATGTTGAAAGTTTTGAAAATAGAAGATCTACAAGCTCACAATGCATTGCATCGCGACGCATTGTGAGCTTGTAGATGGGCTATTTTCAAATGGCCAAAATGTATATATACAGTAGCTGAAGTGGTTAATGTATGTCTCGTAATAATAATCAAAATCTATAAAGTAACTAGTAACTAAAGTAGACGTAAAAGTATTGGAAATACTCAAGTCAAGTTCAAATACCTCAAAATTGTACTTAAGTAGGCTACAGTACTTAAGTAAATGTGCTTACGGTAGTTACTTTCCACCACTACCTAGTACCTACCTATACCTACCATGGTAGTGTGTCCTGTATACCTACAGTACCATGATGTCATATTCCTCCCTGCTGATGTCACTAATGCTGCTGATGCTGATCTCGCTACCATTGCCACGGCAACCACGACCATCTGCGGGGATCAGGGCCATGACCGCTGAATCCGCCGGCCAATCGCATACAGGGCTCATACAGCCATCCCATTAATCCCAGCCGGCCCAACCCCCCCCCCCCCCCCCCCCCCCCAACCCCCCCACAGCTAGGTACAGTATGAGCTTCAGCTACAGTAGTAGCAGTAGTACAGCAGTAGTGAGTTCACTCCTCTCAGGCTGATTAAAAACAAACGGGTAGATTTACTTTACGGATTTTGCCGGACTGGCATTTTTTGAATATTTTATTCTCCGTGCAAATTCATCAGACCAAGATGAGACCAAATTATTATAATTTGTATTTAGTTCAGTTAACTCATAGAACGCCAATGACTTCATTATCGCGTTTTTCATGATGATGGATGGAAATGTTTAAATTTCAATTTTAGTTAACTATAATAACCTTGCATCAGACCAACAGTTCCCTGCGTCATAGCCTTCTGGTCTAGAGGGGGCGGGTGCCGGCACGACAATAAATACAAATAAAAACAAAAAAACAGCGGAGAACACTGTCGTCCCCAAATTTGGAGCGATGTGCCTCTTCCTTGCGAAATACAAGGAAGTGGGCTTTCTGTATGCCAGACTTTCCAAAGCGCTTCCCCCATAGAGTATATAAAAGGATAGAGACTGAACTGGCGCGAAGCTCCGCCCCCCCAGCTATTCATGTCAGTGGAAGTTGCTCAGTGGCGTTTTGAAGCACCTGGAAGACTGCCGGAAGTACCGTCTCAGAACGTCTACTTCCGCATTTGACCACCAAATTTTGGTGGTCAAATGCGGAAGTGCAACCGAGCGCTCAATGTTAAAGCCCAGCTGCACAGGGTTTCCCGGTCATGAATCCACGGGTCCGCCTGTAGTCCCTCTTCCTACCACTAGGGCCCAGAGCTTCAACGTTGAATAGCCTCACTGGCCCCTTGGCTTCCCCAGGCCGAGCCGAATGTTAATGAAAATAAAAGCCTGGGTACCGAGGCTACCTGCGTCACAGATACCATCAGGGGAGAGATCATCGAGGAATGTACGAACTGGGTTGTTTTCCCCGCATGTCACAAAGAGCCATGGGAACTATCCTGGGGGAAGAAAGGTGGGCCTGGGTCATCATGAATCAAGAGATCAGTGATTTGTCCCGGGCGGAGAAAGCGGAATACAAAACCCGTGGGCGACGACATCGCCCGTGTGTTTGTTTTAACGCATGCTCCCCCTACGAAGCATAACATCGACAAGTAGGTAATATACCCGTCTAATGTTGCAGCTCCTCACTTTGTTATTCTGTCCATCGCCGCCTGCCCGTGGCGCACCTCTTCTCTCTCTGGCTGTGTGAGAAAGCCAGGCTGGGAGAGAGAGGACAAACAATACAAACTTTCGCTTTCACTTTTTGACTTTCACAGACTTAATCCTTCGTCAAAGTCAAAGTGTCCTCCTCGTTGATAAAAAAGCGCGGTGGAAAAACCTTGCTCTCGCGGCTGGGCAAGGCCTTGCTCACGCACGATTATCTTTAACTATGGCCAGTGGTGGAAAAAGTAATCAAATGTTTCACTTCTTAGATCAATACTGCAATATAGAACTACTCCGTTACAAGGGAAAGTTCGGAATACAAAATGGACTTGATTAAGTACAAAAGTATTGGCATCAAAATGTACTTAAAGTACTAAAAGTAAAAGTACTCGATCATTATGCAGAATGTCTCATTTCAAGATTTCAAATGTATACAAATCGTTTGAAAATAGCAGATCTACAAGCTCAAATCCGACCTAAGAGTGGACACCTTTGCTGCATGTCATCTCTCTGCTCGATATCTTGATGACCTTCGTTTTTGTGCATAGTTCCCATCATGTTATATTTCCAGCAAACATTAACTTTGATCTTTGCCAGGCGGCTTCATTCGTATACATTCTCCAAAGAGTGCACACTCTTCAGAGTTACATTTTTCAAAACGGCTTCTACCAGTTCAGCAAGACCAACAATATTTATTAGTTCATAATTAATCGCAATAACTACTGTAGAACAACTTTTCTTTAACATGTTAATTGTAAATACCTTGTATTTAATTGTAAACGTCAAATCACTAGTAAGTAACAGAGCTTATAATCTACGGTACTTTAACGGAGATATTATAGGATTTGTTTAAGCCATCCTAAAAGGTTTTCAGTTGACCCATAGTTAAAGATCCAGCTGCGAAAGAGCATTGGTTTCCAGAAGCCCCTGTAGGCCTAGACGTAGGTCACTCTCATTGCCGTCTGTGTTTATTTTTGGTCTGTAGCTATCATCTGAGAGTGAACCGCACTGTCCCGAAGGCCGAGGGCACACAACACCAGATAACGTGTGAGCAGGAATCTGCAGGATTACTTTCCAAATACTACAGCAGATGCTTTCAAAGTCGTACTTTTCAGGTCAAGAAAGGATACGCTAGAAACTGTGTGATAAAAGAACGGCGTCGGTGCTTCATTCAATTCTGTATTTGATATTGGTATACTGTATCTATCTATATGAACTTAACCCATTTAGGCCTGACCTCAAAATTAAAATAATATATATTTTCACGATTTTTCAAAAATAGCAGACCTACAAGCTCGTAAGCGCGCCACCGCTATGAGCTTGTAGATCTGCTATTTTTCAATAGCTAAATTATAACATAATGTTTAACACCAAAAGGGGTTCCCGCCCAAAATGGGTTAAGGCGTCTGCACTGTTTTGTTTTTCGGATTTTTAGCTGCATTTTTTATTTTTTTAAAGCGTGTCCAGTCTGCAAGGACCTTGAGACAGACAAATGCTGGTTCATTTATCCTTTGGATGGCTCATATTTCACTAGCCATTTTCAACTCATCCATCCTTTGGACAACCTATTCTAATTTCTTGATAAAAATAGACAAATGAAAGGCAGGTGATTTTTTTTAGCAGTGTAGCAGCTGTTTGTTGCCTGTGTGGAATATTAAATATAAAAACCTTCCTTTGTTGGTCATGCAGTAGTAGGCCATTGTTATGGTGTGCGCGTGCGTGTGTGTGCGTGCGTGCGTGCATGCGTGTGTGTGTGTGTGTGTGTGTGGGAGAGATGGGCCCATCAGGATGGATTACTCCATTCTCTCTCTCTCTCTCTCTCTCTCTCTCTCTCTCTCCCCACATCCTCACTGCTGCTGGTTCACTCTCATCTTACTGGTGGCCGCCACATGTGATTAGAACATCTACTGTAGGACAGATGCATTTAGAGCTGCAATCTGCAACCTGCAATGTCGCTATAAACCCAGGATTCAAACCAGCTTCTACTGTATGTCTCTATATACCCGCGATTCAACAAAACTCCTACTGTATGTCGCTATAGCCCCGGGATTCAACCAAACTCCTACTGTATGTCGCTATAGCCCCGGGATTCAACCAAACTCCTACTGTATGTCGCTATAGCCCCGGGATTCAACCAAACTCCTACTGTATGTCGCTATAGCCCCGGGATTCAACCAAACTCCTACTGTATGTCGCTATAGCCCCGGGATTCAACCCGGGTCTCCCACATGAGAGACTACATTTCTACCCCACGGCTTCTTTGAACAATACATTCTTATTCTACTGGCTGAACAAAGAGTATGAATCCATATGAATCCTTTAGGATTCATATGGATGTGTGTGTGTGTGTGTGTTTGACACACACACACACACACACACACACACACACACACACACACACACATACAGTATTATAAATTGTAAAATTGTTATATTAAATATCTAATCTATCAGTCCCCCCCCCCCTTCACACACACACACCCCTAGACCCAGCTGAATGACGTCAGAGAACGTGGAACTCGTTAGAAAGAGTGGGCCCAGACAATGGACTCAGAGCCTGCGGATCAACCAGGGATCCCAGCATCAAGAGGGGATGTGTGGCCATTGCTGCACATACTCACCGACTCAATAAGGACACGTCAACCTACCGTGAAAAAGAAAAGTCCAAAATCCCAAAATAATAAGCAATTCCAGATCGTAGGTTGTAGATTCAAGGACACCTGTTGTTCAGTGGCTAATCTCTGTGAGAGATTTTCACTCTTTCAGTGCATCATGTTTCTTGTGGGATTTGTTGTGCTCTCTGTGGGACAAAATGAAGGATTACTGAAGCCAGTTTAGTGTTGAATTACTCGTAGAGCAGTGGTTTGAATAATTTTTGTGTCCAAGAGAGCACAGCATTGGGCTAGTCAAAATCTCAAGGCACACATATAGCCGCAAATAGCCGATGTACAAGCTCACAGCGTGTTGCAGTGTGACACGTTGTGAGCTTGTAGATCTGTTATTTCTTACAATTTTAGAAAATTTGCTAATTGAAATAACAAATAATAATAAAAAACTGTCCTCGCGGATGTCCTTGATGGTAAAAGAGTCGGGCTTTGCATATTTTGGGGGGGAAATGGTGTCCAATGTATAGATTATTTAACAAAAAATCATTAACATTACCAGTTTCCAGAGACCAACTTCCTGCTAGCTTCCATGATATCCTAAAATAAATCAGCTGTGCTAAATCATAGCTGTTGAACATATAAGTAGATTTCTCCCAGACTCAAATCCAATAGTGCTTTAAGTTCAAGGCCCCATGTTGCTCTTTAATAAATCACTAAGGGTCACAGTGTGTGCTCATAGTTGTGCAAAGCATGTACATCCAACTCTTGCCCAATGAAAGCACCATCATTGAGGTAAAAATAAGATCTAATATTTTGTGTGGGGTTTTTTTCAGTATGAACCATCACGCTGTTAGATAATGATATATTGATGAGGAAGCTCTTAATAGGCAGTGGTGGAAATACTGTAAGTACATTTACTTAAGTAGTTACAGTACTGTACTTAAGTACAGTTTCGAGGTATTTGTATTTTCAATATCCAATACTTTTACTTCTACTCCACTACGTCTCAGATTCAAATATTGTACTTTTACTCCACTACATTTATTGGGACAGCTTTAGTTAATTTGTAGATTTTGATTATTTTTTTTAAATGTTTTTTTGTGGCTTTCGCCTTTATTTTATATTTTTAATGGAGGGACAGACAGTAGGCTGATAGGAAATGGGGAGAGAGATGGGGGGGTGACATGCAGTAAAGGCCGTCGGGATCGGGAGTCGAACCCGCGGCACACTGCTGGACTGGATTACCAGCCAAGGTGCCTGGACCACTGAGCCATGGCCCAGGCCAGATTTTAATTATTATTACAAAACAAAACATTAGATATACATATACATTTGAAAACTTGAAATGGGACATTCCGCATAATGAGTAGGCCTACTTTACTTTAAGTACATTTAGATGCCGATACTTTTGTACTTTCACTCAAGTAAAATTTGAATTCCCCAGTATTGGTACTTCTTAACTTACTTTTTTTACTTACTTAAGTAAAACATTTGATTACTTTTTCCACCACTGAACATAGTCAATGTATAAGCTCACAATGTGTCAGCAGTATATTTAGTCTTAGTTTTAGTCATTGTAGCTTAGTTTTTATTTTGTTTTTATTTTGTTTTCCCCAGTGAAAAAGGGTTTTTCGTCATAATTTTGGTCGACAGAATCAACACTACGGCTCTGTATCAGCAGTTGCTTTGATCCGATTGAACTGAAGGCAGATTGCAGCTTGTCGTGTCAATCCTCTTCATCAAGGGTCAGTGGCGCTCATCCTCAGTGGTGGAAAAAGTACTCAGTTGTTTTACTTAAGTAAAAGTATACTGCAATTTAGAAGTACAAGTACTCTTTGGTACATCTTCGTGATGTCACTGATCCCATGGCCCAAAGTCAATCTAGACCACCAGTTCTAGGCTAAATTGAAGGGGGGACTTTTTTATTATTTCCATACAATAACTCTAGGGTACATAGTTCATGTTGAAAATTAGTGGTATTCCCCTTTAAGACTGAGGTGAGGGTAACGACCTACATGGCCAGTTAAGACTGAGGCGTGGTCAGTTAAGACTGAGGTTAGGGTTAGCAACATACCTGGCCGGTTAAGACTGAGGTTATGTTTTGGGAAAGTTGGCGGCTGTGGCTCAGGAGGTAGAGAAGGTTGTCCAATGATCCCTGGGTCGGCGGCTCGAATCCCGGCTCCTCCTGTCCACATGTCGAAGTGTCCTTGGGCAAGACACTGAACTCTACATTGCCTCCAATGAGTTGGTCGGTGTGAGCTTACCACCATTGGTGTGTGAATGTGGGCAGTGAGGACGCTGGAGTCGACTGTTCGCCGCTTCACCTCCCAATGTTTTACCGTCCATTATTATTATTATTATTATTAATCGGTCGGACTAACAGAAGATCGCAACAATGACATGTTACTCTCATGTCCAGGACTGAAACCTCCTCTCCTCTCTCTCCCCTGTTTGCTCTGTACTTGTACCTGCAGGGAAGAACGGTATTATGTGAACCGTGAGCAACATGCTCTCGTGTGCATGGGCTGTCTGCCGGGGCAATGGGGGCATGCATCTGCACTGTTTTTGCTGTCTTGTTTCGCATGCAGTGCGTAGTAGACAATAGATTCCAAAATCACTTATCTTAACCACCAAATACACCCCATACGGTCTGCCAAATTAACCTGGGTCCATTCAATATTTTCCCGAGAGGTTTACTGTTTTGTGACTTCGACTTTTACTATTGTGATATGTTCTGCTGTTTTCTTTTCTTGTTATATTGTCCAGTTGTATTTGTAATAGAACTGCATATTCAGTGTTGATGTATAGTTTTTATCCTATGAATGTACAAATAGTCCTGGAGAATGCCACTTCTCAAGCCCCTGGAGGGTTTTTTGGCATTCTTCTTCGCATTTTTATTGACTTTGTGTATCGTTTTTAATTATTCTTGTAAGTGAAAATAAAGAGCGAAACGTCCACACGGCCACACTTCCCCCAATGAAATTCATTGGGGGAAGAAAAAATACCTCATAGGTGACAAAAACGTGCACGCCTAGATAATGTAGGCTCATCTCGTCTTTGCGTATGCGGTGCGCTTGACGGCTGCACGTGTTCGCGGGTGGCGACCTCTCCCCCTCCCCCTCTCCTCTCTACCCCCCAGGAGTCCTGGGTCACATGGTCTAAGCCACTGACTCCCTCCCCCCCTCTCTCTCTCTCTCTACCCCCCCCCCCCCCCCCCCCCCCCGAAGCTATCGCCACCGGTGAACGCGGCACAACTGACAGCCGAGACATGATTTAATTGTCGTCGTCCCCAACCCCCCCCCCCCCCCCCCCCCCCCCCCCCATCACTGATCCCACCGTTCAGCGGCAAGGTTTTATCCCCCCCGCCCCGCCCCGCTCCGCCAAACAGCAGAATGGCAGATTAATCTAAAAGCCGCCGGGCTGTGGCAGGCTCCACTGATCAGAATGTGATGGTTGATGAGGAACAGGAGCAGTGCCACCATGCATGCATGCTCTCTTCCTGGGTGTGCTGGAGTCGGGTCAGGTGCCTGAGGTGAGCCACAGGAACCCGCCGTCTATAAATAGAGGCTGGGAACCTGCCGACGGAAGCTCGTCCCTCATTTGGTGACATGGTGGGGACACTGGATGACATGGCGGGGAAGGGATTTTCAGTACTTTCAGTACTCTACTCCACTACATTTCAGATTGTATTGTATTGTACTTTTACTCCACTACAATTATTTGAAAACTTTAGTTATTAGTTACTTTGTAATTTTGATTATTATTACAAAACACATTTGTTTGGAATAGTTGATCTACAAGCTCACAATGTGTCGCATCACAACGCTTTGCAAGCTTGTATATATTTTCAAAGGATTTGTATACATTTGAAAACTTGTGAAATGGGACTTTCTGCATAATGAGTACTTTTACTTTCTGTACTTTAAGTACATTTTGATACCAGTACGTTTGTACTTTTACTCAAGTACATTTTGAATTCCAGACTTTTACTTGTAACGGAGTGGTTCTACATTGCAGTATTGATACTTTTACTTAAGTAAAACAATTGAGTACTTTTTCCACCACTGGAAATGAGCTGTGTTCAATCATCCATAGTGCGGCTATGCTGTTCTGTCTCTCCGTCTCGCTGTATTTGTGTTCGGATTAGTTTGCCGGACGTGCGTAATCTTACCTCGGAGTGATTTTATGATTTGTTTTTAGCCCAGGAGGAGGCAGGAAAGGGCATAGAATAATGAGACAGACACTAAGGCATACAGAGAATAGCTTTATGCTCTTAACAACTTGTGAGTTGTGTTTGTGAGGCATCGCACGCAAGCACTTCCTAAGTGCATGTAAGACAAAACAAAATACACAATGTACTAAAGGAATCCTGGGTTATATGTACACATTGTGTAGCACTGTGCTATACAGTGAATTGTACCATGATATGATATTGTTTTGCGACTGTACTCTCAGTCATAATGTCTTTATGATACACAGTAAAAAAAAGAATCCTCAGTGTTAAATGATCTCTTACCGGACCAAATTGGTTATATTTTTCTGTGTACATTATAATGCACAGACAGACAGACAGACAGACAGACAGACAGACAGACAGACAGACAGACAGAATATTAGTTTAATTACCTGGTTACCGGGTTGCGCTTATAACCACACCCCGCTTCTGTGGCCAACGTGGAACTGTGGAAGTGCCGCTCACCTACAACAACTGCGGACTAGACCTTAAATATATTACTCTACGGACTAGAGACCGTGACGGAGGCCCGCCGTCTCAAGCGAACTTGAGCCACGTGAGACACCACCGTTGCGAAGTTCGTTTAGCCGAGTCATGGCCGTTCGAGTTGCGACCCGATAGGCAGAGAATAGTAAATAATGTTCTGGTGAGAGCGTTTGCACCGACTGCCACTCAAAGTGGCTACTGGCCAATCACAGCGCGTCCGCTATGGCCAATCACAACACGTCCTTGCACAACCCGTGTAGGCTTTTGAAGGACGCGCGCGAGCATGTCAACCTGACATTTGATTGAATAAGAAATAAGTAGCCCCACAGTCATGCTCCTGTGGCTACTAAATTAATTAAATTAAATGCAAGGTCTATACATGGTTGTATGCTTTTTTTTTTTTTTTAAGATATTTTTTTGCGGCTTACGCCTTTTATTGGTTTTTGAAGGGACAGACAGTAGGCTGACAGGAAACGGAAGAGAGATGGGGGAAGACATGCAGTAAAGGCCGTGTCGGGGTCGGGAGTCGAACCCGCGGCACACTGCGACTGGATTACCAGTCGGGTGCCCAGACGGTTACGCCACCGCCTGGGCATGGTTGTATGCTTATACACTATTTAAGAGAAAGCTTCAGTCCTTCTGCATTGTTAATTGAACTAAATGTTTACACTGCAGGTTAGCTGTGTGTGCAGTACATGGGTCCTTATGCCGTGTGCTGTCAGGAAATATCAGTCAATGTTTGTAACCGTTTGTAATGCATGTTGTGTGTGTGTTGTTGTTACGTGTTAGTTTTTCCTGCTGCATTTAGTGAACTAGTGCGGTGCCCTTTCGAGGCGTGGGCGTTCAGAGCACATGCCCCAGGGATGATTCGTTGGCTTCTGCATGGTCTGTATTTCTGGATGCAGCATTGTATGGGGGGGTGTGTGTGTGTGTGTGGGGGGGGGGGGGGGGGGTGGGGGTGGAGATTGTGGCTATTCAGAACATGTGGCGGTATGGAGCCAGGTGGACTTTTTTTTTAGTGCATGACCATTCAGAGCAGGCCGATAGCTTGACCCTGGAAGTGCTGCGTCACCTCGGTCTGAACCGGTTCAATAAGAAAATACAGAAACAAACAATATTTGAATAGAAGCGGAAATTAAAACAGGAACCTAATCAACTGTAATTGTTAAATAAATGTGAGGGAAATTTGTAATGACAGTATAGCGACAAGCGTGTGGTTAGAATCACACATACTCGCATACATTTAATGAATATATTCATTCAATGTAAACTTTCAAGCATCTGCCTGAAAAGCCTAAATATCTCCCTTGCCCAAAGGGGGAATTCATCCCCTTTTGGCTAGTGGTTAAGATGTTTGGCTTTATTTAGTGTCCCTTCCCGCACGGGACGGGAGACCCGAGTTCAAATCATCATAGGCAGCTCTGTTCTCAAACAATGAGCCCTCCGGTGGGACCTGTTGATAGAAAACAGCTGACGTGGGTTCAATTATATTGAGGGGGTAATTGTAGATGTTGCTCATCCTGTTGGTCAACAGCTGTTGCTTTATGACCAAGGAGAGGCTGCGATCTAACGGCCCTTCCCTCACCCAGACACGTGCACACATAGACATCAAAGAGGGCTTCAGCCCTGCCCTTTTACCCGTCTGTAAAACAACTGTCCTTTCCATACCACGAATGCAGCATTTACTATGGTGAAAGAAATGCAAATGCCACCCCTTTCCATGCCATACCCTCACCCAGGCACGTGCACACATAGACATCAAAGGGGGCTTCAGCCCTGCCCTTTTACCCGTCTGTAAAACAACTGTCCTTTCCATACCACGAATGCAGCATTTACTATGGTGAAAGAAATGCAAATGCCACCCCTTTCCATGCCATACCCTCACCCAGGCACGTGCACACATAGACATCAAAGGGGGCTTCAGCCCTGCCCTTTTACCCGTCTGTAAAACAACTGTCCTTTCCATACCACGAATGCAGCATTTACTATGGTGAAAGAAATGCAAATGCCACCCCTTTCCATGCCATACCGAGGGGCAGTGTTCAGGAGAATTGCTTTTTTTCCCCCTGAAGTCTCCTGAACCTGAACGCAGCATTTTGCGTTGAACTAATTTTGTTTCGAAATCCTGCCTCTCTACCCCTCTCTGAATGTCCCTGGCGCTAATTTGCAGTGGTCTCCGTTATACAAGTAAAAGTCTGGAATTCAAAATGTACTTGAGTAAAAGTACAAAAGTATATTACAAGAGTGCTTGAAGGACCAGTGTACTCATTATGCAAAATGTCCCATTTCGAGTTTTCAAATGTATAAAAATCTTTTTGAACATAGCAGATCTACAAGCTCACAATGCGTTGCATCGTGAGCTTGTAGATCAGCTATTTTCAAATGGCCGAAATGTATATAGTGCTGAACTTAGTGGTTAATGTACAGTATGTGTTGTAATAATAGTAAAACTATTGGCTCTGAGATATGTAGTGGAGTAGAAGTAAAACTGTACAAGTATTGGAAATTGGAAATACTCAAGTAAAGTACAAATGCCTCAAAATTTCACTTACTGTAAAGACAGGGTGGTGAAAATGTAGGGTTTTCATCAGCCTGTGCTGAATTTTAAAGGGATGCTCGTTCCCGATCAGCAGAAGACCAGGAATGATGTAAACGTTTCATAGCGGATTTAAATCTCACCACACCAATCATCTCTGTAGGAACAACACAGTCTTGACATCTTTGATACAACGTTTGGAAAAGAGTTCAAAATGTCACTGTTTTGTATGGAGCCCCACAATTCAGGATGGCAATTATAGTACAGTATGTGACAGAATCCCGGAGCAACAGTGAAGGGGTGGGTCAGAAATGGGGCTAGCAGCCAAGCTGGCTTTACACAATTCTACAATTGATATCCCCTCGTTATTCACTGTGTGTGTGTGTGTGTGTGTGTGTGTGTGTGTGTGTATGTGTATGTGTATGTGTGTGTGTGTGTGTGTGTGTGTGTGTGTGTGTGTGTGTGTGTGTGTGTGCGTGTGCATATTTACAATTTGTTTTTACTTTTACTCCACTACATTTACGTGAAAACTTTAGTTACTTTTTAGATTTCGAACAGTATTACAAAACATACAATAATCACAGTCCTACAGTATATACCTTTTGACCATTTGAAAATAGCCGATCTACAAGCTCAAAATCAGTGATGTTGTAGATCTGATATTATCAAAAGATCTTTATACATTTGATAACTTGAAATGGGACATTCTGCATAATGAGTACTTTTACTTTTGGTACATTAAGTACATTTTGATGCCAATACCTTTGTACTTTCACTTAAGTGTTTTGTAGAACCACAGGTATACAGTATTTGCCATGCTGGGCAGTGACCCATGTGACCATGATGCCTGATTTAAACTTGTATTAACCAGACTTAATCAGGCTTAAGCAGAAGCACTCCTTCCAGAGCGATAATGTTTGCCATCCTGCAACTGAAGACTATTCTTCTGTGCTGCGCCTTATAAGCCCGGTGTGTATTCATGAGTTCATGAAAGAAACATTGAGAATGTCAGCGAGCCGAGCGCTCACAACGTGCATCACTCGCTCGGCCACTCAAGCCCTTTCTTAGTCTCTCAGTCTCTTCAATTCCTTTGCTCGCCGGGGGAGTAAATCTGTGCTTATCTGGCCGAGTGCCGTACGTGGCTCCGCTGTTGGACAACAGAGAATAGAAAGACGGGAATCAGTGGCTGCCTCTTCAATAGCATGGCAGCCTGATTACATGTATAGCGTCCATGGTAATTGTGCCAATAACAAAACTCTAACATCAACATTGAATTCTCTCATTAAAGATTGATTGATTAAACCCTGTTTAGAGAGGATGCTGGTCTCTACAGACCATGCAGGAGCCAACCAATCATCCCTGGGGCATGTGCTCTGAATGCCCACGCCTCGAACAGGGCACTAGTTCAGTAAATGCAGCAGGAAAAACTAACACGTATGCATTGACGACAACACAAACATTGACTGATATTTTCTGACAGCGCACGGCATCTGATTCATATGGACCCATATGTACTGCACACAGCTAACTTACAGTGTAAACATTTAGTTAAATTAACAGTGCAGATGGTAATTAAACGAATGTTGGACCTGTCTGTCTGTCTGTCTGTCTGTCTGTCTGTCTGTCTGTCTGTCTGTCTGTCTGTCTGTCTGTCTGTCTGTCTGTCTGTCTGTCTGTCTGTCTGTCTGTCTGTGTGTGTGTGTGTATCTTCAGTACGGTAAATTTGAAATCATGAGATGCTTCTTATGTCCGTGATAACTCAGTGCCCATTATGCAGTGGTGTAAAAGTAACTAAGTATTGCACGATTTTGAGGTATTAGTACTTTACTTGAGTAATTCCAATTTCCAATACTTTGAACTCTACTCCACTACATCAAAATATTGTACTAACATACATTAACCACTTCAGCCCATACATTTCGGCCACTTGAAAATCGCAGATCTACAGGCTCACAATGCGACGCATCGCGAGTCACGACGCACTGTAAGCCTGTATATCTGCGATTTTCAAAAGATTCGTATATATTTGAAAACTTTAAATATGGGACATTCTGCGTAATGAGTACTTTTACTTTTGGTACATTAAGTACATTTGGATGCCAATTTCACTCAAGCACATTGTCTGGATTTTCGGTGGTGAGGTGACCACCGAACTACAACATGACGTCATGAGCCGCGGTGAAGAGCAAACCACCGCCACCGCCCCAGCCCTTCTCTCTGTTTTTACTCACCACCGCTCAATGTTATTTCAGCTCTGGTCAGCTCACCACCGGAGCGGTGGTCACCCCACCACCTTTTCGGTGAATGAGCCTTTACAGAGCATTTCTGCATTGCAGTATTGATACTTCAGTAAAAACATTTGAGTATACTTTTTTCCACACCACTGCCATTATGTAAGACTGGCCTCCCCAGTGGGTCAGTGTGGATGTGTGGAGGATGGATCAGGGCTGGATCAGGGTCAGTGTGAATTGAAATGCAGAAGCACGGACATTATTCACAGCATGAAGACGTAGAAAATTCAGACTTAGCATTAACCATCTGCCATCGGAAATCTGGCGCCTGAAGTCTGTCAACTGGCACTTCATAATGACTCGTCATCTGGGCCAGGACAAGCGTGTGTGTGTGTGTGTGTGTGTGTGTGTGTGTGTGTGTGTGTGCGTGTGCGTGTGCGTGTGCGTGTGCGTGTGCGTGCGTGTGTGTGCGCACGCGAGAGAGACAGAGATAAAGAGCTGGATGCACACACTCGTGTCCTCGTCTGTCCACCGCATCTGTCCACCAATTGACCCTGATGCACTCCTTGGATGCTCTCACATGGCTGTGTGTGTGTGTGTGTGTGTGTGTGTGTGTGTGTGTGTGTGTGTGTGTGTGTGTGTGTGTGTGTGTGTGTGTGTGTGTGTGTGTGTGTGTGTGTGTGTGTGTGTGTGTGTGTGTGTGTGTGTGTGTGTGTGTGTGTGTGTGTGTGTGTGTGTGTGTGTGTGTGTGCGTGTGAGTGACCACCAACATGCTAGTTTAATCTCTTCAGGATCAGTGGATACTGCTGGCCACCGCAAGCCATGTTTGACATAACTGCTGGTGGCAACGGTCACATCACATGACCATCTCTATACTACTCTCACTTCACTCACCCACTTTAGTTTAGAGTTACCAAAACATTGGGGTGCCACTGTTTTTTTGTTTGTTTCATAAGTAAACATAGAGGGACAGTTTCACCAGTTTGTAAATAGTAGGTGCTAACGATTAAAGTGCTGCTTCACTCCTTTTGCAACCAGATCTTGTTTTAATGATGTTTAGGACACAAGAAACACTTTCCTGGGGGTTTTATGAGTGTATTATGTGTTTTTAGATATTTTAATCATGACGCCATCTTCATGATGGAAATTTGTCATGAAAATGTGGTCTCACTTCCTTCCTGGACTAAAAGTCAGAACGCACCCTTAGATCGTCAGATAAGGCCCTCCTTGATGTCCCTAGTACTAATTTAGTAACATGTGGTGGGCATTTTCCGCCCGGGCACCTAGGTTGTGGAATGCACTGCCGACACAGCTAACGCCAGGGCTCCACCGGACGCGTTGCGTCTCCGTCGCGTGCGTCAAAAAACGCACCGGTTCAATTTGAATGCACGCGTTAATGTCATGCAACGCGGGCAGTGGAGCCACCCTTCATTGATTAAAAAGGGAACATTCCCTGACGGTGACGGAGACGCGACGCTGACGCGCCCGGTGGAGCCCCGGTGTTAGGCTAGCACCCTCCGTGACTATTTAAATCTTAATTAAAAACGTACCTCTACACCAAATGTTACGTGACGTTACGTTACATTGTTTTAATTATCATTATCATTACCGCCGCGCAGCTTCCGAGTTGCCCCAAGGAGGGGAAGTGCACCAAAGCATTATGAAATTTAGCTATCCAGTCAAACCCTAGTCAAACACACAGACTCATTATTTTTCTGGCCATAGGGTGCAATTTTCAAATTGTGCTACTGTTATCTACTATACGGAAAAGTCCTTCTGCACACCTACAAAGGACAGGTGCGTCGGATAACAGGAACTGATAGGTAGAAAAAAGAGAATCCCGTACACTGTCTTCACTTAGGTTGGTCAACCTAAGTGAAGACAGTGTGCGGGATTCTCTTTTTTCTACCTAACTGTTATCTACTACAAATACTATTAAATAACATTGAGTGACGTGACGTCTGTTCCACGGTCTGTCAATCCACAGACCGTGTCTCCATGCTGGCCACTCCCACATTCAATTCCATCACACTAGTACAGTCCCATTTACACACCTGCCTCCAACTGCCTCATCAGCCCAACAGTTCCTTTCTCATTCCTCACCTGTGGCAACTTCCCCAATCAAGCCACTACCCACAAAACTGGACTCTTTCTGCTCATTCCTTGCTAGACTATACAAGTAAGACGCGCGAACGCGGGAAGCGAACGCAGCTCGTGAATTGCAAAAACAACAATTAGAATAAATTACGTAATTTTTTAAGGTTTTTTTAAGTTCTCTTTTTTTTGTGTTTAAGATTTTTCTTAAGTTAAGTTTTTTTTTAAGTTAAGTTTGTTTTAAGTTTTTCCTTAAAGCTTTTCCTTTTTAAGTTTTTTTTTTTTTTTTAAGTTAAGTTTTTTTTAAGTTTTTCCTTAAAGCTTTTCCTTTTTAAGTTTTTTTTTTTTTTTAAGTTTTTTTTTTTAAGTTAAGTTTTTTTTAAGTTTTTCCTTAAAGCTTTTCCTTTTTAATTTTTTTTTTTTTTTTAAGTTAAGTTTTTTGTGTGTGTGCGTTTTTCCGATACAGCTGCGCCCTCTGGTGGTGGGCGGGTGGTGTTACAGCGTGACACACACACAGACAGACACACACACACACAGACGTGATCTGCTGGGTCTCATAGTAAATGCTCACTGCGTTCGCAATAACCAATGTTAGTGGTGTGTTATCAGGACTCCTGCTTTTGAGTATTTTGATGATTCCTAGTGTTCCTGAGAGGTTTGACCTTTTGCTTGTTTTTGGACTTTGTTACTGCCTGCTCCTATGTGACGTTTTTGCCTTATAGTCCAGGCAAAATAGCATTTCACGAGAAAGTAATTGTAACAAAAGATTTTTCTTCACAGACCATTTCTATGAGGTCTCCAGAACAACATACTAAAAGTCCCAAGAAATCCCAGTTGGGGAAATATGTTTAATTGCATTAATCCAAAATGGCCGCCAATTGGGTTTATTTGGTCAATCTTGGAACACATTTTTGACCATCAGGTAATTGTAACAGATTTTTTGTCTGCACAGACCATTTCTATGAAGTCTCCAGAACACCATACTAAAAATCCTAAGAAATCCTAGTTGCAGAAATATGTTTAATTGGCATCAATCCAAGATGTCCACCAATTGAGACTATTATAAGAAAGATTGCCAATATTAGAATAAATTCCTGGCCAAAAGGTAATTGTAACAGGATTTATTTCACCACACATCATTTAATTGGCATCAATCCAAAATAGCCACCACTTTATTATAAAATGGCATACATTTGAATGATTTTAAGTGATTTATTTTGGGACAGAGTGGTTAATACAAAATGGGTTGCAGTTTGATTAGATACATTTAGAGCCCCCAGCTCATAGGAATTTGTGCAATGTTTTTTTCAGCATACCAATTGTTGGTTGACGAACTATATTACAAATGTATTAGTCAGAGTCCTACAAGAATTCAAGCTGCCCATTGGGCCATGGCTCATTCGTCCATGACTGGTAACGCATGTGCCTGTGGAATGGGGAACCCGGGTTCGTCTCCCGCCCCGGCCGTGGCTACATTGGTGCAGCGGTGTGTATGGGTAACCTCTACAAGTATGTTCCCGCAGGTGGCACAGACCTTAACCTAGTAGTCGGCAGCTCTGTCAGTCTCCCTGGGGTGGAGGTCCCCCAGTCAGTCGAGCCTAGCTCCTGGCTGGCGCACGTGGACGCGCTTCCATGTGGGGCGGACAACTGTAGGCTATACGGTGCTGCGTTACTACTCGCCCATTGGGCCATGGCTCTTTAGTCGACTGGTAACGTGACTGGCTACAGAATCTTGTTGGTAACATGTTGAAGTTAAGTACTGCATGCAACATTCTGGTGTAGCACCCGTCTAGAGACTTCTGCAGGGTTGGCTTCAGGGTCCAGCATTCACTGCCATATAGAGGAACAGACTCCACCGTTGCATAGAAGAAGCCGAGTTTGATTTCACAGGGGAGGTTGGAGGGAGATCCATACACTGGCCATGCCGTTCAAGGACCTCCATGCAAGTGCCTCCCTCACTTTCAGATCTTGCTCCGTTCAGTTTACCCATGAGCCCAGAAACTTGAAGTCCTTGACTTCCTTCAGCACAGTGCCTCCTGTTGTCAGAGGTGGATGTTCCGGTGAGATGTTATAGGTGATAACCGCGTGTAGCAGCGTGATCTTGTAGATCGGCTGTTTTTGGTGCATACAGTTTTGCAGCATGACCTCGTAGATCGGCTGTTTTTGGTGTAATTTGCATGTTTTTCGGACAACATCTGTAGGAGTACTGTTGGAAAAAAGGTGTGCTTGTTCCACGTTGTCGGAGAGCAGGCTGATGTTGTCCGCATAGTCTAGTCTGTGCGGACAACAACAGTCTGTCAGGACTACTTTGGTATGTCGTCTCGACCTCCTTGGCGTTAGAGTAAAGCCAAGATCCTGCTCTCGTCCACTGATGGCCTTCCTGGGTGCATAATACAGGACTATGATGAAGAGGAAGGGGGCTAGGTTGTTTGTTCCCTTGCATTAACCCAGGATGTCAAACTCCTCGCTGTTGTCATCTGGGGTCACCAGCTTGGCCCTTGTTCCTGCATATGGTCGCCCGGAGTGGGCCTTAAGGATCTTCACCATTGTGCCTCTGTAGATCGAGTCAAATGCCTTTGAAGTCGATGAAACTGAGTATTATTAATATTATTATTATTACTATATTGTAACTATTCTTATTTAGTTTCAGTTTTGGAAAGTAATTCAAAGGTGAGTGGCAACTACATTGTTTGGATTTCTGGAAAAAATTATAACGATTATTAATCTAACATTATTAATCTAACATTAATCTAACATGTTAGTTATAAATGTAATGCCCATTTGGCTTGTTAGCTTATAACGAACAAAGTGCTAAACAAAATTATGATTGTGTATAGGTCTACTGATGGCAGCGTGTTATGATAATAACAGCCTTCAGTTATATTGGTTCAAAATGGCTAAAATGCACAGTATTGTATCTGAATATCCTCAGCTCAAAATATATTTGGAAGTCAATTGAAATCTCAGACGAATGGAAATTGGGCCCGTCATAATTTGATAAGGGTAATATTATATAGCCTAGTGCCTTTATCCAAGGCGTTTTACATAGATTGTGCATTACATTCACCCATTCACACACAGATGGTGGAGGAAACCATGCAAGGCACCAACCTGCAGAAGCAATTAGGGGTTCAGCGTCTTGCTCAAGGACACTTCGTCACTAACTCTGGGGGAGCCCAGGTTCGAACTGGGAACCATGTGGTTCCCATCCGGCCACACTACCTCTGAGCCACTGCTGCTGAGCCACTAATTTGCAGACATCCTGCATGGATTGACGCCAATTAAACATATTTCCACAGCTAGGATTTCCTAGGACTTTTAGTGTGGTGTTCTGATGACTTCATAGAAATGGTCTGTGAAGAAGGAAATTATGACCTCTTGGTCAGGAATTTATATGGCATTTTTTCCTGATAATAGTCGGATTGATGCCAATTTAACAAATTTCTACAACTACGACTTCTTGGGACTTTTAATATGTTGTTCTGGAGACTTCATAGAAATGGTCTGTGAAAAAAACTGTTTAAATTACTTATTGGTAAGGAATTTATTCCAATATTGGTAATTGGCCATGCATTTTTCTGAGAATATCTTATTGGCGGACATCTTGAATTGATGCCAATTAAACATATTTCCGCAACTAGGATTTCTTGGGACTTTTAGTATGTTGTTCTGGAGACTTAATAGAAATGGTCTGTGAAGAAAAAAAATCTGTTACAATTAACTCTTGGTCAGGAATTTATTCCAAGATTGGCCATTTTTCTCATAATAGTCCCAGTTGGCGGCTATTTTGGATTGATGCCAATTTAACCTATTTCTGTAACTACGATTTCTTGGGACTTTTGATATGTTGTTCTGGAGACTTCATAGAAATGGTCTGGTAAGGAATTTATTCCAAGATTGGTAATTGTCTATGCAGTTTCTGAGAATAGTCTTATTGGTGGACATCTTGGATTGATGCCAATTAAACATATTTCCCCAACTGGGATTTCTTGGGACTTTTAGTATGTTGTTCCGGAGACCTCATAGAAATGGTCTGTGAAAAAAAATCTTGTTTTACAATTACTTTAGCTTTTAGGTCCAAAATGAGCTAGAATGCCTGGACTATTAGTTTGGACTGCTTTCATGGTTTTGACCTGCCTTCTTCACGTAGATGTAAGCTTTCCCCCTTTGTTTGGTTGTTATTAAACTCTTGCAAGTGCTCTGCCTGTGTTGCCTGCATTTGAGTTCTACTTTGACACGCGTACCGTAACAGACTGCAGTTTCTTCCAGTGGTGAAATGTCCCTTTAAGAAGGTATAGATGTAATTTATTTATCTATTTAAAAATAAAAAGTTGTAGGCTAGGTAGACACGGTAGTAATTAACGCTGAGCTGGACAGTGTGGCAGGTCTATGAGAAGGTTGTGATATAATTTGATCTTAAGCCTTACATTTTGTCCATGAATGACTATGGGTTTCTAACTACGGTACACATGCATTTTAATTTTGAGGGGTGCCAGCCCCTCCTATACACAGCTTTTGTCCCCACAAAATGTCCGCAAAACACAAACGATGCCATTGACAATGAAGGGAAAATGTACGTCATCTTGTCCCCACACGTCTCATATTTACCAACGCCAATGAAAGGAGAAATTAGGTCAAATGTCCGCCAGATATGACGTAAAATGTCCGCAACACAAATATTAAATGCCATTGACAATGAAGGGAAAATGAACGTCATCTCGTCCCCACATGTCTCATATTTGCCATCGACAATGAATAGAGAAATTAGGTCAAATATGACGTAAATTTGTGGCAACAGGCAATGTACATTCTGATTGGCCAGTATGAGATGATTCATGATGATGTACGATGATAAGGGCGCCCCTCACTTCACACAGGTGTGATTTTTATTTTATTTTTGAGTGGTGTAAACCACTCCTACAACTTGCTTTGTTAGTCTGTCTGTCTGTGCATAAAAAATGAGCATGGTTGCTACGGTCACCCAGTTCACCCGGGTGATTACATTACGTCAGACCACAGCTGATCAGTCTATATAAGACCTTACACCACTCAGTTCACACGGGTGTGATTTTTTTAAAGTACAAATACCTCAACATTGTACTTAAGTACAGTACTTACGTATTTATGTACTTAGTAAATGTAGTTACTTTACACCAACTATTTCCATAATTTGGAGCAGGACAGTACTTACTCGCGTGAGAGGAGACTAAGCACGCAAGACTGCGTTTGGGGATGATTGAATGTGTATTTGGGATGAGCAGGGACAATGGAGGGACAACTGGCAGACCCTCAATTTAACTCTGCTCTGGTCGCAGATCTCTCTCTCTCTCTCCCTCTGTCTCTCTCTCTGTCTCTCTGTCTCTCTCCCCTCTATCTCACCTACACACACGCCACAATGTGTGATGAACGGAGTTGCACTCTGTCACTTGCTCACCCCAGTGAACACAGACGCGCTCGCTCGCTCTATCACTGTTCATGGTACAGCACCTCAAAGGCCCTAAAAACAAGGCTCCAGTCATCCCGAAAACAAAGTAGTCAGGCTTCTACTTCATAGACATAGAAATGTAGACGCCTCACTCGCCACTGCAATTCATTGGAGCGATCTGTAGTGAACTGAGGGCGGAAGTGCGCCCAGAGTTATATGGACATGAGTGTCATGGCGGTGCCCAGTCACGTGACTCACGTCCCTTCATTTCGTTCCATGGCACCAACGCAGAAGCTTGCCCTCACTTGAGAGCATTTTCCGCATAGCCGGAAGAGGCATATACCTTTCTATGTCTATATTCTACTTGGCCTAACTCCCAGAACCCACCTCACCCCTGCCCATTTTGATAGGCTGGAATGGCTTAGGCCGGGTTGACGATTCGCTACACCACCAAGATACCCATGTACCTGTCTAAATACTTCCTTAATGTCAATGAAGTCTATGATCACAACACCAGAGGGAGTTCAACAAACCACGTTCAGCCCAGATTCGGCTCCAACAAGGGGTTAAATTAATTTTGCTCCTATGCCACTAAAACATGTAACGCCCTACCAAGAAATGTGAATCCACATTCTATAGACTCCTATAGACTGCTATGTGTGTCCCTGCCTGGGTCCCTGGGTCTGTCCGAGCACGAAAATAGCATATGGTTGGTTGATATTAACTGTATATATAATGATTTCGGGTGTGACAGTACAGTATAGTGACAGTACAGTACAGTAGAGGGACCCACCGGGGACCCCCACATGGTAACTCTGTCATTTCTCTACCGTTTTGGACGCGGGGTGGCTCGCCGGAACCGGGCTGGCACCCTGTGCACGTTCCTGTGGGTCTGGAACTTCCGGGGACCCCCCAGGGACCCCCACACAGAGTTGCACCACTCACTTCACACGGGAGTGATTTTTAACTGTATATATATGTTTTTTTTCATAGAAGTCTAGACAGTGCCTGCTGTGTTGTGGGGTAGCCGTGGAAAGCCTGATCCAGTCTAAAGCCTGTCATGCACAGCCACTAGTCTTTGTCTGTCTGTCTGTCTGTCTCTCGCTCTTCTGTGGGGCTGGGTACCCCCAAATTAAACCAAAATACCCCTATTTGTTTCCGGCCTCGCAGCTTCGCCGCGCAGCCAAACTGCGCGGTCGAGGGGGCCCTGAATTTTTGTCTAGCCCGGGGGCCCGTACTACTGTAAATCCGGCCCTGTGGTGGACCCTGATAAACAAGTCTTATTGCTTTTTCTGGTTTTATCCTCGTATCATGCAGATTTTGTATTGGCCTGTACTTTTATTGAACTGTAGCTACCCCTTCTACATACTGTATAATGTGAATAAAATGTTCAATCGATCAATCAATCAATCAATCAATCAATCAATCAATAATTAATGTTAGCTCTGCTCTTCCTCTCCATATCCCGCTCTTTTTTTTCCCCTCTTCTCCCTTTTCCGAAAAACAAGAACATTATGGTCCTAGTGCAAAGATGAATTTCACCCACTTCAGTGATGAGACAATAGAGTTGTAATAAAAGTTGTAATAAAAATAAAGACTCCTATATGCATTCGTTGGTCTTAAAGCTGCAGCTTTGCAATAGAATACAGCAGCTCATATTTCCCCCCACCGTTGTTTGTTCTTTGCACAGCGCAACTGAAAACAAAACACTTGGACATATATTTAATTAAATATTCATCAGCAAGGTAGACATGTTAATTCCCCTCCCCCTCTCGCTTTTTTCCTCTTTTGAGGTCAAGGCTATTTATAGAATCGTGAACCATCCAGGAACATGCTGCTGCTGCATCTTTAAGCAGTGGTGTTAAACTAAGTACATTTACTTACGTACCGTACTTAAGTACAATGTTGAGGTATTTGTACTTTACTTGAGTAATTCCAATTTCCAATACTTGTACTTCACTACTACTCCACAATGCGTTGCGATTGCGATTGCATTGTGAGCTTGTAGTAATACTTTTGTTCTTTCACTCAAATACATTTTGAATTCTGGACTTTTACTTACGGAGTATTTGTACACTGCAGTATTGATACCTTTACTTAAGTAAAAAATGCGAGTACTTTTCCCACCTGTCTTTATGCAGCCACAATCTGTAGTATCAACTCCTGGCTATTTATGCTTCGTTGTAAGACTGTGTTACGCGCCGACTGGCGGTGCTTGTAGCTGATCTACAAGACCAGAACGTGTCACGTCTGCAACTTGTTATGGGCTTGTACATCGGCTAGATTTGGCGCGCGACAGCATTGTGTGACAAAGTATGAATTGCATTGTGTGTGTGCGTGTGCGTGTGCGTGTGTGCGTGCGCGCGTGCGTGCGTGCGTTAGTTCTCATTTTATTAAAACATAAAATAAGCATGACTCATATCCAACATAATGCACAGGGGGTGCATGAAAGTGCCTCCTTAAAAACTGTGTTCCGGGGCCTTTTGTCGCCATGGTAACAAGGTCTGTGAAAGTAAAAATTGTAATCGAATGCAATCGAGCCAGAAGGCTCGTCTGGAGCCTACTGGCTGCGATTAGGAAACGCAGTGACATCCGACGTGGCGTTGGTCGCGTTGTCCGGCAAATTTCTAACCCTAACTCTAACCCTGTCCCTAACCCTAACCTCAGTCTTAACCGGTCATGTAAGTCCCCTAACTGAGGTCAGTCACTCAATGTTAATAGTATTGGTCGTAGATAACCGTAGCACAATTTGAAATGTGCACCCTATGGCCAGAAAAATAACACAGTCTGTGTGTTTGACTAGGGTTTAACTGGATAGCTGAATTCCTACGTTGACCACAATGCTTTGGTGCACTGCCCCTCCTTGTGGAGAGGGGGAGGCTGCCTGGAGGTGGTGACTTGTAGTCCAGGAAGGAAGCGAGACCACATGTTCATGACAGATGAATGGCGTCATGACTAAAATATCTAAAAACACACATTGCACACATCCCCAGGAAAGTGTTTCTTGGGTCCTAAACATCACGCCTTTTGCAAAGATCTCTTTGCAAAAGGCGTGAAGTGTACTTGGCCTTTTAACCAGCAATGTAAGTCAGTTTCTTCAGGCTCCAGGCTCTGGCTCGATTGCATTCGAGTGATAAGTAATTTACTGGTGATAATCGGTTGATAACACTGGAAGCGGGTGTCCCAGTAAGGTTTTCAAGCTCTTCCGGATCAGGGGCCCACTTGTCTCAAAAGTGTTTCCGTGCATTTTCGTTTTAAGGACAGAATCCTGAAATTGGACATGTACTTATATTATATAACAGTTGTAAGGTTTTGGGTGAAATGTGGATTCCGCTTCAACAAGTGCAGAAGCCTGCAGGCATGTCTAATGGCTTCTGTGTGTGCTGGGAGCCTGGGAACAAGCCCAAAAAGAGGCGACATGGACATTTTTCTTTTACTTCATAAACCTGCTGTATTTGGGAAATGGCCAACTACACATATACGTACAAGCATAATTATGTAGCTTATTTGTCACACAATTCATTGACACGCATGATTGTAATGACTGTAATCACAGACAACTACTAGTAAAATACGTGCCTGCCAACATAATTTATAATTATGCAGCTCTACTGGTAACCCTCACTGTGAATCTGTCGACATCTGTTGACATTCTCTTAGAGTGTGTGTGTGTGTGTGTGTGTGTGCGTGTGTGCGTACGTACGTGCATGCGTGCGTGTGTGCGTGCGTACATGCGTGCGACCCAGAGGATCAAACCAGTTAGTAGGATAATACACTGTGCACGCAGTGATTTTAAATACTTTTTAATTTCAAGGACCTCTGGTTGGTGTTCAATGTGCATATTAGGCGACGAACCCCCATAACCTTGAGAGAGTACAAATGGAACCAAACGTAAAGGTTCCATTTGTATTCTAGAGTTAAAGACATGTAAGGGTCCTTAGTTGATTGGGTTTGTCTGTGTATATTTACATCCGGTTTCTTCTTTAGTTCTTTGCTTGGTCAGAAAGAACAGGGCTTTCAAGGTACAGTACACACACAGCGTGTGAAGCTCCAGCCAAGCTTGTGCCTTATATTTGGGGTTTCTTTGGACTCAAGCCTTTTGTGAATTAGTTTCTTATGTTGGATTTTTCTTTGGGTTTTTTTGAGGGCCTCCTATGCACATGGCTTTGTGTGTTTGTAGCATGGAATGTAATTATTTGATTGGCTGATTGTGATTATATTGATGACGTATGATGATAAGACCACCCCTCACTTCACACGAGTGTGAACTTATGCTGGCCATTTACTGGCTTTTTGAAGTGTTTGGTTTAAACCTTTTGAAATACTTGGGACTGTTTTGGATTTACTGTTGTGAGTTTCCAATAATGGTCTTTGGGGATAAAAAAGTCAATTGAGCAAATCAGTCTCTGCAGTCTGCACTTGAGTTGTCAATCATCCATTTTAGTTATTTCAGCCTGTTTTGTTTTGGACAGGACATTGGGCAGTTGCCTATGGAGCGTATGCGTGTGACATCATCATCATACCCGGAAGTTATGCGGGAACGCCTACTGAGTGAGAAAAGTCCTATCTGATTGCATTAAACGATGTTAAAACGACATTACGACATTTGCCACTCACTTGTATGCACTTGCATACCCTCTATAGCTATAGGTTACAGCAGAGGATCTCAAACTATGGGTTGGGACTCCAAGTGGGACGGTGGGAAGTGCAATTTTGATGTATTTGTACTTTACTTGAGTATTTCCAATTTCCAGTACTTTTACTCCACTAGCCTACATTTATTTGACAGCTTTTAGTTACTAGCTATAGTTACTTTCATTATTATTTCAAAACATACATTAAACACAGCCCTTTTAATGCTTTTATACATTTCGGCCATTTGAAAATAGCCGATCTACAAGCTCACAATGTGTCGCGATGGGACGTCATGGGACGCATTGTGAGCTTGTAGATCGAAGAGAGATGTGAAATGGGACACTCTGCATAGTGTGTACTTTCTACTTTTAGTACTTGAAGTACATTTTTATGCCAAAACGTTTGTACTTTTACTCGAGTACATTTTGAATTCCGGACTTTTCCTTGTAACGGAGTACTTCTACATTGCAATATTGCTACTTTTATTTTCCACCACTGCACTTTGACAACCGAAAAAATACAAATGCATCCTTTATACCCCAGGACATATATTTTTTTTTTCACTTCATTTTTATTGATGACAAGACAGACAACAAAACAAAACAAAAAGACAATACGAAAAAAACAAAGCTGCATTTTTCATATTACAAGATAGTCATTGAAATCCTCTTGCATTATCGCTAGGCTGAGAGAAGAGATCCCACTTTTCCCACTTTTTATAGAACTTATCCTCTTGTAGTCTAAGTATGAATGTTTTACATACTTTAACATACAGTTCCTCAGTAATGTCCATCCAATGTTCTTTCGTTGGTGGGTCCTGTTGGTACCAGCGTCGTGTGATCGCTTTCTTACTTGTTGCTAAGAGGATCTTGATTCAATATTTATCATGTATTAGAAACTCTTCAGGGATCGGCCATATATATTTTTAAAGCATAGTTTGTGAAGCCTGGCAACAGGCTGTGTATGCTGATCCATTTACTCATGTGTACAGATTAGAAACAAACACCTTTAACGTAGATTTTAAACTACGTTGATAAGACACAATGAAATAATGCTACGACACATCCTGGCAACAGCTGGCTGTACTCTTCCATTTACTAAATGTGTACAGTACATTGACAACAAAGTAACTGTGTGTGTGTGTGTGTGTGTGTGTGTGTGTGTGTGTGTGTGTGTGTGTGTGTGTGTGTGTGTGTGTGTGTGTGTGTGTGTGTGTGTGTGTGTGTGTGTGTGTGCGCCCCCTAGAGGACAGATGAGGAGGTGGTGGTGGACCGTGGGGGGACACGCTCCATGCTCAACACCAACTTCGAGAAGGAGGAGCTAGAAGGTAAACAATTTACAATTTAGGCATGTTTGTGTGTGTAATGCATGTAACTCGAGAACCGTTTGACCCACCGACTTCACATTCGACACATGCGTTCCACTCCCCCGCAGGGAGTGCAGTGCCCGGTATCGAGTTGGTCGGACCCACGATTCTCCAGAACCACCACAAAAGGCTCTGGTCAGGCTCTGCCAGTGGGCCTAATGAGGCCAACTCCTTTCACCTGGGCCAGGCTCTGCCAGTGGGCCTAATGAGGCCAACTCCTTTCCAACCTCTGCCTCAGCCAATTGAGGCTCAACCAATCAGGCTCTGCCAGTGGTCACAGGCACATACACAGATCTCCATGTGGGACACCGGCTGACAGTTAAAACGTGTGCTATGACAACGTATATCATTAGGTTCCCAAGTTGCATCGTTCCCAAGTAGGCCAGTGGCCGACTGCGACGGGCATGTACAGGTCTAGTACATTAAATACATAGAAATTGTCATCTAGGATCATAAGCAAGCTAAGGACCTAACATCCGTCTAACAGTAGAATATCTGTACGATGAAACTATGAGTATACACTAGAGTGCTATGTCTAGTTTGTTTACATACAATACAATCTAAATTACATAAGTTTATCTTTTGCATACGCCTGTAATGTCGTCGAGGCTAGTGCAAGTAGTGCTACGGGCTAAGATGGAGTCCAAACAAGAGGTGAGTTTTCAGACTACGGTGGAAGACCTGGGAGTGATGAACAGAACAGCAGTGATGGAAAAACTACTCACATTTGTTAATACCGCAATGTAGAACTACTCTGTTACAAGTACAAGTCCTGACAGGGGGGCGCATTACAAATATGTATTTCTATAACATTTTATGGTGATTTGTTTTTCTTGTTTTTTTAATATAATCCTACTAGACCCCAGGAAATTACATCTGGCCACAAAAGAGCACGGGATCTACTGGTGTAGAGGTAGAGGTACTGGGGGCCTCCCATACTGTGTGTTGTAGGCTCAATATGTCACCTCCTCCTTCACACCAGTACTTCCCGTGATCTTCTGTGGCCAGATGTAATTTTCTGGGGTCCAGTAGGACTATAGTAAATAATAAAAAAAGAAATCGACATACAATGTTATAAAGAAATACATATTTAGCCCCATGTTCGAATGCCCCCGCCCGCCTGTCAAAAATAGTTAAAATTGCTAAAACTAAAGAAAGCAGCGAGGGGAAACAAATACCAACCTAAAACATGAACCTTGGTTGAAAAAACCCAAAGTTGTCCTTTAAGTACCAAAATAATGCAGAATGTCCCATATCACAAGTTGAAAATGCATACAAATCTTTTTGAAAATATCAGTAAAAGTACAATCTTTGCCTCTGAGATGTAGTGGAGTACAAGTAAAAGTACTGGAAATTGGAAATACTCAAGTAAAGTACAAATACCTCAAAATGGTACTTACTGTAAGTACAGTACTTGAGTAAATGCACTTGTTACTTTCCACCACTGGTTTTCAGACTAAAGGCGGAAGATTGGGAGTGAGTCTGCAAACAGTGACAATGCAATGTTTGTCTACCGAACACAGTTCTTTCCACATTAAATATCCGGAGAGAAGAGGTGGAAATAAACATTTACTCAAGTACTGTACCGGGTAAATGAACCACCTAGACCAGGGGTGGGCAACTTTGACGATGGCGAGGGCCACTATATTTCCACATTCACTCCAGAGGGCCACAGTGCATATTACTGTCTTAGCAAAAATAGCCGATCTACAAGCTCAAAATGCGTCGTTTCGAGCTTGTAGATCAGCTATTTTTGCTATATTTGAATTTAAATACTGATTTTTTTTATTTTTTATTATAATCCCGAAAAGTTACATTTTTATTGATTTTCAAATGCATTTAGTTTTATTTATGATAACTTTATGAACTAAATACAAAGGACACAAAAAGACAATATTTTAATACTAGTCATTAAGTACTAGTCATTTAATACTAGTCATTAAGTATAATCAAATCGGGTCGTGTTTGCATGTCTGGAACTGTAACAGCTGAAATCAATACTATATCAGTATTCTGATATTAACCTGCGGGCCGCATTAAGTGAAGGTGGGGGCCGCATGTGGCCCCCGGGCCGCCAGTTGCCCACCCCTGACCTAGACTCTAGGCCTGTAGAATGATGTTGCCAAAAAGAGGTGGCTGAAATCTGCCTGAATAATGCGTTTTATATTTACTGTATGTGAAATCGAGGGCGGGATAATGAGCCTAGAACCTTGGCAGAGTACAATAGACTGTGGAAGTGCGGAAGCTGCTGGTAAGCTTGGCCCTAGCAACCAGACACCACGTCAACCCTTCTTTCTTTTCAAAATCTTTTTATTTCCGTTTTATAACAGTATGGGTGTCAAGTCACAGGTTCATAGAAAAAAATATATATATATCAGATTTTAGTATCAGTGACTGAGGTAAACAAACGTAGCCTACTGTATGAATCAGAGATCGTGGGCAGACATAATGAAAAGACTGTTATTGTGCAAAACATGCCCCTTCAAGACAAAAGAAAAACATTTTCTCCCCTTCAAGTCCAAATTTAGTATAGCCAATTACGTCAACCCTTCTGATTCTGGTAGTGGGATTATAATTATTATTATAAAACACAACACTCTATAAGTCCTCATTTCTTTCTTCCTAGTATATGATTTATTCTTTTCACAAGACACATTGGGCAGTATTATGTGTGTCTTAAGTACCAGGTCTTATTACTTAACTTAAGACCTGGAGGCGTGATCAATGCCATTTTGGCTATTCTGAGTGGCCAAACAGCATTGACCACGCCTCCAGGTCTTAAGTTAAGTAATAAGACCTGGTACTTAAGACACGCATAATACTGCCCTGTGGGAGCTGTGATTTCTGGGTTGTGATACTCTTCTACTCGTCTTTGGTGAGATGATGCTGGCATCTCAAGCACTCTGCTGTTTGGATGTTAGGACTATGGAGACATAATCTATCGTCATGCAGCTGCCTCCACACTCAAGCCACTGGACTCAGTTTACCACTCGGCTCTGAGGTTTATCACTGGAGACAGCTATGATACTCATCACTGTACCCTATATGAAAATGTAGGCTGGTCTTCTCTGACTGAAAGACGCAATAATCACTGGTACCTCTTCATATATAAAGCCCTGGTCGGGAAATTACCATCATATATTTCTTCCATGTTACATCAGAAACCTAGTCGCATTGTAACTCGCTCCAGTGATTGGCTAGGCCTTCTGGTCCCTTTTGCCAACTCTGAACTTGGAAAGGCTGCTTTCAGCATCGGTGCACCTGAGTCTTGGAATGTCTTGCAACAAGAACTTAAACTTAATACCCTGGCATCAATTGGTCATTTTAGAAATGTACTCAATAACCGTCCATCACCTGTATGTTGCTGTTTTAACTGATTGCATTATAATTGTAATTAACGGTTTGTTGTAACTAATATTGTTGTATTACTGTTTTTTCTGTATGTAATCTCGGCATCATTGTAAATGAGGGGTTCCCTCAATGGTCTCTCCGAGAATTTAAATAAAGGTTGAATGAATGAATGTTGGTGGTTACCATTCTTAGTTGATGGTCTGGCAGCCTGTAACACATGCAGTGTTCATTTTGTTGATGACTAAGACTAAAAGACTAAGGTTTTGGATGTTTTGTCGACTAAAACTAAACTAAGACTGGAAGAGCCACCCATTGACTTCTCTAATATACGGCAACCTTCCCCGTGTTTCTTCACTAGTCCGATCCAGAAGAACACAGTTTGCTGGCCACGTCTGGCGTGGCATTGTGAAATCCATGATCTCGACCGCGGTCGAAAAATTATGATTAAGACTAAACAATTTCTGAAGACTAAATAGGACGAAGACTAAATAAAGACACCTGCTAAACGAAGCGCACTTTCCGACAATACGCAGCAGGATTCGTTTTAATCGCAGTAAAGCATTCTGGTGTGAATGCAACATAAGTGTTCTACTGTAGGCTACTGTAACTGTGACTGGTGTCAACTCAAACGTCAGATGTATTCAGGATAATGGTTAATTAAACCATTCTGGGAAGTGGGAACATGTTTCTATATACATATTTGGACCGCATCAGGCACTGAAATGAATTGTAGGTTGCGGGTTATTGTCTTTAGCACACAGGCATTGGAATACCAGTAAAAGTATTAGGACCAGGATGGATAATTTAAATTTATTTTGCAGTCAGGGTTGGCAGTCAGGGAATGGTGTGAAATTGAGATGATGGAACTGTGGATGATTTTAAAGTCAAATAATGCATCAAAGGGAACACAGAAATACCAAACACAGGAAACAGAACTATGAAGAACCAAAGAAATAGCAGCATATCTCAAATGCATAGAGTATATAAAAGGATAGAGACTGAACTGGCGCAAAGCTCCCCCCCCCCCCAGCTATTCATGTCAGTGGAAGTTGCTCAGTGGCGTTTTGAAGCACCCGGAAGACTGCCGGAAGTACCGTCTTAGAACTTCTACTTCCGCATTTGACCACCTTTTAAAGGCCTCCTGCAATCGTTGCAGGTGTGACTCACTCACTCTACTCAGGTGTGTTGGAGATACTCAGTCTGTCTCCTCCCACCTGGGATGGAGAATGAGGGGATTTTCTAATATAAAAAACTTCGAAATTAAACAAGCATGTTTAGGCCTACTTCAGCATCAAAGAAATTAAATTGCCATATATATATATATATTTTTTTAAGAGTGAAGAGAGCCTACTGTCAGCTGTCCAGCAGTCCAAATATTATTAAATAAAATTTCAGAGGCGAAGTGATGTCGGCAAGGTAAATGTAGGCCTACTGTATATGAAAACACTACTGTCCAGTTAATTCAGCATTATTTTATTGACCGGTAGGCCTCAGGCCACCCTGGTACACCTCGATCAAGGCCTACTAGGCCGCACTTCATTTCAGCGCCTTATAAGGAAAGTTGCATGGCACATCTATGTTGAATATCCATGTTCACACTAACGGGAAATATACATATTCAAGTCTGAACGCACAATTTCAGAGCGCAACCCCATAGTCTCCCGAGACTGACGGATGACGATGATGATTCAAAAGACTAAGACTATAAATCAAAATCTGTCTGTCTGTCTGTCTGTCTGTCTGTCTGTCTCGCTTTCACTCTTGTCCCCCTTCTCCACGCACGCACGCACGCACGCACGCACGCACGCACGCACGCACGCACGCACGCACGCACGCTCTCTCTCTCTCTCTCTCTCTGAGCCTTTTCATATTCATTAGTGACTAAAGCATTGTGTACATACATACAGATCTCACACACACACACTGTCCTGTACATGCACTCTCTGGGTCACACACATGACTGCATGTATTTGAGCGTTGAAAGATTGAATGCCAGAGAGAGAGAGAGACAGAGAGAGCTTCCATGACATCAGTGACTAGATAATAATGGATGCGCTCAAGCCTAAATTGAACTGAAGCAACGTACTGTATGGATCCATTGGTGTCCCGTTACGCCGGTCGTCAGTGGTGGAAAAAGTACTCAAATTATTGTACTTAAGTAAAAGTATGAATACTGCAATGCAGAAACACTACTTGTGTGTTTCTGCACTGCATAAACACACAAGTAAAAGTCCTGAATTCAAACTGCACTTGAGTAAAAGTACAAAAGTACTGGCTTCAAAATGTCTCTTAGGCCATAACAAAAGGAGGAAGACACACGGCTGTTTAAAAGTGTACACAATTATATAATTATTTACAACATAAATTAACTCAAAAAATGCATCAAACAATAATAGTATGAGGTGTGTTAATCAGTAAGACCAGTAAGTGAGTGGATGTGTGGTAAATGTAGTGTGGGGTGTTGATGTTGAATGGTGCAAATCAACGTGTTGCTGCTCTCATGGAAGGAGAGAGAGTGAATGTGGCCAACTCCCAGCCCTTTATACATAGACATATAAAGGTAGACGCCCCTTTCGGCTCTGGAGCGTATAGTGCTCAAGGGCTCTCAATTCCCGAGATTCCTTGCAAAGCACCGCGGAAGCATGAGTGCGTCACAGAGCGCATGTTCAGGTCTCATAAGTCCCAGAAAAGATGTGCTGTGATTGGCCAGTAGTCACTTGAGTGGCAGCGTGACGTAGCGTGCCTTCCACTCTTCCGGCGTACTTCCTCCCCCAGTGTACAAATGGAACCATTTGTGGAATATCCCTGGAATATCTTTTTAAATGGGGGCCCGCGGGCTAATTAGTGTCAATTTGGGGGTCCTTGACATGAAAAAGTTTGAGAACCACTGGTATGTAGTACAAGTATTACATATAGTATAGTTCAGTAGTCTTGTCTGTGATAAAGAAGGCACGAGGCCGGCAGCCCAGTGGGCCCAGCTAGAGTCTGTTTGCATTACCTTCATGTACTACGGCCCCATGGATGTAGTCACCCACGCAATTGTTTGGACGCATGCATGCATGCGTCCAAACACGGAACACACGGCCATGCGTATACACGCATGCACGTATACATACACGCACATACACTCACGCACGCATGCATGCACAGCACGCACGCACGCACACACACACACACACACACACACACACACACACACACACACACACACACACACACACACACACACACACACACACACACACACACACACACACACACAAACACACTGAGATATTATATTATATATACACGCACTCTCTCTCTCTGTCCTCTCTGTCCTCTCTCTCTCTCTCTCTCTCTCTCTCTCTCTCTCTCTCTCTCTCTCTCTCTCTCTTTCAATTCAATTCAACTAGACCTGTACGTGCCCGTCGGCCACCGGCCTACTTGGGAACCTAATGATATACATTGTCATAGCACCCGTTTTAACTGTCAGTCGGTGTCCCACATGGAGATCTGTGTATGTGCCTGTGTGAAGACTGCAAACTGAAAAGTGTACTTGGCAATCAATTCGGCCCACTGGCAGAGCCTAATTGGTTGAGCCTCAATTGGCTGAGGCAGCTGGAAATTGCACAGGTGAAAGGAGTTGGCCTCATTAGGTCCACTGGCAGAGCCTGGCCCAGGTGAAAGGAGTTTGGCAGAGGCTGCCTGACCAGAGCCTTTTGTGTTGGTTCTGCAGAACCGTGGGTCCGACCGATACCTGGCACTGCACTCCCTCTCTCTCTCAATTCAATTCAATTCAATGGGGCTTTTTTTTAAGAGAAAACATTCACTCACACTCTTTTACATAAACACACGCAAATGCAGTTGCTGTATTCAAATACACACTCCCTCTCTTCCATACAAACCCCTGTCATCTTTTAGAACACCCACACTGTTGTAAAATGGATATTTTAGTTCTTAAATATGGTATAATTGTTTCTCACGTATGGTCCCTGTTGTCTCCGCAGGCCACCGCACGCTATACATCGGCGTCCACGTGCCCTTGGCCAAGAAGTCGCACCGCCGTCACCACGGCCATCACCACGGACACCGACACAGGAAGCGCTCCAAGGAGAGGGACTCTGGAGTGGACGGAGACGGACACGAATCCCCCTCCCACAGTAAGTCCCCCGTGGGCTAAATATCCCCCTCCCACAGTAAGTCCCCCGCGGGGCTTACTGTGCTCACAAGAGCTTGTAGATCGGCTATTTTCAAATGGCCAAAATGTATAGGGCTGTAGAGGACCGTTAATGTATGTTTTGTAATAATAATTAAACTAGTAACTAAAGTTTTCAAATAAATGTAGAGTAAAAGTAGGCCTACAATATTTGCCTCTGCGATAGAAATTGGAAATATTCATAAAGTAGGCTACAAATACATCAAAATTGTGCTTAAGTACAGTACTAAGTTAAATGTACTTGGTTACTTTACACCACTGCCCAGCGGGGCTAAATATGGCGTGTCTTCCCTCTGCAATGCCCCACGTCCCATCGGCCAGTTCATGACTTCATGAACTTTATTGATCCCCCTGAGGGGAAACTCGAGTTTCAGATGAGCTCCCCGCGGCGGTGGAAGCACAGCCTTCCACTGTTGGAGCTCGGACGCAGAGATGCCTTGCTCGAGGGTACGTGGTTGATTAGTGTTCAGAGAAGGGGAGAGTTGACCTCATGCAGTCTGGCAGCGGCAGAGATAAGGAACTGAAGCTGGGGGGACCTGAGGATACACGCCTGCCTCTCTGTGAGTGGTACATGACTAATAACCGTTATGTCGCGTTCGCACGGCCAGACGCAAAGACGAATGGGAGTGTCGTTTGGAGCAGCTGCACGCATCGCTGCGTCTTTGCGCCGTCATGTGGCTGGCTTCCATCGACAATGAATGGTAGACTGTATCTTTGCGTCTGCCCGTGTGAACGCACCATTACATAATGTCATCTTCTTCTTTTTTTCTGTGTACACAAAAGACTGCATGTGCTGAAAAGAAAAGCGCTTTCAAATGTACGTTTTGATTTGTTTGTTGTGAGCGATGTTGTTCTAACTAGGGCTTTAAATTAAGCAACTATTCGACTATTCAACTAGTGAACTAGTAAATCCACTAGTTGACCTTGTTGGTACTAGTTGACTAGTCACTGGTTGATAAGAAGGAAATAAATAAAAATCGCCCTGTTTTTGTAGGCCTCAAGATCAGCTAGATTATAGTTATAGTCACCAATGTATACAGTTTTTAAATGTACAAATATTATTTTAACATAATAGGTAGTTAAACAACTAGTCGACTAGTATAGTAGGCAACTATAGTCACCTAGTAAAATTCACTAGAATTCACTAGTTCTAACATTGTGCCATGTATGCATACATTCTTCTCTGCCTGCAGCAGACACGCCATCCCAGCGGGTGCAGTTCCTCCTGGGGACAGAGGATGGCGACGAGGAGCACATGCCCCACGCCCTGTTCACGGAGCTGGACGAGATCTGCCTCCGGGAGGGAGAGGACGCAGAGTGGAAGGAAACGGCCAGGTACACAGTACACTACACTACCCACAATGCACTCTGTTCACAAAGTATCACAGATCTGCCTCAGGGAGGAAGAGGACGCAGAGTGGAAGGAAACGGCCAGCTACCCACTAGCCTGCGAAGCATTCCTTTTCGGGTTCATGATCATGATGTTGTAGTCACTGATTTGTAGTCATCAGGCAGGAAACCACAACTGGAATAATAACTACCTAAAAGTAATTTTACGGCCTACCCAATAAAATCCTTGATGCGGCGTAGTTTCGCTGATTTCTTAAATACAAAATAAATATAAATGTGAATGTACTTTCCAGAGACTATTTAGCCTCTGTATACCTTTGTGATCCCACAATGAAATTCTATTTCATTGGGTTTAGACGTTTTTCGACTTTTAATTGATTCATAAAAGAGTATACATGTTAATCCGGGCCTGTCTGTGCGTGCTTCTGTTTGCAGGTGGTTGAAGTTCGAGGAGGACGTAGAAGACGGAGGAGAGAGGTGGAGTAAGCCCTACGTGGCAACGCTGTCTCTCCACAGCCTGTTTGAGCTGCGCAGCTGCATCATGAACGGCACCGTGCTGCTGGACATGAGGGCCAACTCCCTGGAGGAGATCGCAGGTACTGCAGTTTATAGAGTTTATAGAGAATAGAGAATGGAAATAGAGTTACAGTAAGAGGTACATAGCAACACCTCAAAGCGCTGGCTCCCAAAACACGGGACTTGACCAATTTTTGGACCCGTCCCATTTTGTTTTTATGTTTATGGGGTCGTCGTGGGTATTATATATCGCTTTATAACAAAAACAAAGCAAAAAATATCATTTCAAAAAATAATAAATGTTTAAGACAGTGAAAATAGCAGATCTACAAGCTCACAAAGCATCACAATGTGACCCGTTGTGAGCTTGTAGAATGTAGATTAATGGTAGGCTAATTCATAATTTCTAGAGAGGCACCAGACACCTGAAAATGTGTGGCAAAGTCCTAAGTGTACAAATGCAACTAAATGGAACCCAATCTGCCTTTGTGGCTGTTAACGTTTAACATTTATTTCCCATCTTTTTCAGACCAATATACGGTCAGTCCACTGACAGCAGAGAGGGACAAATATGTATAAGTCAACATGATTAGCATCGTGACGGACTAGCACTTTACTTTATTTACTTTGTTTATTTAGTCTGGACAATGTACATTAATGAACATCACATTAAAAATGCAGTGTAAATATACCAGATTTAGCAAAAACATGCTAATTTCCATCTGCACAAACATCAGCTGACGTTACGATTTACCCACGTTACCCAACAAGCTCAAAATAAGCAGCTGGGTTGGGAACGGGGGCATACGTGTGCCCATATGTTTCTCATGCTTAGCCCTGTAGCCGTATTCGCGAGGGAGCTAGTGGGTTGTGTTGGGCTCACCCAGGATAACCTGGACTAAGCTGAACTGTTACAGATGGTTCTGGAATACACTAGACTTAAAACACAGTACAATATAACTAGCACATGTGGGGCCCCCGCTGGCCTAATGGTCCAGGCACATGCCACATATAGGCTCTGGCCTGACAGCACGTCACGTATTCGAGTCCCGTTCATGATGACCTTTGCTGTGTATCTCTCCCCCTCTTTCCTGTCTGTCTACACTGTAACTATCAATAAAGGCACAAAAGCCAAAAAAACTAATAATCTTTAAAAAAAACAAGAAATGATCACATAGTGATATTTGTCAGGTGAAAGAAGCGCTGGTTTCTTTATTTAGTAACGACCGCTCCTCTCAACCGGCCGGTCTCAATCATAACATTATGTTACTTAGGCCCAATTCCAATCCACTCTTGCTGACTCAATGAGCCCTCACTGACTTAGGTGCGCGTTCATGTGAAGTCTGCGAGGGCTTGAGGGCTGTCCCATTTGAAATTGGTAAGTCAGTGAGAGCTCAGCCAAAGTTAGCATCGATATTTGGCCAGCATGCCTAAATATGGAGTGATGTCAACAGGCCAGCTCCATATATGGAGCCTGGGCAGGGGCCCTGTCCAGAGCCCGGGCAGAGGCCTGTTGTGGCGGTTCTGGACAACCGTGGGTCCGACCGACTCGACACCGGGCAATGCACTCCATATGGGGCTGTGGAACGTGTGTGTCGACTTTGAAGTGTGTCGGTTCTTGAGTTACCGTAATTTCCGAACTATAAGCCGCTACTTTTTCCCATGATTTGAACCCTGCAGCGGCCTATACAACGGTGCGGCTAATCTATGGATTTTTACAGCTAACGGCCACTAGGGGACCTTCTAAATCTATCTCTATGGCCGGTCCATGTCCCCTCTGCGGCTTATAGTCCATTGCGGCTTGTATATGTATGTACACATTAGTTTTTTTTCCTAAATTTAGCTGGTGCGGCTTATATTCAGGTGCGCTTTATAGTCTGGAAATTACGGTACATGCATTACAGCCATACAGAGAGACGTGGTGCATTTAGATAGTTGGGTAACAAATGTGAGTATACTTGTTCCACCACTGGTCCTCCTCCTTCCAGACATGGTGCTGGACCAACACGAGACGCTTGGCGGCGTGGTGGGCCCCGAGTCCCGCAGGAAGATCCGCGAGGCGCTGCTCAAGCAGCACCACCACCAGAACCAAAAGAAGCTTGCCAACCGCATCCCCATCGTGCGCTCTTTCGCCGACATCGGCAAGAAGCAGTCCGAGCCGCACACCATGGACAACAATGGTGAGTACGGTCCTGCATGCCACGCGCACACGCAGCATGGTGGAAAGTAACTGAGTGCATTTTCAAGTACAGTGTTGAGGTATTTGTAGTTCACTGGAGTATTTCCAGTACTTCTACTCCACTACATATCAGATCCAAATATAGTACATTTACTCCACTACAATTATTAGAAAACATTAGTTACTAGTTACTTTGTAGATTTGGATTACTATTGCAAAACATACATTTACGGTCGCATGTACGGTGTATTCCTCTGCTTTTGGCTTCATGGTGTATAAATATTGTATTATTTGTAATGTGGTAAATCATTTACATCTATTCAAGTTTGTTCAGTTCTCTTATGTCCATTTTTTGAGCGGCTTTTTTGCTGTTGGTTGATCATCTCCTATTTTCTCCTCTCGTTTGTGTTTCTCAATCTCTGTGTTTGTGCGTCTTTGTCTGTGCGTCTGTTTTCCATGTGTATTGTATGTGTTTGTGTCTCTGTGTGCGTGTATTTGTGTATGTGCACGCTTATGTGCAAAAATGCACACATCCAGTCAACTGCATCTTTTATCATAGTGTAAAGATCCCCCGGCCTGAGAAATCATCACCCAGAAAGGTCTTTTCCTGTGTGTGGTGCCCGTCATGCCTGTCTGCCCTCCCGTCACCCACAAGCCCCTCCCAGAATGGTGACATCACGCCCCATGGCCAAACCAAGACCAAACGCCTTAGTTTCCTTCAGGCGGTAGCGCAGGGCTACTCTCCTGTCGAACAGCGAGACGCAGACCAGGAAATCTGGACAGGCAACTAGCCAGGACAATGCTAAATACTAATAGTAGACTAGAGGGGGACAGAGAGTGGAGAGTGTCCTCACAAGGAAAATATTGTTTTTTTAATCCATCTGCTCGGTCTTTGTTCTGTGGACGGTAGAAGGGAGAACAGGATCAGCAGGTCCTAGAAGACTTTCTACGTATGCTCTGATGAAGATCTTGTAGTCACGTGACATGTAGTCTCACGTAGCCAGACGACCGGACATACAGTATCTACCTACTACAATAACGGCCGATAACAAACCTACCCCCACTGCGGATTTGGAGACCAATTATGTCACCGAACCATTATGAAAGATGGTGTGAATGCAAGCCCCAACATTGAATTTAGGTCACCAGACGTTTCGTTATAGGCAAAGAACTCTGATCGTCTGGCAACGCGAGACTATGTGTGTGCGATGTAACCAGACTTTCATTCTGACACGCACGCACACACACACACACACACACACACACACACACACACACACACACACAGACACAGACACAGACACAGACACAGACACACAAACACAGACGCGCACACGCATACCACAGCAAGATTTCACTAATTGGCCCATCTCCACCATTTTGTGAAATCACCTCTGGTGTACAGTTGCTTTGCAGTGAACATGTGCATATTTGGATGCCCGCTGCTCCAGATCAAAGATGCATGTTGCTTTAGTACCTGCAAAGTTTGGATTGGATGAATATTCTTCTAGAGGGATATTCTACTGTAAGAATGTCAATCTGTGTGACCATACCATCCACTCTCTTTTTTCCCCACTCTCTAGCCGTCTGATAGCTAGAACAACCATACCCACGATGCCCTCCAACGGCAGTTCTAAAATGATAACAATCACTAATTACTAATAAATAATAATCGTTATCCCACATCTTGGATAGAACAGGAACCATACTCATTAGTTGGTTGCCTTTATGATCACAAATATATGGTACCATAACTCCCTCACTAATAATGCTGGTCTTTTTGAGCAAGTCACAATGTGTGTATTCATTTATTTAATAATTTGGAGACGGAAACAGTTAATGTCAAAAATGTTGTGTTTTGCTCAAACAGTGCGTTCACATCACAAAATGCCTGGAATTATATCTATAAAAAGGAGCAATCTTTTACTTTATTGATCTTAAAACATAAATACAAGCCATTTGTTGATAGGCTGTACAGGTGGAAGGACATGCCAGAATTTAAACTATGAATTGAAAGTTAAAGATTGCACCTCATTGAGTTAAGTAGAAGTTGATACACTGTCGTCGCCACACAGATTGGGCACAAGGCACCCCAATCTCCATGATCTTTCATCAAATGATCTTGGCTAGCACTACTAGAACAAATCATAGACTAGCAAGCAGCACTTAGAAAGAAAAACGGATACAACATTGATCCTTTTGTTCATTGCTGTAGAACAAAGCTACAGCTTTAGTGACAAATTGTACAATGTTGCACCATTATTTTTTCAGACTCACTATTGTGGTTTTCCACTCTGTAGTAGATCCTTGTGTTACTACTTACTATGGGAGTGCTATGGTCACTCTCTGAGCTGGGTGCATACGTTGGTTAGACATGCTAACAGTCCGACAGGCATTAGTCCGACAATACCGTCGCTCCCGACTTGTGCTGCCGATTACAGCTAACCCGTGCTGTGGGTTAAAACTCACCCGTGGCTCCCGACATGCGCGGCAGGTTTAAACGAACCCGTGGCGGGTTCAAACTATAACCCGTGGCTCCTGACATCCGTGGCAGGTTATAACTAACCCGTGGCAGGTTAAAACTAACCCATGGCTTCCTTTGAGGTTATAGGTTTAGGGTTGGGTTTTTGGGTAGGGTGTCGGACTCATGACTTGTAGGACTGTTAGTACGTCGGACCAAACACATGCACCCGTATGAGCCTGCAGGGTGACATTGACACCATGTTGTTGTTCTCTCCCCCTCAAGGCCAGACGGGGGTCTCCTCTCCTCAGTCCCACACAACCCACAGCGAAGGCAAGGACGTGAGCCGAGAAAACAGCCACGTGGACTTCAGCAAGGTGAGGCCCCGGGACCACCGTGCAGCCTCTGTTTATCCACGCGTGGGCCCCTGATAGAGGCCCCGGGACCACCGTGCAGCCTCTGTTTATCCACGCGTGGGCCCCTGATAGCAGTGCATGGTGGGAAAAGCACTCGCATGTTTTACTGAAGTAAAAGTGTCAATACTGCAATGTAGAACCACTCCGTTTACAACTAAGTAAGAAGTCTGGTATTTAAAATGTACTTGAGTAAAAGTACAAAGGTATTGGTGTCAAAATGTACTTAAAGTACCAAAAGTAGAAAGTACTCATGATGCAGAATGTCCCATTTCAAGTTTTCAAATGTTTAAACATCTTTTGAAAATAGCCGATCTACAAGCTCACAATGTGTCGTGAGCTTGTAGATCGACTATTTTCAAATGGCCAAAATGTACTGTACTGTATATAGGGCTGAAGTGGTTAATGTAGGCTATGTTTTGTAATAATAATAATACAAATCTAAACTACTAGTAACAAAAGTTCTCAAATAATTGTAGTGGAGCAAAAGTACAATATTTGCCTCTGAGATGTAGTGGAGTAGAAGTAAAAGTACTGGAAATCGGAAATACCTGAGTAAAGTACAAATACCTAAGCACAGTACTTAAGTAAATTACTAGTACTTAGTTACTTTACATCCCTGCCTGTTTATCCATGGGCCCCTGATAGCCGGACACACGAGCAGTGACGTGTATTTAAAGAAGATACGGTTACGTTATGTTCAAGATGATCGCCGCGGAGATTTCTGTCCTGGGAAAATGTTAGCCGTGTCGACTCGAGTTGTTGTTCTGCTGCGCTTGCTTGCACTGTCTCATGGGCACCTCTTTGCATAATGTATGTCGCTCTTTAAATTATTTACACTTTATATTATTTATTCACCTTTACATTATATATTTACCACTCATCTGTTGTGTTGTAGCTCTATAAAGGTCAAATATAAGCACTTTACAGACTGTGCTGAATGCTCATTTTAGGTGTCACTCACCGAAAATACCCAAAGTTTTACAATTACAATAGTCTGGTTGCCCTGTTAGTTAATTAACAAAACAGTCTGGACAGTCGGTCCTAAAGTTCGGATTTGAGAAACAAATCGTGTTTGACTTTAGCCAATTTTCTTCAGAAATCATAGCATCATGAAATAGTGTAACATCGTCTGCCCTTCTTATATAAAAATTGGCTACTGAGAGCGCCAGCCGTAATTTGAGCTAGACATATTCGTGTACACTGAACTGCATTAACACTTCGTCCAAATGGCCGTGAGGTGACGAATAGTCCCCGGATGATGGAGCGTCGATGCTGAAAGCCGGTATATGTCTCTCTGTCTGTCAGATCGACCTCCACTTCATGAAGAAGATCCCTCCGGGCGCAGAGGCGTCCAATGTCCTGGTGGGGGAGCTAGAGTTCCTGGAGCGCCCCGTGGTGGCCTTTGTACGCCTGTCACCCGCCGTGCTGCTCAACGGCCTGGCAGAGGTTCCCATCACTACCAGGTCAGAGGTCATGCACACAACACTTTAGCTGAATTCCAATACCCCAAATCTCGGCCACTCGCTCACTCCAGCATGGCGGTGGAGTTTAGGGATAAGGGGTAATTAAGGCACTGAGGAAAACAGGGCCACTTATGGGTGCGCTACAGTCATAGAGTAATAAAAGGATAGAGACCGAACCGGAGCGTTAGCAATTCCACATTTCGCCAGTAGGTAGTGGCAGCTTCAACGTTGGATAGCCTTACTGGGGGCTTGGCTACAGTAGGTGACATTTCCTCCCATACCCTCTATACTAGGGGAGCGATGGACTCCAACCCTCCCTCTCCTCCTCTGTTGCCTGCAGGTTTTTGTTCATCCTTCTCGGCCCCCTGGGAAAAGGGCCACAGTACCACGAGATCGGCCGCTCCATCGCCACCCTGATGACGGACGAGGTAAGCTGGCCTCACTCACAGTTTGATTCATCCAGAAGTTAAACAGAGGAAGCATGAATGTATCTTTCCTGCCCAAATTAATTTAAGGTTAGTCTTTAATGAATAAACATACAGTACATTTTTTAAGTCTATACTGCAGGGCCACTATATTTCCACACTCACTCCTGAGGGCCACGTTGCATATTCTTGTCTTAGCAAAAATAGCCGAAGCACAAACCGCTTCCCACTGTGGCGCGTCTTGAGCCCGTAGATCGTCTATTTTTGCTATATTTTAATTGAAACCCTGAATAATGTTTTGCTATTTTTTGAATTGGAATCCTGAAAAGTAACATTTGTATTTAATTTCAAATGCTTTCAGTTATAGTTATATTAACTTTATGAACCAATTACAAATACATAGGACATAAAAAAGACAATAATATTTTAATACTAGTAATTAGCTGAAATCAATAATATATCAACGTTCGGATATTATAACCTACGGGCCACATTTAGTGATGGTGGGGGCCGCATGTGGCCCCCGGGCCGCCAGTTGCCCATGTATGTTCTATGTTCTATGCTGGTACCCCCACTCACATTTATCAGCCAGGTTTAAAACGAACAGCTTTTGGCGACTGCAGTGGCTAAGCCATTTTGCACAAAGATCATGTTCTCCTAGTGAGCGTGAAGAGTCTTGGTCTTCTGTCTCTCTCCATAAAGCATACAATGTTTATGACTGTACTAAATGTTGATGCACAATGTGGGAGTTGCTCTAGCTGGACAGAATAACAGCTACCTGTATGACGTGTTGGATTGAGAACACAGAGAGCACAAGTTATAATATTTCTGAGTGAAGAAAAGAAGGTAAAATAAATGCCTCTACCGTATAGGCAGATTTAGATATGGATTTCTTTAGCAATGGTCTGGAAAATGAGTCGTGATTCAAATGTAATTTGTGACCACCTCCATAAGGCCAAGGAACTACAGCTGTAAACGTTCCTTGCTTCAAAATGTCGATTATAGTACACACTGGAAATATGGCATTTTGGAAACTCTTCAGGTAGATGATATGTTATTTCATTTTTTCACAGGTTTTCCATGATGTGGCATACAAGGCCAAGGACAGAAATGACCTGGTGGCTGGTATAGATGAGTTCCTAGACCAGGTGACAGTCCTGCCGCCTGGCGAGTGGGACCCTTCTATTAGGATAGAGCCGCCCAAAAATGTACCCTCTCAGGTAAAGATCTACCACTCTCCCTGCATGTGTAGAAAGCCCTCAGTGTTTACCTTACCGTTGTCACATTAGTTGGACATTTGGCCTAAACGGGCAAACATTTGACAGAAATAGCCAATCTACAAGCTCACAACCCTTCATGTTGTGGCGCCCTCATGTTGTGAGCCTGTCCATTGGCTATTTTTGCCGAAAATATTTGGTGTAGAGGGAAAAGAGAAAATACTTATGCCATGGTTCTCAACCTTTTCAGGCCATGATCCCCACAAAATAATCATATTTGATCGGGGGACCCCCAAAGTAATCATATTTGAACTGGGGATCCCCCATAATAATCATATTTAAACTGGGGACCCCCCACCCAGACAAGCACTTGCATTAATTGACAATTTGGCCAATGTTTGACCGGTTTTCATAGCATAGTTTGTTGATGGTCTTTTCCTTTTTGAGCCTTTGAGGTATTATACAAGTCTTAAAAGTTCTTATTATCACGTCACTGTCATCACATTATGAATGGTCAGCAGCATTGTCAGCAATATATATTCACATACATGTAATCCACGTAACTCGGAAACCGACACACGTGACGTGTTCACACCACCACAGGGAGTGCAGTGCGGTTGTCGGATCGCCGGTTGTCCAGAACCAGCACAAAAGCCTCTGACCAGGCTCCGGACACTGCGGACAGGGCCCAAATCCAGATCACCCCTATATGGAGCTGGCCTGTTCTGACATCACAATAATGTTCTGACATCACAATGATGTTCTGACATCACAATGATGCGCAACCTTGACCTTTATTAGCCAATTGATCACACCTGATCACCCCCCCAACGGGCACTGTTCTAGTTAATTAAATTTGCTTTTCCTGATTTATTCCTTTAGACAAGAGGGTGTAGAGAGACGGAATTAAACAGCAATCCAATCCAGTCAGCTACCGGCGCACCACAACCACTTTAGAAACAATAATCATAGACTCAGTATGTGATATTGCTTTCTTTCGCCCTAATGTGCTTCTGATTCATCTTGTTTAGAAATAGTCCAAAGTGCTTCTCTAATCTCAGACAGATTGCATTTCGTGCTTTGATGGCGTTCCCCAGGGGCCTGTGCTCAATTCTTTTCCAAAACCATTTGTTTGTTTTTCCTCCATCATTAGTTATTTTTGGTCATGCTGATTTCTCATCGGATGAACGATCGTCAATTCTTTTTATTTTAACAGTCTTCTGGTCGTTGTAGGACAATGGCAGTGGTGGAAAGTAACTAAGTAAATGTACTTAAGTACTGTACTTAAGTACAATTATGAGGTACTTTACTTGAGTATTTCTGATTTCCAACACTTTTACTTCTACTTCACCACATTTCAGAGGAAAATATTGTACTTTTACTCCACTACAATTATTTGAAAACTTTAGTTAGGCTACTACTAGTTACTTTGTAGATTTTCATTATTATTACAAAACAGTAACCACTTCAGCGCTATATACATTCCAGCCATACATTGTAGCCAATCTACAAGTTCACATTGCGACTCATTGTGAGCTTGTAGCTACAGTAGATCTACTATTTAAAACATATTTGTAGACATTTTAAAACTTGAAATGAGACATTCTACCCAATGAGTACTTTCTACTGTTGGTACTTTCCAGACTTTTACTTGTAACGGACTCGGAGTAGTTCTACATTGCAGTATTGATACTTTTACTTAAGAAAAAAGAAAAAAACGTTTTCCACCACTGCCCCAAACCCGACTGACGTACAGTGATCTCAACCACACAGGAAAAGAGGAAGCTCCCTCCCGTCCCCAACGGTGTGACGGATCTCGGAGAGGCAGAGGACCATGGCGGTCATGGAGGTCCAGAGTTGCAGCGCACAGGGAGGTGAGAGAGAGTGTGTGTGTGTGTGTGTGTGTGTGTGTGTGTGTGTGTGTGTTTGATTGATTGATTGAAATATTTATTAACCAAATATTTATTAACAGTTTGCAGAATTACAGTACATTTCGAGCACAAACTCAATACAAAGGCTGTTAACTGTGAGTGGACGACCCAATTAAGCATTACACTTGTTTCCAACAGGGTCCACCATGTTCAATTCATCAAAACATTTAGAGACGTACAAATAGACACTTCTATATAGACAAAGAACAGAACAGGAATTCATCATAATGGAGGTAAAAAGGGAAAATAAACGTGTGAGGGAAAAAGGGGGGGGGGGGGGGGGGATTCAGATTTTACGGGGGCCAGTTTCGAATTGCAGCCATCCGTAGGTGCCCTTTGAGAGCGGTTTTGAAGGAGTCAAGGGATTCACATGTCTTAATGACTGTTGGTAGGGTGTTCCACATTTTCGTGGCATAGGAGCGAAAAGAATTTAGTCCCTTGTTTGTGCCGAATCTGGGTTGTACATGGTTCGTTGCACTCCCTCTGGTGTTGTGGGTGTGGACTTCGTTAACATTAAGGAAGTATCTAGACAGGTGTGTGTGTGTAAATCCCAGATATTATTATTATTATCATTATTAATTTATTATAAAAGAACAGCAGAAGACGGAAGAGAGGCAAAGAGAGGAAGAGCGAGACAAAGTGAGAGAGACAGGATAGAAAGCAGGGGGGAAGAATCAGCAGGGGAGAAAGAAAAGTGTGGAAGTGGATTTGACTGCATACATGTAAGAATCAGCAGGGGAGAAAGAAAAGTGTGGAAGTGGATTTGACTGCATACATGTAAGAATCAGCAGGGGAGAAAGAAAAGTGTGGAAGTGGATTTGACTGCATACATGTAAGAATCAGCAGGGGAGAAAGAAAAGTGTGGAAGTGGATTTGACTGCATACATGTAAGAATCAGCAGGGAGAAAGAAAAGTGTGGAAGTGGATTTGACTGCATACATGTAAGAATCAGCAGGGGAGAAAGAAAAGTGTGGAAGTGGATTTGACTGCATACATGTAAGAATCAGCAGGGGAGAAAGAAAAGTGTGGAAGTGGATTTGACTGCATACATGTAAGAATCAGCAGGGGAGAAAGAAAAGTGTGGAAGTGGATTTGACTGCATACATGTAAGAATCAGCAGGGAGAAAGAAAAGTGTGGAAGTGGATTTGACTGCATACATGTAAGAATCAGCAGGGGAGAAAGAAAAGTGTGGAAGTGGATTTGACTGCATACATGTAAGAATCAGCAGGGAGAAAGAAAAGTGTGGAAGTGGATTTGACTGCATACATGTAAGAATCAGCAGGGAGAAAGAAAAGTGTGGAAGTGGATTTGACTGCATACATGTAAGCCAGGGGTGGGCAACTGGCGGCCCGGGGGCCACATGCGGCACTTAATGCGGCCCTCAGGTTAATGTCAGAATACTGATATAATATTGGTTTCAGCTGTTTACAATTCCACAACATGCAAACATGACCCGCTTTAATTACTTCAGTCTAAATTAGTAGCTCAATGCTTCAACACTCGTATAATTAAAGGCATTTGAAATTACATAAAAATGTTAATTTTCAGGATTCCAATTCAAAAATAGCAAAAAATAATGCAAGAGCTGCGACGCGTTTTGAGCTTGTAGATCGGCTATTTTTGCTACGACTAATATATGGCCCTCTGGAGTGAGTGTGGAAATATAGTGGCCCTCTCCATCGTCAAAGTTGCCCACCCCTGATGTAAGCTCTCCTGTTGGTAGACTGATAAGACCCTGAGCTGTCTCATGCATGGGTTTACGACCATGTTAGTCGCCTCTCTGTTCCCAAACTACAGTATGAATTCACATTCTTTTAAGAAGCAGACAGCCTTGGCTGGCCTTAATAGCATTTTTTCCACACGTCACACCCTGTTCATTAGCAATTTAGACTCATCCATGCGCGCTATCCCACATAAATCCAAAAATTCTTCACTATTACCCTTTGCTTTTGTCGAAAACGCTATAAACGTGTGGCCCTTCCACAGCTACAGTAGTATTTGAATGCCATAACCCTCAACCAGTCAAATCCATATATTTCCAGCAGACTATACTTGCTCCCCTCCCCGCATTTGGCAGACACTATTAATCCAGAGCGATTTACAGTAAGCAGGAACAAAAGACATGGTAATACATCAAATACATAAAAATAGTCATCGTGAATCATACGTATGCGTCGTCGGGGCAATTTCAAGTGCTATGGCAAGTGCTACGGGCTAAGATGGAGTCTGAAGAGGTGGGTTTCTTTTTTTTGTGATCAAGTTTTTATTTTATTTTTTGTTAAAAGAAAAGGGGCTTCCCCCCCCCCCAACCCCCCACCCCACAGGTTGAACAGCAAAACAGATACAAAATTACAATACATCAAAAACAATCATAATAATAATAATAAATAAAGAGTAATAAATGAATAAATGAAGAGGTGGGTTTTCATACTACAGCGGAAGATTGGGAGTGAGTCTGCACTGGTTCTGATTGCAATGTGCAGTGCATTCCATAGTTTTGGAGCCAGAAGGGAGAGGAGTTTGGGACGTGTGGAGCGTTGTGTCCCGGTGTTTTTAGTGAAGGTACCTCCAGCTTCCCACAACGTTCTGATATGGCCACTTTGGCCAGAGTAGGGACGGCAGGTTTGATGTGGTTAACGGGCAAGTTAGGCGGACCCGCTGCGAGGTATATGATATGAATTACACAATGCGGTGGTTCGGGGTTTACAAGTAACTTAATTAAAGCTCTGCACAGTCATTGCTTTTATTGAGCTAATTTTGCAGTAATGAAGTGAAGTTCAATTTTCCCAGCCGCGGCACGCATTATCTCCCATGCCATATTTGTTTATGGTATTTCATCATTTCCATCTGACCATCCACTGTTTGGTAATAGTGTGGCCATCCACTGTTTGGTAATAGTGTGGCCATCCACTGTTTGGTAATATTGTGGCAAATTGCCTACCATGCGAAAGAAATTGCGCATTTTGCATCTGTTGTCATTATTTAACCATTACAGATCTACAGATCTGAGCTTGTGAAAATAATGTATAATTATTTTGTGATTAGTGGTCAATAATTTCATTTAATTTAATTTCAAGTTTCAACCATTATTTAATTCTCTGAAAACACATCGAGGGCTGAGACCCTCTTTTCCAGTGGTGCCAACAGGATCTGAGAGTCTGACAATAGCACAATATAAATATAAAATAAATAAATTGCAGGATCACATGATTCATCAACATCAATTAAAACAGGTGCAATTTAGATTGACCAAAGTTGCTTTCTATTCCTGAATAGTTACCATGCGATAATGGAAGCCATTGTTCTCACGATAATACAAATCTAAATATAAAAAAAAAATCTTGTTAAAACAAATCTAAATATTAAATAAAAAATCTGCCTAACGATGATGTCACTGGAAATGCCCACAGCCCTCCCTAGTTATTTATTATTATTATTAGACAGTATAATTTATCCATAATATGACATAATAATCATCATCGTCCTATACATGTTGTACATTGTCCTCGACAACACAGCAATCATATTATTTTAAAATGGACTGTTAGTCCCCTTTAATGTTGCAATATTTTAGTCTTGATCATTTTCATCATCATCATCATCACGTGGTTCCAGAGTTAACCCATTTAGGCCTGAGATCAGATTCTAAAAATGTCTTCTACATCCTGACAGTTTTCTGAAAAAGCAATTTTTCTATGTCAGTCGTTCTTTGATTTTTCAAAAATAGCAGACCTACAAGCTCGTAGCGCGCCACTCGGTGGCGCGCTATGAGCTTGTAGATCTGCTATTTTTAAACAGCTAAAGCATAACATAATGCAAACACCAAAAGGGATTCCCGCCCAAAATGGGTTAAGGTGGTTGCACACTGGACGCGTTTTTCGGAAAACGTTGCTAAAAATCCAAAAAACGCGCTCTGTCTGCAGGGACCTTTACATTGACCTCACATGATAATATCTTCAGAGGGAGAGTTTGACCAGTCCAAATGTATGGATAGAGTGTGTCAGTGAAAGTGTGTGTGAAGGTGTGTATGCGTGCGTTGGTATCAGGATCAGAGAATGACAGCTTTCCTCTGTTCCAGTCCAGCTGGACTCTGATCCTCTGAGGTGTCTGATTCAATGGCAGATCAGTGGATGACCCCGGTGGCCTGGAGGAATGTGCTGTGTATTTACCTTCATAGAAGTCAATTCCACAGACTGGACCCCCTATGGATCCCTTGCTCTGATAAGACTCTGATATCACACCCAGTCCCCATTCTGAATTGTCTCCGACCTCAACATCCCAGCTGTGAGTCCCTGAGTTAAAGCCCTCAGAACCCAGGACAATCTCTGGCTTCTCAGGAAGCTGTTGTCGTCTCGATCCACGTCTCACACTGGTCAGATCATCAGACAGGATGAGACGTGGATGGGCAGTGTTGGGGTCCAGAATGACAGGAGTGTAGGAGACAATGTCCTTCATCTTGTTCCAGACTCTGAAGGTCAGGTTGCCCAGGTGTTTGGACACGTCTATCAGTGCTCCCGAGACCGGCAGTGGTTCTGGCCACAGCCGGACCACTCTTCCCATCGTGGTCTTGTAGTTCTGCAGGAATGAGATGTGTTCTGCTTTCAGCTGCTCCTCTGTGGCTTTGATTGTGTGTGAAAGGGTTGCTATGTCTCTGTTCAGACCCTCAATCTTCTCCTTCATCATCTGACTCTTCTGCTCCTCTTCCTCCCTCAGTTCAGCAATCCTGTTCTTCTCTTCATCTTGTAGAAACTGATGCATCTTCTTAAACTGTTCCTCCATCTGTGTCTCTGTGTGCCGGGCCCGGACCTTCATGTGTTGTGCTGTTTGGTCACAGTTTGTTTTCACTTTATTAAAGACTTCCAGTTTCTTCCGTAAAGGCTTCAGTGATTTCTGGATTTCCTCCTTGTGATCCAGAGCGGCTTCATCGATGGGTCTGAAGCGGTGGTCGGTGTGTTTTTTAGAATCTCGACACACAACACACACTGGCTGTTGACATTCCAGACAGAACAGTTTGAGTTTCTCAGCATGCAGACGGCAGAGACCCTCAACCTCAGACCCTGGTGAAGCTCTCTGCTGTCTCTCCTGTATGAAGGTCTCACACAGGTTCTTCAGAGCCAGGTTTCTGGGTGGATCCACTGAATGACTCTCCTTACAAACCGGACACTCCTTTATTACCTTCCTTCTCCACCAGTCCTGCAGACAGTCTTTGCAGAAGCTGTGGCTACACGACAGGATAACAGGATCTTTAAAGACGTCGTGACACACGGGACAGGAAAAATCCTCTTCTGAGAGAGACGACTTGGATGCCATTTTATCCCTGAGTGAAGCAACGAACACAGGAAATCAGCCAGTCAGTGGTGGTAACGGTCCCTCTTCTCGAATGTTCCCTGCAGTTTACCTTCACTTTGAATGGTGGTTGTTGTTGTTCCAGTGGTCTGGGTCAGTACTCAGTATTCCCTCCTGTAGCTGTGGATGAAAAGACAGTCTGTCCACTCGCACTTAGAAGTTGTGTTTGATCTGAAGGTGAATTAATCTTATCGTTTGTCTCTCTGTGTGTCGACAGTGAGGAGTGTGCTGTAAGTTTCTGTTTCCTGCTCTCAAGTAGGAGTGACATACCACGGAAGTGTTGCAATGTTCACTCTCACGCACGTGCACACACACACACACACGCACGCACCCATGTGCGTGTGCGCATGCACGCACTCACACGCGTGTGCGCACACACACACACACACACACACACACACACACACACACACACACACACACACAGCGTGCATATTAATAATACTCTGAGACAAATTCACCCAGAATCTAAAGCCTGGTGTATATTTAGGTGCACGATGAAAATAGGAGACCTCCATGCTCACAATGCAATGTATGTGACACGTTGTGAGCTTGTAGATCTGCTATTTTCAGCGCCCGGCATCGGCACACACCTAAGAGTAAATTAAGCATAATATACATGCTGTATGCTCATTTGGTTGAATGAGATGCGTCAATGTTTTTTTCTTCTTCTTCTAAAGAAGTAATTTAGATGGCATGTTGTTTTAGACAGTTGCTAAGTTTGTTGTTTACAGTTTCAAATGTACAGAATGTTATAAAAAGTAAATTGTAATGTTAATGCGGTGTGGGACGGGCCCCGGGCCAAGTACAGTACCTGATGGTGTAACGTCAAGTCTGTGGGACGGGCCTGTGGCAGAAGTTCCAGACCCACAGGAACACACCCAGGGTGCCGGCCCGATTCCGGCGAGCCGCCCCGCATCCGAAACGGTTGAGAAATGACAGAGTTACCGTTTGGGGGTCCCTCTACTGTACTATACTGGCACACCCGAAATCACCATATATACAGTTAACCCATTCAGGCCTGACGTCGAAATTAAAAAAAAAAAGTTTTCTAAATCATGACAATTTTCGGAAAGATTTGAGGCACATTTTAACGATTTTTCAAAAATAGCAGACCTACAAGTTCATAGCGCGCCACCGAGTGGCGCGCTATGAGCTTGTAGATCTGCTATTTTTCAATAGCTAAATTATAACAATGTTTAAAACACCAAAAGGGGTTCCCGCCCAAAATGGGTTAATGGTTAATGTGGTTAAACGCTAACGTGACATGGATGCGTTCCAGGTCTCAATGGATTCATATGTGCGTGTGTGTTTGTGTGTGTGTTAGGTTGTGCACAGGTGGTGAAAAACAACCATGCTGTTTTCGTGCTCAGACCCACCCAGCCACCCACCCACACACACACATAGCTCCGTAAGGGAGTGGTTGCACCACTCAATAGAGGGTATGCGCATGCTTAAAGTGAATGGCACATCGAGTGGCAAATCGAGTGGCAAAGCAACAGGCAAAGTGAGTTTAACATCGTTTAATGTTGTTTAATGCAATCAGATATGACTTTTCTGCGTGGATGTATGGGCTGTCAAGGCCAGAAAGTAGTTTTTTGCCACTCAGTAGGCGTTCCTGCATAACTTCCTGGTTTGATGATGATGTCACGTGCATACCCTCTATAAGGGAGTGGTTGCACCACTCAATAAGGGAGTGGTTGCACCACTCAAAAAAAGTATTGGAAATTGGAGATACTCAAGTAGTGCAAATTACTCAGAATTGTACTTAAGTACAGTACTTAAGTAAATGTACTTTACACCCCTGCTTGCCACCCGCTATAGACTGCAGTATACGGTGTGTAGAGAGGGGTGTGGTGGGTGGGCTCATAGCACATCAGTGAGAGATGCTGTGAGATCTGATCCCACCTACGATTTGGCCCCCAGTTCCTCCTCCTCATCATCACGTCATCGTTCACTCATCATCATCATCATCATCATCATCCCCTTAAAACAACACACACACGCATGCGCACACGCATGCGCACACACCGCATGGTACTGTACCTGGCATCACTGCCTATAGCCTGCTCTGAGCTCTGAAATAAGCATACAGTAACACCCCCCACACACACCCCCCCACCCCACCGTTGCCTTAGCAACCACCTCCAGCTAGCCCAACATGGATTCACTGCGGCAATGAGAGTGTGCGCACTCTCATTTACACGTATGCACGCACTAGGGTTGGGAACCAGTTCTGTTTCAGACCTGGTTCTTCTTACCAGAGCATAGTTATTAAGAGAGAGAGTGTGTGAGTGTGTGTGTGCGCGTGTGCGTGTGCGTGTGCGTGTGCGTGCGTGCGCGCGCGCAGCCTGGGCAGCATTCCATTTTGGATGTATGATCCGGTCGGGTGCGGATGGTAACTTTCGTCATATTGTAGTCAATGATTTGTAGTCATCTCGGCAGGAAACCACAAGGCGGAATCGGTACTACGTAAATTACCATCCGCTCCAGACCGGTTCACACTGCGATTTTGGAACACAGACCAGGCTTTCCTCCGAGGTGGAAAGCCTGGTGATGCGAGGTTAATCTGTGTGTGTACTGTATATGACATCGTGGCTGTCAGGTTGAAACCTTGCATGTCCAAAACCCTTACTTTTCACGTTATGGGGAAAAAAGTGTTCGAGTTCATCCAATGTAATTATTATTTAGTTATAAGCTATGACCCCATTCCTCTCTTTCTCTCTCTCTCGCAGGTTCTGCGGAGGGTTGCTTTTGGACATCAAGCGCAAGGCTCCACACTACCTGTCCGACTACACGGACGCCGTCAGCCTGCAGTGTCTGGCCTCCTTCCTGTTCCTCTACTGCGCCTGCATGTCCCCCGTCATCACGTTCGGAGGCCTGCTGGGGGAGGCCACGGAGGGACGCGTGGTAAGTTAACCCCCGTCATCACGTTCGGAGGCCTGCTAGAGGGACGTGTGGTAAGTTAACCCCAAGGCCCCAGTGAGGCTCTCCAACGTTGAGGCAGCTGGGCTTTAACGTTGAGCGCATTTGCACTTCCGCATTTTGGGCACCAAAGTTTGGTGTTTTACTTACTCTGAAAAGCCCCTCCTTCCATTTCCCCCCAAAGCCCGGAGGTGAAACGCTCCATTACTACCTCGTGCTAATAAGTCTTTAGAAGAATCTCTCTTTAGAAGCGTTAATATTCTAAACGAGATGCATGATGTAGTCAGAAATGAGAACAGAACATCGCCGTTCTGATCAAAACGGGTGCAGTACTAAATTCCGACACGTGTTTTGGTCCGACGGTTATTAGACTGACAACCTACCTCTATCCCTAACCTAACCATAACCGCAAGCACGGGAGCAGCGCATGTTGGAGCGGTAGACCGACCGTTGTTCCCGCATGTCGGACTAATGCTCTGTCCGAGTTGCGTCCAGATCCCATCAAAACCACGGACAGCGCCTTAGATTCAGAGTAAATAAGGAAGGTTGTTGGCCCGTAAACCAGGAAGTGAATGGCTGCGTGCGCAGCAAAACAGCTCCGGGACGGACGAGCAGGGCGTTGCCTAGCAGCGATTGCATTTTATATAATCAAAAAGGACGTCCTTAGCGCCCCGCGGTTTTATTTGAGAGGACATCTTTAGCATCATAGGTGTTAAGTAAAGTATCAATACTGCAATATAGAAATACTCTGTTACTAGTAAAAGTCCGGAATTCAAAATGCACGTAAAAGTACAAAAGTATTGGCATCAAAATGTACTTCAAGTACTAAAAGTAAAAGTACTCATTATGCAGAATATGCCATTTCAAGTGCACAGCAGCAGAATGGGCAACATTGGGCATATCTATAAATAAAGAAACCCAAAACGTGTTCATCTGTCTTGTATTCTCACCTCTGTGGGGGATTACGTTGTTTTTTTCATTGTCAGCCGGCCTCCTTCTGCAGTCTGTTCTCTGTGGCGCAGCCTAATTAAACTGGTGGAATTACTACTTTAACCCATAACGAACTGAGGCCGATTCTAAATCCTTACAGTTTCCTGAAAAACGCATGTTGCTAAATCAGTGGTGCTCAAACGTTTCCAGGTCGAGGATCTCGGGGGTCCAATGATGTGTATTTGGCCGCCGACCCCCATCTCAAAATATTTAGTTCCAGGGTCCCCCAGAAGCAAAGATTTGAGTTAAATGATTTGCACAAATCAAACGTTTTTTTTTGGCTTTTCTGCCTTTATTGATAGTTTCAAGCATAGACAAATATACATAGACGCCCTTTCCGGCTCTGAGGCGCGTGTCACCAATTGAAGGCGGAAGCATTAGCAGAAGCAAGGCGGAAGCTTGTCAAGCTTCCGCGTGCGTAACATAAGTCCCGGAAAAGACGCGCTGTGATTGGCCAGTAGTCACTTGAGTGACAGCGAGAGACATGGAGGAGTCGCATGAGTGACGTCACTTGGGCAGCGACGCAGTCGCCTTCAGCAAATGCCTTCAGCACTTCTAAATAAGAAAGCTGCGGAGAACTGTTGCTTTGTGTTCACTCTTTAATGTTTTCTGTTAGTAATCTAATCCCCCTGGCTCTGATGTTGTATTGTTAATAACTTTGTTGTTTGTGTTTGTTTGTTTGTTTGTCTTGTTTTGTATTGTAATGTATATTGTCATGACTGTTATAAAGATTTGTTAAAAAAAAGAAAAAAGCCTTCAGCACTGCACTTACGCCTTCATTGGGATACACGTCGCTCCAATGAACTGCAGCGGCAAATGAGGCATCTATTTCTTATAATATCTATGGTTTCAAGTGAAGATAGACAGGAAAGAGGGAGAGAGAGAAGGGGAGAGTCATGCAGCAAAGGTCGTCATGAACGGGACTCAAACACGCAACTCACTGTCAGGCCAAATCCTATATGTGGCATGCGCCTGGGCGCCCAGTTTCATGGTTTTTCACACGGCACACAAAATTGCACCCAGCATGCCCCCTGTGAATTTTGAAGCTGTTGTTTTGTTCTTTTCTTTTTTTGAACTCATTAAATGAGCGTCGCGCCTGTCAAAGACATGCACAGAGCAAGTTCTGTCAGGGAACTCAGTGCAGTTGCTGGCGGCTGTCCATTGGGCCGCCTCAGCTCCACGTCCACATCACACATCACTCATTTCATTCTCAGACCGCTCTATTTAATCTGGGAGTTTGCACTGCTCATTCCTGCTTGCTTTTGCTGCTGTCATGCTGACGCTTCTGCTGCTCTCAGCAGCTGTCTTGCTCAAACACTGCTGCTCACCCTCCACTACCCCAGCTACCACCTGCTGTTTTGGATCTGCTGTTTATGTACGGCGGATTCGGGTCAGAGTACATAAAAGCAAACCATAATAAATATATTGCTCATTTTATATTCAATACAAGTATATTTTATCCATTCATGAGTTGTCCTGACTGAACTGATAGTCAAAGATTGAAAAAGGGGGAAAGTAGTTCTGATCATGGTCAAATCAGGTGAATATCATCATCCTTTGAAAATGTGATTGAAAATCTGCCATGGTTGAAGTAGCTTTTGGGTAAGCCTCCAAAAAGACGTTGCAGATAACTGGAACAGTTGTTCTGTATAGTCCAGGGACCCCAGGGTTCCTTGAGGGGATTCCAAATTAACCTATACAGGTCTGTAACTCTGAAAGTGTGCAAATGGAACCAAATGCACTGTTCCGTTACCGTCCAATTTGGTTCCATTTGTACATTTGAGGGTCCCTGAAAATGTTCTCGAAAATCAGGTGTACTCGTACATGACATACATAATGTATTAATGCTGAAAGGATGGCACAGCACAAGACAGAGAGGATGTTGTACTGTTGAATTATTCGCATATCAAAACACTTGTGAATGTAAAAACAAACTATTGTTTTGTTGTTCTTTCTTGGTGTCCAGAGTGCTATCGAGTCGCTCTTCGGGGCGTCCATGACGGGCATAGCCTACTCTCTGTTTGCTGGGCAGCCTCTCACCATCCTGGGAAGCACGGGACCGGTGCTGGTGTTTGAGAAGATCCTCTTCAAGTTCTGCAAGTACGTTGTGTGCCTCTTTGTGGCTTCACCTTAAATGCTGTTATCTTGTCCATCGGTGAGTAGTCTCGCTGACTCTATGCTCCCGTCTCGGTTGTGTTTCCAATGGTAAATGGTAAATGGTAAATGGTGCATTTATATAGCGCCTTTATCCAAGGCGCTTTACATAGATTGTGCATTACATTCACCCATTCACACACACATTCATACACCGATGGCAGCGGAAGCCATGCAAGGTACCAACCAGCACATCGGGAGCAATTTGGGGTTCAGTGTCTTGCCCAAGGACACTTTGACATGTAGACAGGAGGAGCCGGGATTCGAACCGCCGACCCATGGATCATTGGACGACCTGCTCTACCTCCTGAGCCACAGCCACCCCAATGGCACTACAGTTCCGAGAGCACCGCGTCATGATTGATCGAAGATCTTTCCGGTCTGAGCAGCAAAGACAGCTTATTACTCGGCTCTTGGGAGCTGTAGTTCCAGACTCTATTTAGCATTCGGAGATTGTGGAATAGTTGTCTGGCCACGCGAGACTAATCGTTGTACCTCGCCCCACAACACTGTCGCACAAAAATAGCAAAAGTAGCCAAACTACAGGCTAACAAAGTGCCACGAATCACGATGCAGCACGTTGTGAGCCTGTAGATCAGCTATTAAAAAAAATACAAAATTAACATTTAAACAGTGGTGGAAAGTAACTAAGTAAATTAAGTACTGTTTTACTATTACTCCACTATCTCAGATGCAAATATGGTACTTTTACTCCACTACATTTATTTTAAAACTTTAGTTACTAGTTACTTTGATTATTATTACCAAACATACATTACCCACTTCATCATTTATGCATTCTGGCCATTTGAAAATAGTCGATCTACAAGCTCATAATGCTTCGTGACGCATTGTGAGCCTGTAGATCTGCTATTTTCCAAATATTTTATACATTTGAAAACTTGAAATGGGACATTCTGGATAGTGAGTACTCTCTACTTTTGGTTCGTTAAGTACATTTTGATGCCTGATACTTTTGTACTTTTACTCGAGTGCATTTTGAATTCCTGACTTTTACTTGTAACGGAGCCATATTGATACTTTTACTTTTACTTAAGTAAAACAATTGAGTACTTTATCCCCACCACAGCACCACTGCATTTAAAGCAAAAAAAATGATGACATTCGATTCAAATCTAGGATCTCTGTGGCTGATGTCCTCTTCTTCCCCCCCATGCAGGGAGTACGGCCTGTCCTACCTCTCTCTGAGGGCCTGCATCGGCCTCTGGACGGCCTTCTTCTGTCTGCTCCTGGTGGCCACGGACGCCAGCTCGCTGGTCTGCTACATCACGCGCTTCACGGAGGAGGCGTTCGCCGCGCTCATATGCATCATCTTCATCTACGAGGCGCTGGAGAAGCTGATCCACCTGGGGGTGCACTACCCCATCAACAAGCACAACGACCTGCAGAAGCTCACCATGTACTCGTACGTACAGTGGCGTGCACAGATAGACACTAGGGGGTGCTAGAGCACCCCTGCCCTTAGGGGAATAGCAGACCTACAAGCAGACCTACAAGCTACAAGCTCGTAGCGCGCCACTCGGTGGCGCGCTATGAGCTTGTAGATCTGCTATTTTTCAATAGCTAAAGCATAACATAATGCTAACACCAAAAGGGGTTCCCTCCCAAAATAGATTAAGGCAACCGGCCGGTTCCACGCGCTGCACAAGGTGCCCTTTTTTAACTTTAGCACCTGCCCCTCTAAATGTCTGTGCACGCCACTGCGTACGTACAGTATACTGTATAGTGCAGCGCTTGGTTTGTTTAATTGTGCTTGAAAGGTCCCGGATTAACAAGGGAATTTACTGGAGCTTAACTCTTGTTGTTTTTCATGAAATCCCAGTTGGCCAGGAACGTTTTGAACGTGTTTTTGAGCTTTGTATTCATTTATAATGATCTCGATCATATTTTCCGTAAAGCAGGGCTCCCGGTCGCTCGGCAGCTCTGTGCTCAATTGTGTTTTGACTGTTTCAAGATGGCGGCCCGCAAACATTGCTGGGGCCGCTGATCTTCATAGCCGTAGAGAATGTCGGCTCTAGATTAAGCCAGATTGAACAACGCGACGATGTTAGCGGCTCAATACTAAATCCCGGTTACCGCGCGTTTAAATTATTATCTTCTAAAGACTCTTAAATAGACGATAATCACATTAGCTTTAGCGGACGGTCGCTAGCTGTTTTTGGGGAACCGAAACCCGGGTTTTAGCCAGCGTCAGGGCCCGCAGCTTGCAGGGCAAAAGTGTGTGCGCTCTACTGGCCACCCACTACACATACATACATACATACATACATACATACATACATACATACATACATACATACATACATACATACATACATACATACATACATATACATTAGGGCCGGGACTTTAACGCGTTAATTGAGATTAATTAACTACAGAAAAATTAACGCGTTAAAAAAATTAACGCATTTAATCGCACCTTTTTTTTCACGGCGGAACGTTTCTCACTGAGCGCATTTCTAGGCTCATTAGGCTGCTGCACTCCTTGCACGGCTTGCAGGGGGAGGAGCAGCAGCAGCAGTCCACTCTACACTTAGCCTCGGTCCCAGGCTCACTTAACTGCGAAAAAGAAGAGCCTGGTCACAACCTAAGGCAGAGAAGCTATCGAAATGCGGGACTTCCGCCGTGTAACCCCCCCCCCCCCCCCCCCCCCCGGAAGTTAACGTTTTTTGACCAATCGCAGCGTTGTGTTCCCGAAAATGTATTCCCGCTGAAATGATCATTGGGTGGGGACTAGTAAACACAGCCACACCGCGTGACGTAGTTATCTTACACGCAACACTTCCGCCACTTCCGCTGATAGTCTTTTCAGCGTAGGTCTTGCCCAGGGTGCTCTACACTACAGCTCCGTCAGACAACAACTTACAACACCCAAACGTTTGCTCCGTGGATGGGACATTTAGATTTAAAAGCTATCGGATGGACGCGTGGATAGCAGCATGGTTGTGTGCAATGTCAGAGGGAAAGGATCCATAAGCCATATGACCAATGTTAGCTTCCATTCTAGCTATGGATCAGAGCTAGCTTCCATGCTAGCTGCTTCAGCTTAGCATGTCTCGCAGAGTAGAAGCTTGCACGCCTTGCAGAGGCTCACGGAGATTTCACCACAGCACGAAGCTGTCAAGCTGTCCTCGATGCGAAACATACTGAAGCAGCAAGTGTGAAAGTCCGTGGTCAGACAATGGTCTGCCCCAACCCCATGTGAAATGCACTCCCCAGCTAGTTCATTCCACCGTTTTTTATTTTGTTCCTTTGTCTAAGTGTTTACCCCCTAATAAAGTTGTTTTTATTTTTTTTCTCATGCCCCACCATGTAAAGCACATTTGAGTATTCATAGACACTTTATATAGGCACTTGCTGCACTTGTTTATCTGTTGGAGAAAAGAAAGTTGTATTGCTTAAAGGGGAATACCCCTCATTTTCAACATTTTTCTATGGAGTTGTGTGGAAAACTGGAAATAATAAAAAGTCACCCCATTTTGTGTTGCCTAGAACTGGAGGTCTGACAAAAAACAGTAACACTATGAAGTACAGCTTTGTGATGTCACTGAGATGTACTTGTTACTGTTACTGATTTTTTTCAGACCTCCAGTTCTAGGCAACACAGAATGGGGTGACTTTTTTATTATTTCCACACAACAGCTCTAAGGTATATTAATGACAGTAAAATGTTGAAAATGAGTGGTATCCTGTAGTCACTATTCATTGATTCACTGGGATACCAAAAAACTTTTGAAAAAAAAGGTTTATCACTGTTCTCGGGTTGAATATTGATATGCGATTAAAATGCGATTAATCGAGATTAATTAATCACAAAGCTTCTAATTAATTAGATTAAAAATGTTAATCGAGTCCCAGCTCTAATATACATACATACATACATGGCAGTCCGTCGATGTCGACGATGACGTTGCTCCAAATAGGATTTGTGATTATTGTTGTCTGTCGTCTGTGCATAGCCAGGTGGCTATCTAGACCGATGCGTGATCCACAGACTTTGTCACAGGAGGGGCAGGGGAAGGCACTAGTGGAGTTTGGTAGTCCTGAGGCACGTTGGTGCCTCTGTGCACGCCGCTGTACTCTCCTCTCTGTGAATTTCTCCTGAAGACGAGTGATTCCCTGGTGACAGGTAGAGCTCCAGGTGTGGCGATCAACAGCCAGGGACTCTAGTGCTGGTGATGGTGAGGTTCCTGTTCTGGAAAACCCTGGCACCACTCAAAAATGGTGCTATTTTATCATGTATATCACATTAGTGAGGACCAACACTATATTGTGTGTGCATTGTGCACCTGTTTGTTTTTGAGGAAGCGTGTACTCTCACACTATATTGTGTGTGCACCTGTTTGTTTTTGAGGAAGCGTGTACTCTCACACTATATTGTGTGTGCAGTGTGCACCTGTTTGTTTTTGAGGAAGCGTGTACTCTCACACTATATTGTGTGTGTGCACCTGTTTGTTTTTGAGGAAGCGTGTACTCTCACACTATATTGTGTGTGTGCACCTGTTTGTTTTTGAGGAAGCGTGTACTCTCACACTATATTGTGTGTGTGCACCTGTTTGTTTTTGAGGAAGCGTGTACTCTCACACTATATTGTGTGTGTGCACCTGTTTGTTTTTGAGGAAGCGTGTACTCTCACACTATATTGTGTGCACCTGCGGAAACCCATGCACATGCCAAGAGGACTACAGTTTATTCCACCATCAAAGGACACATGGGGCCATAGTTACTGCCGGTGGTGGAAAGTAACTAAGTACATTTACTCAAGTACTCTACTTGACCTGAGATCAAATTCTAAAAATGTCTTCTACATCCTGACAGTTTTCTGAAAAAGCTATGTTTCTATGTCAGTCGTTCTTCGATTTTTCAAAAATAGCAGACCTACAAGCTTGTAGCGTGCCACGCGCTATGAGCTTGTAGATCTGATATTTTTCAATAGCTAAAGCATAACATAATGCTAACACCAAAAGGGGTTCCCGCCCAAAATGGGTTAACACAACGGATGCCGCCAGCATCTTTCAAAATATAAGCGCTAGAGTGCCAGCAGATATGGCAGATTTTACTCTGAAAGGTCCCCCCCCTTCCGTTCCCCACCAAAACCGGGAGGCATAATCTTCCGTTCTTACCTCACGCTGGTCACACTAAAGTCTCTCTAGAAGCGTTTATATTCCAAACGAGATGCAGCATGCATGAAGTCAGAAATGAAGACAGAACTTTGTCCTTCTGGTGAAAACCATAGAGAGCTCCCTAGATTAGGAGTTACGAGCCTGTAAACAAGGAGGAAGTGAACGGCAGCGTGCATGAGCGAAACAGCGATTTCGATTTCATTTTTTATATCAATAAAAAGCCCTAAAGACGTGTATACACGTCCAAGGCATCCTGCGGTATGATTAGAAAGGACGCCTATACACATCTTTAGCAAAAATTGTGTTAAGTACAGTTTTGAGCTACTTTTACTTTACTGGAGTATTTCCAATTTTCGGTACTTTTACTTCTACTTTCACTACATCTCAGAGGCAAATATTGTACTTTTACTCCACTACAATTATTTGAAAACTTTAGTTACTTTGTAGATTTGTATTATTATTACAAAACGTACAAAATAACCACTTTAGCCCTATTTACATTTCGGCTGTTTGGAAATAGCTGATCTACAAGCTATTTTCAAAACATTTGTATACATTTGAAAGGTAGAAATTGGACATTCTCCACAATGAGTACTTTTACTTTTGGTACTTTAAGTACTTTTTGAACTTTTGTACTTTCACTCAAGTACATTATGAATTCCGGACTGTTACTCGTAGCGGAGTACAGTAGTTCTAATCTACATTATATAATCAGCATTGATTCTTTTTCTTAAGTAAAACATGTGAGCATTTTTTCCACCACTGATCAAAAGACAGATAGAGCTATAGTTACTTTGATTGAAAATTGTATTAACAGTTTGCAGAATTACAGTACATTTCAAGCACAAACTCAATACAAAGGCTGTTAACTGTGAGTGGACGACCCAATTAAGCATTACACTTGTTTACAACAGGGTCCACCATGTTCAATTCATCAAAACATTTAGAGACGTACAAATAGACACTTCTATAGTGTTCTACTGCTCTTGCACTCCATCCAGCTTTTATAATGATGGATTTATGTGGCATAATGTTTAAGCTCACCCGTGTGTTAAGAGCCGTGTGTAAGCTGTTAATGTATAGGGAATCAAGAGGCCCTCTTCTTGAGTATTAAGGCAGTGACATATGGTATTTGATCAAAATGTCATGGTAAGTTGTGGAGTGAACACTTTCCCCTATGCATACAGGGTAGGAATGGGTGATGCTCAAATGATGCAGCCTGTGAGCTAGCTCAGGCAGATGTCACGCACATCACCACCACGGCTGTTATGTAACTGTGACGTGTTAAGCAACTGAACAGTTTGGCGGCCTATTTAAGTGTGTGTGTGTGTGTGTGTGCGCGTGTGTGCCCTCCACAGATGTGTGTGCGCGGAGCCCAGGGACCCCAGCAATGAGACACTGCTGGATTGGAGGAGCAGGAACGTCACACCCTCTGAGGTGAACTGGACCACGCTGGAAGTTCACGTAAGGAGACTTTTCATCATTTGAGTCAGTGGTGGAAAAAAGTACTCCAATGTCTTACTTAGCTAAAAGTATCAATAGGCTACAGCATTGTAGAAATGAATACTCAGTTACAAGTAAAAGTCTGAACTGCGAAGGGGGATACTAGGGGGATGCAATAGAGCGTGGCAGTCCCGCCCCCTTTCATGACGACGCCAGGCCCAGGCGACTGTGGCTCAAGAGGTAGTGCAGGTCGTCCAATGATCCATGGGTCGGCGGTTCGAATCCCGGCTCATCCTGGCTACATGTCGAAGTGTCCTTGGGCAAGACACTGAACCCCAAATTGCTCCCGATGTGCTGGTTGGTACCTTGCATGGCTTCCGCCGCAATCGGTGTATGAATGTGTGTGTGAATGGGTGAATGTAATGCACAATCTATGTAAAGCGCCTTGGATAAAGGCGCTATATAAATGCACCATTTACCATTTACCATTTGCCCAGGAAATGAATCCCAATGCATTTTGCCCATAGACATTTCAAAAAGTATTTATTTAAAGACCTTTTTAAGCGTCGTACGAAGCCAACTCGAGTCGTGACAAATCACAACCTTTTTGGACCAAACACAATATTTTGGACCAAACAAATAATTACAAAGACGAAACACAACAAAAAAAGTGTTGTAACCTGCCGTTTCTTTCTACTTTCTAATTCTTTGTTTGGCCCAAAACATTTATTGTCATGATTTGTCACGACAAGAGTTGGCTTTGTCTGCGGCGTAAACGTCTTTAAATAAATACTTTCTAAAAAGTCTATGAGGAAAATTAATGGGGATTTCTTTTCCGGGTCTCTCGAGGGGGCGGGACTCTATACTGTGTGTCGTAGGCTCAATATGTCAGTTTGTCACCTCCCCCTTCACATTCAATAGATCCTGTGATCTTTTGTGGCCAGAAAAGGAATGACTATAGTAAAAAATAATAAGGAAATCGCCGTAAAAGTTTGTAAAAAAATAAATTCATATTTACAGTAGCTGTTCGAATGCCCCCGCCCCCTGTCAAAAATAGCTAAAATCGTTAAAACGAAAGAATGCAGCAAATGAAAAATGAAACAACAAAGTTGTCCTTTAAACTCTCAGAGTTAAATGAGGACTCAGTGTATTGGGCTTTTACCAGTGGTGGAAAATGTACTCGCATGTTTTACTTGAGTAAAGTATCAAAACTGCAATGTAGAAATACTCCATTACAATGAAGTAAAAGTCCGGAATTCTAAATTTACTTGAGTAAAAGTACAAAAGTATCAGCATCAAAATGTACCAAAAGTACAAAGTACTACTCATTATGCAGAATGTTTTCAAATGTATACAAATCTTTTGAAAATACCAGATCTAAAGCACACAATGCGTTGCGATGCGACACCTTGTGTGCTTGTAGATCGGCTTTTTTTCAAATGGCTGAAATGTGTGTGTATAGGGCTGAAGTGGTTAACGTATGTTTTGTAATATTAATAACCAATATCAGTATTGGAAATTGGTCAATTAAAGTGCAAACGCCTCAACATTTTACTTATGTACAGTACTTAAGTAAATTAAATTAGTTGCTTTCCACCACTGGCTTTTACTCACACATACAGGGTTGTCAGCAACGAACCAGCCATGCAGGAAAGTGCTGTGGGGGTTTAATTTCACAAGGTTTAACTGTGCAAAATCAGCCTGCGAACAGATTGTAGAGAGCAGCACATTGTCCTGCTGTCAGCCACCGACTGGCAGCATGCTGCATGTCTCCTACGCTCTAGCCAAATGTAAGCTCTGTCGTCGCGTGACAGTGTGGCGCATGCCGAAAATAGCCGCCGCGTTGTGAGCTTGCGGGTTGCCTCTTTTCGGCGTGCAAAACGGTATGTATCAAGCTCAACGCGTTACATACGGTACACTGACAGATATTTTGGGCTGAAACAGGTTCACACCTAATTTAATGTGGTGCACAGAAGAGCGCATTGACATAAGATGGTGAACGCACGCACGCACGCACGCACGCACGCACGCACGCACGCACGCACGCACACACGCACGCACACACACACTCTCTGTCTCTCTCTCTCACACACACACACACACACACACACACACACACACACACACACACACACAAATACATTCATATTCATCTGCATTATGTAATATTTTATACGTTCACGTTGCTTTTAAAGATGTTTAAGGAGTCGAGCAACATTTGTCGCTGCCAAATGGTCTATACTGCACGATTACAGAAGGAAACAAATGGTCTATACTGCACGATTACAGAAGGAAACAAATGGTCTATACTGCACGATTACAGAAGGAAACAAATGGTCTATACTGCACGATTACAGAAGGAAACAATACTTTGTTTTGTTTAGACAGTAATCTGTCTGAATGCGGCCATGGCTGCCCACAATGACCGCCATCAGCTTACAAACATAGCCTACATAAATATACACTACATATCTATAGACACAATACACACATCTGAGGCACTGGGAAATGCCAACGACCAGGCTATCATCACACCATGAGCAAAAATGAATAATTCAGTATTTATGAAGATCGGTGGAGCTTGCACAAGGGGGCACTTTCAAAATAATTCATTGTATTATGTTAAATCTACACCACAATAGTACAATGAATGTACTAGAATAAAGAAAAGCATTCTACTCTAGAAGTCATTCATTTACCCTCAATTGCCATCACTTCTATCACTGTTATCACCATCATCTTACTCACTATGAAGATCTCATTAACAGCCAAATCTTCATTGAGATAATAGGCACTTTGTTTTTGTTGTTTATTTTAATTTTATTGCAGTATATTGATACTTTCTTTGACTTAAGTAAAAAAATAAAATAAAAAAAGTTCTTTCTCCATCACTGCTCCTGCAGGACCATGAGGTGCTCCATAACTAACAGTGATGTAGGCTGTGGCCCCCAATGCCCTACATCCCTGCTCTGAACTACAGGCCCCTACATCCCTGTTCTGAACTATAAACTAACAGTGATGTAGGGGCCTGTGGCCCCCAAGGTCCCTACATCCCTGTTCTGGTCTATAAACTAACAGTAATGTAGGGGCCTGTGGCCCCCAAGGCCTTTCCTCACTGTAAAAAATAATCTGTATTTTACTGCTGCCCCCTGCCTGCAGGACTGTGAGCTGCTCCACGGGGACTTTGTGGGCGAGGCCTGTGGCCCCCATGGCCCCTACGTCCCTGACGTGCTCTTCTGGTGCGTTGTCCTCTTCTTCTCCACCGTCTTCATGTCCGCCTTCCTCAAGGAGTTCAAGTTCAGCCGCTACTTCCCCACCAAGGTACGCACACACTGCGACACACTGCGACGCACGCACGCACGCACGCACGCACGCACGCACGCAAACAAACACACACACTGTATAGTCAAACTCTCTGTAACCACCTTAACTCTTAATCTTTATGTAGTACAAAAATTGCCGATTTGCTCGTCTACATATGACGTAAATTCTCCATTCATTGTCAATGGCATTTAATGTTTGTGTTAGGACAAAAATCTATACTATAGCTGAATATAGGAGGGGCTAGCGCCCCTCACAAATAATCTGTATCATTCAAGTCACCCTGAGGTGGATGCTAGACGTGTTGCTGTAATGTCACAAGCAGCCAAGCTAATTGTTTATTCTGCCACAGACTGTGAAAATAAATGGGAATCATTTTGCCCGCCAAATGAGCTTTGCGATCAAGCTGCCCTCTGTTGGTCATCTCCTGGGAATACTCCCGCAGTCTGTGTGTGGCCCAGTTCTATTTGCACTATTTCTAGGATTTATCATTGAGAGAGGACATTTGATTGTGTGGCGCTACTGTGATGTCATTGTACAGTGCAACAGCACTCCCTTGTGGTGTTAAAGTATACTGCAGTCAAAGTGTGTGTGTGTGTGTGTGTGTGTGTGTGTGTGTGTGTGTGTGTGTGTGTGTGTGTGTGTGTGTGTGTGTGTGTGTGTGTGTGTGTGTGTGTGTGTGTGTGTGTGTGTGTGTGTGTGTGTGTGTGTGTGTGTGTGTGTGTGTGTGTGTGTGTGTGTGTGCACGCGCGCGCGCAGGTGCGGGCTTGCATCAGTGACTTTGCGGTCTTCATCACAATCTTCACCATGGTGTTTATAGACTATTTACTGGGCATTCCCTCACCAAAGCTGCAGGTCCCCAGCAAGTTCAAAGTAAGTGCAAACAGGGATTTTATTCTGAAACATTACATGTTGCTGCTTCTTCGCCTGGAAAGGAGCCAGCTTTGGTGGTTCGGCTATATATAATCGGCTATTTTCTAAAGATTTTTGTACATTTGAAAACTTGAAATGGGACATCCTACATAATGAGTACTTTAGGTATACTTTGCTCCTTTTTTGTTACTTTAAGAGTACATCTTGATGCCAATAATAAAATAGTAAATCTTGAATTCCGAACGTTTACCTGTAACAAAGTATTACTAAAAAGTAAGTAATAAAAATAACATGCGTACTTTTTCCACCACTGTCTTCTAGCCAACCAGAGATGACCGTGGCTGGCTCATCAACCCTGTGGGTCCGAACCCCTGGTGGACGACCATCATCACCTGCATCCCTGCTCTGCTCTGCACCATCCTCATCTTCATGGACCAGCAGATCACTGCCGTCATCATCAACAGGAAAGAGCACAAGCTTAAGGTGCAGGACAAGAGTTCTTACCTTTGAGTTTGTAAAAGTTCACAGTGGAAGGAAATATTGGTGGCGGCGAAAAAATGACCAACCTTTGGTCGTTTTAAAACCCTCTCCAAAAAGCACCTGTTTGCAGTTTTCTACATCTAAGGACCCACGAAGCGCTTCTTCTGAACACAAGCTGAAGGTGTTTTTCCGACGTGCACCTGAATTCACCCCTCAGAAAGTCTGTCTAGAACGTCTTTTGGTATTTTACCGATTCCGACCCGTTCCGAAAACATTTTCAAATAGTTAAACCAAACCCGAGCCGATCCGTGACAATTTTGTCCGATTCCGACCTGTTCCGAGATTTCTTTCAAATGGCGGTGCCGAGCCCGACCGAGATCCGATTATTTCCGACATTCCGAGAGACCCGACCCAGCCAGGCAGACATAAATGTGGACTTCATGAAATAATATAGTGGACGTATTGACCAATTTTTTTGATTAAAATGATGAAAGCGAGAGAGAGACAGAGAGAGAGAGAGGTTCCACCGTTCCCTGCAGGCTGCAGCGGAGGAGCACTGGGAGGGCTAAAGAGAGACTTGTCTCCTCAGCGTGCGTGCATTTAAAATTAACCAAACGGATCATTTGTTTTTTACACAATCATCAGAGTTTTAGCAGATGCATGTACCGGTCTTGGCTGAATGGAATATTAAGTGAAAGTGGCGGTCTTCGAGTATAAATTCAGCCACCAGATGGCGTTGTTGGCGGCGAAATACATACTATAGCAGTCGTTCTCAAATCTTTATTTGAGAAGTAGTATTTGGTAAATAGCAGATTTACAAGCTCCCAACACGTTGAGACTTTTTCAAATAGCCTATACACGTGTACAGAGGTGGTTATACTGATTTGTATGCTGTATTAACAAATTTAACTCCCTAATGGACCCCTGGGGGTCCCCAGACCCCTCTTTGAGAACCAAGTTCCCACGTGGCATGGACGTACTTTTGTGTGACGCTGTACTATGATGATAAAGTAGGACATTCATTTACAAAAGAAAAAATCGCTAAAAGTTAAAATATGGTGACAGGATGTTTCTGCTCGACAGCAAAGATAAACTATAGTAGTTTGGGAAAGGCTGCTCTAACCATGCCTGGGTCTGCTGTGCTCCTCTGACTGCTGGTCCTTCCACAGAAAGGCTGCGGCTACTACCACCTGGACCATTTTGTTTGTGGTGGTTGTGATGCTGCATGGGCGTCAGGGCGTGTACTTTATTTTAAGTGTGGTCTCTGCCGTTCCTAAACAGAAAGGCTGCGGCTACCACCTGGACCTGTTTGTGGTGGGCGTGATGCTGGGCGTGTGCTCGGTCATGGGGCTGCCGTGGTTCGTGGCGGCCACCGTGCTCTCCATCTCGCACGTCAACAGCCTGAAGCTGGAGTCGGAGTGCTCGGCGCCCGGGGAGCAGCCCAAGTTCCTGGGCATCCGCGAGCAGCGCTTCACCGGCCTCATGATCTTCACCCTGATGGGCTGCTCCGTGTTCATGACCTCCATGCTGAAGGTACTTGGCGTCTCCGTCGCCTGGCAACGCTTTGCTCCCGCGTTGTATACTATACAGTTGGGTGCCACCGATATTGTCCCTTATCATTTGACCCATTTAGGACTGACCTCAAAATTTAAAAAAATCCTTCTAAATCCTCCAGTTTTCTGAAATAAATATTTTCACGATTTTTCAAAAATAGCAGACCTACAAGCTCGTATGAGCTTGTAGATCTGCTATTTTTCAATAGCTAAATTATAACATAATGTTTAAAACACCAAAAGGGGTTCCCGCCCAAAATGGGTTAACTGTCCTTTTGCACAGATCACGCAAACCTCAGCAAAAAGAAAAGGACAATATCGATGGCCTCCAACTGTATAATTTAAAAAAAAAATGTGGGACCAGACCAGTTTCTACAAATCTTTCTAATTTTCTGTCTTCTAAATCTTGACAGTTTTCCAAAAACAACTTTCAAAACTTTGATGGTGATGTATTTTTCTCCCCAGTTCATCCCCATGCCGGTACTGTACGGGGTGTTCTTGTACATGGGGGCGTCGTCACTGAGGGGCATCCAGGTAAGCTTCATGTATTTTGTTTTTGTGATTATTTTATTAGGTTTCCCACACACAAACAACACAAATTAACAATAACCAATACATATAACAAACACAAACACAATAGACAAAATGTGGCAACAAACAAGAACAGACAAAACTAAAAGGGAGGGCCGGAGGCTGTGCTATGCACAAAATGAAACCATGTGAGCAGTAACCAGTAGTCTGTCATTACGAAGCATTAGCATAGAGACGGAATCTATCCCACTTCAAGTGGAACTGGTCTATTCTGCCCTTCTATTCATAGAGATATATATTATGCCACTCTGTGATTGATGGCACATGGGCTGATTTCCATAGTTGGACTAGCAGTCTCCTACCCAGCATTATGGATGGTTAATTGGATCCATTCCATAGAGGGAGTTAAGAATGGAGGCATCTCCTAGTATGAATAAGAGGGTATCAAAAGGGATACCTTGAATACAATCATGTACTGCTATCCAAAAGTCTTGTACCTTATTGGGGCACTCCCATAAGACATGGGTCAATGTAAGATGCATGTCTTATTGTATCATTAATGCAGTGAAGAACAACATCATCAAGTGTCAAGTTGTTAGAATACAAACAAGAATGAAATAAGTGAATCATCTGTTTTTAACAGACAGGCTTCCTTGTTTTACTTAGCTTTATGGCATTTAGAGGTTATTCATCTATTTATCAACTAATCTTTGGCAATGGTTAGGTGCTAGGTTAGGCTAGGTTAGGCTTGGAGTAGGTGCCTTGCAAAAAAGCTGGGTCACTTTAAATGTTTCAGACAAACCTCAGACATGCTTTGTACTTCTCTGTCCGTGCAGTTCTTTGATCGCATACGGCTGTTCAGCATGCCCGCCAAGCACCAACCTGACTTCATCTACCTGCGTCACGTTCCCCTACGGAAGGTGCACCTCTTCACCCTAGTCCAGCTCACCTGTCTGGTCCTTCTCTGGGTCATCAAGACCTCCAATTTCGCCATCGTCTTCCCCATGATGGTAACTGTGTGTGTGTGTGTGTGTGTGTGTGTGTGTGTGTGTGTGTGTGTGTGTGTGTGTGTGTGTGTGTGTGTGTGTGTGTGTGTGTGTGTGTGTGTGTGTGCGTGTGCGTGCGCACAGTACTTGCTAATAGGGCTTTTTATTATTATTATTTTTACCAGTTTTTGTATCATTGCTGTTATGGCCGTACCTTAAATTTGTTGTAGAGCTACTTGATAATGATAAAAGACATGATTTTGATCACGTCATCACTACAAAACAGTAGGTTACGAAAGGTAACCCTGGCTCTTTGACTATTCGGTTTCGACTCCAAAATCAACCAAACCGAATTCCAAATATGCATGTTTGCCACTGTTTGGCCGAATATTCAGTGCATCCCGGTGCATCCCTACATGTTTCCCATAGAGATTTCGAAAAAGATTTACCGGTATATCAATTATTTGAAGCCTAAGATCAAGCCACCCAGGGTGAATCATTTAATTTTGTGAAATAAAATACATATAGCATCATATAATTAAATAGAAAAGCAGTTCCTACAGAAACTGCATGGGCTTGCTGAAAACTCACAATGTATATGATGTAGGCCTACTGTACAGTAGAAAATTCCCTGATCCAGTGATGATGGGTGGTGACGTACTGTATTCACTGACCCCCCAGGAAGCGGCAGAGGTTTGAATGCTTGTTATAGCAACCAGTGCTAGGATGACCAGATGTCCCCCTTTGCGTGGGACAGTCCCTCATTTACAAGACTTTTCAGGCGTCCCACAAATTGAGACCCTGTCCCACATTGTGACTGGCAGGCATCAGTGTTCAAATATACCCTAATAGTTAGTCCCCCAATATTTGCTATTGACTCTTTTCTCATGTTAAAAATAACAAAATTAACAAAATAAGAATTAGCCAAATAAAAGCATAAATTACTGCATAAAGCTGAACATGTTGAAGTTTGAACTAGATTTCTAGTACAAAGTATGTGGAAGTAGTTGACAAAAAGTGGCCCAATGGACTGTAGAGAACTATTGGGTGCTCCTGGAGCGAGCCCACAAATATTCATCCACCCCACCCTGCTCCACCCCTCCAGGTGTTGGCGCTGGTCTTCATCCGCAAGCTGCTGGACTTGTTTTTCACCAAGCGAGAGCTGAGCTGGCTGGACGACCTGATGCCTGAGTGGAAGAAAAAGAAACTAGAGGACGCAGAGGCCGAGGTGTGTGACGAAGACATAAACAGATAACACAGATACAGTACATGTTTTTTATTTTATTCTTTTATTTTTTTTATTATTCTACATTTTTTTCCCACAATTTTTGTAACCCATTTTTTTCCACCCAGTGTCAATTTGTCTTATGTAATCCTGGGCCAACCTGGGGAGAGCAACGGACTGACCTCATGCTTCCTTCAATGCATGAGGAGTCCAAGCCGTTTCTTTTCACCTGACAGGGGGGAGTTTCCCCGGTTTGATGTAGCGCGTGGAAGGAACACGTTATTTTTCTGACCAGTTCCTTTTCCCTCCATCAGGTGCCCCAGCTGGCCAGGGGGAGGCAGTATAGAGACCAGTATAGAGATGGCACTGTAATTCCTCTCCCATCCACTTGCATTGAATGTCCACGGCCGTCTTGAGTGACAGGCACAGTGGCCCTGCAGTGCTGCTCTTACAATCCGTTGGAACTACTCCAGAACAACTCTGCCAGGGCTGGGAGGTACGCTTCTGGCGCATAGAAGGACTAGGCTCTGTGGGTTGACTCCTGTCCGGGCCCCTCCTATGTCTCACCAGGTCCACTCCTGCTCTCACCAGGCCCAGGACCTGTGCGTTGCACCAGAGTCCCAGCACCAGACACTTCATTCAGGAGTGGTGGGCAATGTTTCCGCAGACTCCACCCGAGCGAGAAGGTGGTTCTGCGGGCTCCGCTTGCTGCTTGAATGGCCCTCCTAAAGGCCTCACCGAGGGTTTGTTGGGCTTCCTCCTCACAGAGGACACAGGCTGGGGCACTAACCCATACTGCTCACCCGGGTGCCGTCTACATTCTGGCTGTCACCCGTCTCTCCGATGGTCACCAGACTATACCTGGTTGATACATTACTATCAGAGTTTCGCATTGTTTAATGCACAAAGAGACATGCACAAAGCTCAAACAAAAGCCATAATTTTTTCGGTACGCATTATTTTAGTGTCTTTCTTTCCCCTCGCTGCAGGCTAATATTATCGCTCTGTTCCTTCTGATCCCTTATCAGTGTATTCTCTCTCTCTCTCTCTCTCTCTCTCTCTCTCCCTTCCCAGGAGGAACACAGTATCGTCGCGGAAGAAGAAGGCATTGTTCAAGTGCCGCTGGAGGTGCACTACAAGTAAGTGATCTTAAATCTCTGTGGCTGTTTTAATTTATGCCGCGCACTTCACAACTGAAGCTGAAACACTTTATTTCCTTGAGGGTAGGCCAGGGTTACAATGTAGCTATAAGGAAGGGGCCAGTAGGACTTTTTACCAATCACTGTATGGTTGACCGGAGTACCTCAGGGCTGTATACTAGTATTCTGTTATTGTGGAGAAAGCTTTCGCTGAAAATGCTGCAATGCGTACTTGAGCACTTTGAGATTTACACAGCCAGTGCATTATAAATACAATCTATTACTATTATTTGTATTATTATAAAGGATGCTGGGGTGGTTAAGTGACAACAAAAGTATTTGTTATCAACCATGGCACTTGCTCTCTCTCTCTCTCTCTCTCTCTCTCTCTCTCTCTCTCTCTCTCTCTCTCTCTCTCTCTCTCTCTCTCTCTCTCTCTCTCTCTCTCTCTCTCTCTCTCTCTCTCTCTCTCTCTCTCTCTCTCTCTGAAGGAGTGAGGTTGACCCTGCTACAGTCAACATAACTGATGAGATGTCTAAAGGCTCCTTTGGAAACTGGAATAGTGTGATCCCCGACAGCACCAAGAAAGATCCTAGCACTAAAAGGTTGGCTCCTCTGAAAAGCAGATCTGTGTCATCAATATAATATTATAATGATATAATATAGCTATTAGCCTATCATATCTTACCACAAAGTCGTTTCACAATACAATGTAGACAAAACCAATAGATGACAGTTTCTGAATGCTAAAATTCTGTTATAAACTTGGGTTGTATCTAATTAATGGAACATTTGCTTTGAACATGATTCCAGAATATGCCAGCTAAGAGAATGCTGTTGTTTAAAGGTCTTTGTCCAGTCAAAAAGCAGCCCTTCTCTCATTATGTCAAATCATATACTATTCCCCACAGCATCAGTAGACTAACCTCTGCTATCTCCTGCCAACTTCTCTCATTCCATTCCAACCCCTAAGCTCCCCTTCCTAACCCTTCAGAAGCTGATATCCCAAAAGGTGAGTGGTTCCCTCTTCCCAGCCGCCCCCTGGTGGCAGCATGGTGAATTGTGTGTTTTGTCACCTGTGTTTAGCTCAGCAGCTACAGCATGTCGCTAAACTCTGGTACCAGTACCACAGGGCTTCAAACTATGCTCCTCGCATGACGCTGTGCATGCTCACTCTAACTTGCTTTATCATAAAAGTGTGCGTGCAAAGATGTGTTGTGTGCGCTGCTACTTAAAGTGAAGTACTGGATCTTTGGCAGTTGCATGTATTGATGGGAACTATAGTAAAATACGCACATCACTTCATGGAGGTGCTGGGTTCAAAAAGTAACATAGGAAAAGAGAGGAAGCCGCACACTCATATGCTCCAAAGGATAAGTTTATTGATGACGTTTCGAGCCAAGGCTCTTCTGTTTGACCAGATGAAGAGCCATGGCTCGAAACGTCGTCAATAAACGTATCCTTCGGAGCATATGAGTGTGCGGCTTCCTCTCTTTTCCTATGTATTGATGGGGAATCGGTATGGGTTGTTGTAATGGTTATAGCTGGGTGTTGGGGAAAGGCAGAGATGTATTGCATGTATTGTATTGCAGAAGTGCATTAATGAAAGGTAAAGCACACTCTAGAGTGTAATATTGCAATTATACAACAGTTAAACCTGCGTTGACTCAATGTCATTAAAACTAAGATATTCGCTAAAATAATCATATTTGTTTAATGACAGATGTAGCCACTACGACCACAAATGTCCCAAGGAACTCGCTAGCCTAGCAACGCAGTCGGTTGCGCTCTGGGAGAACAGAGCAGCTGATTTTTATGTTTTGATTAGGCGTTCCATCATGCCCATTCGAAGCACGGCTAGACGGCTGTTTCAACCAATCAGATTGCGTCCTCGAAACGACCTTGAAATGTCTCTGACATGTCATCTCTGTGCTTTCTCCTGTCAGCGTTTCCAGTGGCGCGGAGAAGAAACACAAACGCAGGAGGCACGACAAGAGCCTGGACAGGGAAACAAGTTTGTGATGACGACACACATGCTGTGTTGTTAGACCCCCCCCCCCCCCCCCTATACCGTGCCACACTCGACCACCTTTGTACTGTGCTATACACTGTGCGTTTCTTTGTCATGTAAGTCTGTGTGCAACTTGTGTTAAAAAAAGAAAACAACCAAAACAAAACAAAAATCTGTTAGAAGGCAGTGTAACATGAGAAACCATCTGTGTTATTATTCTTTTTTCTATGTGTATAATATATGGTGATACCAGCAGTGGAACCTAGTGGGCTACACAGCATACATATGATTAGGAGACACTCGTATTGCCATGTCAACGGGCCAATTCAGTAAGCGTTTTAAACGAGACGGATTTTTAAAGCGACTTTACTTTATAAACGGGATCATTTGTATTTTGTATGTTTTTATATTTTTTCAACAGCGACTGTGAGTTTGTCCTTTTGAAGACCTGTCACGCCAAAACCTCCGCTTTGTGGAAAAACTGTGTATCAAACGCCGCTATCGAAAGAGACGGCGGAACGCGCACATCACTAACTGAAAACAATTACAAATGACATAGACATTTTGCAAATACTAGCCTACTTCACCAGTAGTGGTATATAAAACGAGTCGGGCCATATCGGAAAATCTAGTCCGTTTTTGGAAAGTATTTAATGCACATTTTATATATACTATATTCTATATTCTGTATCTCTATGTTTTTGTGACAACAGCTCATTGTGTCTTCTTCTCTGCGGGTTGTTTATTCATGGCTACAGTTATTAATTAGTAACAAGGTCACTTTGTGTGGTGAGTCAAAGACGTATTCTTTCGAGCAGCTCATTGGAATGATAATATCAATTAAAAAAAAGAAAGACACCTTTAATCGTAATGTGTGTACTTTGGCACACGACCCTGTCACGGTAATTTCCCCTGGTCGACGCGGTCATGCGACAAAGTATAAAATAGCCTTCATGCATGGTGGCGTATAGTGCAGTGAGCTCTCTCATGAGTTTACAGTATACCTTTATTTTACTGGCTTCTTTTCAACCATCAAATGCTGAAACGTTGGGTGATCGTGTGTAGGAAGCTGTATGTTGACATCCGCATACTTATTATACTTGTAATACTTTGTCAGTAAAGTGTCATTCGTGGACATGTGATCTCCCGTCCGAATGACCCCTAAATGTGTTAAAACACCCCAGAGTTCATTGTTTTGAAGAGAAGCGATTATATACGACCTTGACCCCAATTGTACCCCCACTCCCACCCAGGCCATGATTACTTCTAGAAATGCAATAATACCTTCTTATTTCTCCAGAGAAGGGCAACATGTAATAAAAAGGTAAAGACTCTTAACAATGTACAATACATAGTATATTTTATTCATATTCATGTAAAATGTTACTAATATATTACTAACTTGGAAACAGTGTTGACGATGATTATTTTGTTGTAGATGTTATTTTTTTCCCGTTGTACTGTCTAATTGATGGAACTTAGTTGAGTAGAGGAACCAATGGGTCAAACGTATCTATACCAATATCACGTCATTTTGACCAACGTGCGTACGTGTGGAATTCTGCCTTAAATTTAGCGGTGAAAGCGGAATACTTCTGTTGAATAATTTAAATTACCTGTATTCAGATCTGTTGTTAGATTGTGATTTGTTACATGACGTGAGAGGAGTGTGTGGTGTGCACGAGAGAGAGAGAGTGAGAGAGAGTAAATAAAACGATTAGAGAAACAGATAAGTCTTCCGTCTCAGACATTCAGTTGACTGTCATTCTTGTGGTAATGGTTTCTATTTCTATCCCTGAGGCACACTGCTGGTTTAATTGACCCCATGAACACTGGTGTGCGTATTCTACAGCAAACATTCTGCGAAAATAGCCGATTTACAACGTTGGCTCCAGAATAAGGATGCTAGACTTCACGTGGGGGTAAATTAGCACAGATGTGTGCTGTCACTGCACAATGTCAAATACAGTTGGAGGCCATCGATATTGTCCTTTTCTTTTTGCTGAGGTTTGCGTGATCTGCGCAAAAGGACAGTTAACCCATTTTGGGCGGGAACCCCTTTTGGTGTTTTAAACATTTATGTTATAATTTAGCTATTGAAAAATAGCAGATCTACAAGCTCATAGCGCGCCACCGAGTGGCGCGCTACGAGCTTGTAGGTCTGCTATTTTTGAAAAATCGTGAAAATATTTATTTCAGAAAACTGGAGGATTTAGAAGGAACATTTTGAGGTCGGCCTAAATGGGTCAAATGATAAGGGACAATATCGGTGGCACCCAACTGTACACAACTGTTGAAATTAGATTAGCCTACCACCCAAACCGCAGGTTACCAACCGTGCAATGAAAACCTTTGCATAAGCTATACCTGAGTTCTCATGTTTTATGTGTTCTTTACTTTGCACTAAAAACATTTGTACATTTGTAGAAAACAAAAGAAGAAAGAAAACATTTTGTCAATTTCATTATGGCTTTTGGTTCACTTCAAAACTATGGAAGAATTCAGTGTCCGTTTTGCACCGTATACAGTGCAGTAAAAAAAAACTAAAAAACATTTCCAACATCAACATTAGAACATGCAAAGCAGTATGGCTTCTCTTCCTTTAAGGTTGTGCAGCATGCAGATGGTCCCTTAGTGGCTCTCTTGTCGCTTTTTACTGAAAAATTAAGAACATTTCAATTAAAGCACTTCTAAACAGTGCATCTGTAATGAGGTGTGTGTGTGTGTGTGTGTGTGTGTGTATGTGTATGTGTGTGTGTGTGTGTGTGTGTGTGTGTGTGTGTGTGTGTGTGTGTGTGTGTGTGTGTGTGTGTGTGTGTGTGTGTGTGTGTGTGTGTGGCATGTATGTGTGTGTATATACGTGCGTGCGTGTGTGACATGGCATGTTGACGGCGTCACCATGTTTACCTTTCCCCTGAGGGGTGCGACATGACCCACAGTAAATATTCTTTGGCGGCCATGGAGTCTAACACCTTGTTGACATCACTGGTGAACGTCCCGTCCACCTGTCGCTTCTGGCTGAACCCCTCACTGCTCCTGTCCATCATGTCTGATCTGGATATGTAGGTAAACACACACACACACACACACACCCTAACGATCAATTAAGCACACAAGACCCACCTTAACGATCAATTAAGTACACAACACCCACCCTAAAAATCAATTAAGAGGAATTCCGATCAATATGTCAATAGCCTATTGTAGCGTATAGTCTTCATCACAAGACATTGGTCAGTTTGTCTTTCGGAACCATTAGGCGATAATGGAAATCCTAATTTATGCTCTGTATGATGGCTTCACGTTGTGAGCTTATAGAGCTGCTATTTTCAGTCTGTGACGTCATTGTAAGAGAAAGTATTCATTGGGCTTCAGGCTGAAGTTACTAACTCATCCACCGCCAGGAACGCTTTTTACGTGTTTTTAATGAACTCCCAGCCAGGGCGCCAAAAACACCTTTAATGTGTTCTGGGGCTTTTTATTAATTCATAATCTTCTCGCTAATATTTACCGTAAAGCAGGGCTCCCGGATGCTAGGCAACGCTCAGCTCACTGTGTTTTGTCCTCCCCAAGATGGCGGCCCGTACAATGCTATGGGAGCGTCCATCTTTAGAGCCTGAATTGCGGCTCAGATTGAGGTGAATTGAGCAAAGCGACGATGTTAGGAGCTACTAAATCGTTGCTACCGCGCCGTTAGTAATGCTTCTGAAGACTTTTAAATATACAATGCTAACATTAGCAATGCTAACATTAGATTTTTGGGGAAGGGAAATCGAAGGGGTTTTCCAAGTAAAATAGAGCACTGTATACAGTATGGCGGCGGTAGCGCAACAGCGCCGGAGGTTTTGGTGGTCGGCAATACAGGTGTGTTAGGGGTTAACGCACAGAAACACCTAAATGAAACGCTCCTACAGTTTAATGCTATTATACGTTTCCGCTGCATTTACCCATCAGAAATGCAGGTATTTGTGCACCAGATATCAATCACCATGGTTTGTTTGACCATGTACAGGTGTGAATAATGTGGCAGTGACACTGAGCACAGAGCCATGACGCAGTCATTCTTTCAGTGTGAGCATATAAGATCAATCAACGCAGTGCAAAGGTTCAGCTGATTTATTTTGGAACATCAACACAAGCCTTGAGGAAGGAATGGAAAAGATGCAGGGCTAAAGTCTCTCTCTCTCTCTCTCTCTTCATCTGGGTGTCAGTGAGACGCGAGGGGAGGATACTGATCAGGTAGTTTTGGTGAGAAGGAGGAGAGGAAGGAAGGAGGGAGGGAGGGAGTGCCTACTCTCGTTTCACTTGTCCGGCCTTGAGCATGGCCACAAAGTCCTGGACTGCTTGGTCCCGCCGAAACGAGCTGGCGTCGCTGGTGAACGTTCCATCCGCATGTCGCTTCTCTGCAGCGCTGCAAGCAGACACAGGTGTTAATGAGTGATGAGAGAGAGAGAGAGAGCAGAGATGGAGAACAAGAGAACAAGAAAATCTAGCTTATGATACCTTGTTTTATTATTGATTATAAAAACACCATACTCTACTACTCTGCCTTTATATAATACTTAAATTATTCAGCCATCATTAATCATTGGATTAGTCTCTCCTCACCACCTAATACAGTACTGATAACTTGGTCTATTGGTGTACTAGTGGTCTATGTATCATATGTTGTGATCATCTTTGGTACGCCACCTACCCACTCCTCTTGCTGTTCGCCATCAGCCATCGAACAAACTCCTGGGCCCTCTGGTCCTCCAGGTATTTGCTGTAGTCATTTGAGAACGTCCCGTCTGAGTGTCTCTTATCCATGTCTGACGTCACGCTGGGCTCCTCGTCCACGGACTCTAGACTATACAACAGGTATACCACACACAACAGCTTTCATTATTTCACATTTTAACAACTTAAACCTGAGGACGCTTCTGTGTCACCTTATAGCTTTTAACCATTTTAACCATTATTTTAAACTTTAAGCTGTTGAAAAGTAGCAGATGTACAAGCTCATAGCGCGGCACTCACAAGCTTGTAGGTCTGCTATTTTTGAAAAATCGTGAAAATGTGTGCAGATCTTTGAATATTTATTGTTTCACAGCGAACGTTTTTAACTCAAATATTTGCTTTTTCTCATAGTTTCAGATGGGGGTCAGCGGCCAAATACAGATAATTCTGGGGTCCTTGACATGAAATAGTTTGAGAACCACTGATTACAGAATCATAGGATTTTAAGAAAACTGTCAGGATTTAGAAGACATTTGTAGAATCTGGTCTCAGGTCTCAATGGGTTAACAACTGATACGCTTTATATACGTTTCATTGACTGGAGTCCCCCAGGGGTCTCTACTAGGCCCCTTCCTTTTATCTTTTATACCACTACCCCAAATTTGTATTACTTTTTTTTGGCCCAGAATAGGTACACTAGATTTAATCTGGTAAATTTACACCTATAGTTACCAGACACAATGTATATTTATTTAACCCATGTTGGGCGGGAACCCCTTTTGGTGTTAGCATTATGTTATGCTTTAGCTATTGAAAAATAGCAGATCTACAAGCTCACGAGCTTGTACTGTAGGTCTGCTATTTTTGAAAAATCGAAGAACCACTGACATAGAAACACAGCTTTTTCAGAAAACTGTCAGGATGTAGAAGACATTTTTAGAATCTGATCTCAGGTCAAAATGGGTTAACCTGGTAAGATATGACTTACTTTAATAAAATAAGATGAAACTTTGATCATCTCTTGTGGATCAGCTATTTTTTAAATGGCCGAAATATATAGGGCTGAAGTGTTTAATGTATGTTTTGTCATAATAATCAAAGTAACTAGTAACTATTAAAAGTTTTCAAATAAATATAGTACAATATTTGCTCTGAAATGTAATGGAGTAGAAGTAAAAGTTGGAAATGCTCAAGTAAAGTACAAATACCTCAAAATTGTACTTAAGTACAGTACTTAAGTAAATGTACTTAGTTACTTTACAACACTGGGTTTACCTTACCTATTATCTTGCTGAAACTGTGGCATAATCCCAGCAATGGACTCAAGACTGTGCTAGCACGGGTGGTGTGCTGATCTATATAGTTCATGTCTATGGCCCACCCAGCACATCACTGCCAAATGCCAATAGCTCATTGACACGTTTGAATAGAAGAGCTAACTTCAACTGAGTGCTTGCTCAAGTATTTACTCAAGTACTGTACTTAAGTACAATTTTGAGGTATTTGTACTTTACTTCATTATTTCCAATTTCCACTACTTAGTTACTTCATCTCCACTACATCTCAGAGGCAAATATTGTACTTTTACTCCACTACATTTATTTGAAAACTTTAGTTACTAGTTACTTTGTGGATTTGGATTATCATTATAAAACATACATTAACCTCTTCAGTCCTATACGGCCATTTGAAAATAGCCGGTCTATAAGCTCACATGACCCTAGATCGGCTATTTTCATAAGATTTGAAAACTTGACATGGTACATTCTGCATAATGAGTACTTTCTACTTTTGGTACTTCAAGTACATTTTGATTCTAATACTACTTTTGTACTTTCACCCAAGTACATTTTGAATTTCCGGACTTTTACTTGTAACGAAGTAGTTGCAGTATACATTGCAGTATTGATACTTTAACTTAAGTCAAGAATGTGAGTACTTTTTCCACCACTGACCAGTGACCACTACCATACAGTATGTCACAATGTCATCACCGCCACCATGTCATTTGTTGCCGGGTCTCTGTAGCCTTTGAGCGTACCTTGAGCTGCTGTCCGCCGTCTCCAGTACGGGAAGCTGCCAGCTACCCTGGACAATAACCAGCAACACAAGAACCACCGCCAGGGAGTAGATGCCTTTCATGGTCATTTTGCAGCTGCCCATGGATAGAGGATCACACACACAGGTACACACAAACAACACATACATGCAGTCAGTTCCCCGCCACTTCCCCCCCCACCAATTATTTTTAGAATCAAATTAATTATTTATAAAATAGTCAATACAGCGATGGATTGACCCTTTTCAACTCTACCTCTCTGGCTGAAATCTACTCACCTTGTCCTATTGGAGTTGGGTTTTTTTAATGAGAAAAGCTGTAAGTTCCTCTTGTCTCTAGACAGGGTATCTGTCTTTTGTTTTCCCTGTCCTGGCCAGCAGGTTTATATATATCCCTTAACCCCTTTTGACCTGAGATCAGATTCTAAAAATGTCTTCTACATCCTGACAGTTTTCTGAAAAAGCTATGTTTCTATGTCAGTCGTTCTTCGATTTTTCAAAAATAGCAGACCTACAAGCTCGTAGCGCGCCACTCGGTGGCGCGCTATGAGCTTGTAGATCTGCTACTTTTCAATAGCTAAAGATTGGTTGATTGAAATATCTATTAACAGTTTGCAGAATTACAGTGCATTTCAAGCACAAACTCAATACAAAGACTGTTAACTGTGAGTGGACGACCCAATTAAGCATTACACTTGTTTACAAGAGGGTCCACCTTGTTCAATTCATCAATGCTAACACCAAAAGGCGTTCCCGCCCAAAACGGGTTAAGCCAGAGTTATACGAGTTATACGTTACTCTCAACCCATTAGGCACACGGCCCACCTTCGCTCTGCGTCGTCCAGATCAACAACCAGAAAGGGGAAGCTTTCTGGTCCATCCATGCGTGATGCCAGCTGTCACTTAGCGGTGTCGAGATCAAACAACGGCCCCATCCTGTCAAATATAATGAAGTGACACCGGCTATAATGTGCAACTACTGTGTCATCAGGGTGGGGATATGTTGTAATAATACGTGAGTCAGTATCGCTCTATTTTGCAATCTCATGCATGGGAAAGATTGACCCTTTTTTTTTTTTACTTCAGCGAAGGTCAACTCTTATAGAGCAAAGAGGAGATCTGGGCACACTTAATGTTAAAAGGAGGAAAACTTTATTGAACCGACATGTTTCGACCTATACGGTCTTCATCAGGGCTAACAAAACACAGAGCAACAAACTCATTAAATAGGGCTGGAGACAGGTGGGGACCAGTCCAGCAATTGCAATTAACCACTTAGAAGCAGATCACGTGGTTCAAAGGTCAACTCTTTTTCTCAATGTTGTTTGTTAGGGATGGATCACTGAGTGGTCAAGTCAAAGTTGCTGGCACTATAGAGTCCAAACCAACTTTCCATAATGGAATTTTCCACAAAAGTCATACTGTGTAACCTTTTCAATAGAGGGTATGCGCATGCTTAAAGTGAATGGCACATCGAGTGGCAAATCGAGTGGCAAACCAACATGCAGAGTGAGTTTAACATTGTTTAACATTGTTTAATGCAATCAGATAGGACTTTTCTGCTTGGATGCATGGGTTGTCAAGGCCAGAAAGTCGTTTTTTTGCCACTCAGTAGGCATTCCTGCATAACTTCCGGGTTTGACGATGATGTCACGCGCATACCCTCTATTGAACTAAAGTAAATTTGATATTTTACTGGTATATATTTTCCACAACAACCATTACTAATAAATGTGTTGGCCAACTTCTCTAAACACTATTTGTACTGTAGTTATATGTGTCTGTCCCGAAACTCGCAGCACAAGGGTCTTTGTATTGAGTTTGTGCTTGAAATGCACTGTAATTCTGCAAACTGTTAATAAATATTTCAATCAATCAATCTTTAGCTATTGAAAAATAGCAGATCTACAAGCTCATAGCGCGCCACCGAGTGGCGCACTACGAGCTTGTAGGTCTGCTAGTTTTGAAAAATCGACTGACGACTGACATAGAAACGTAGCTTTTTCAGAAAACTGTCAGGATGTAAAGACATTTTTAGAATCCGATCTCGGGTCAAAATGGGTTAAGGGATATATATAAACTGCTGGCCAGGACAGGGAAAACAAAAGACAGATACCCTGTCTAGCATCAGACATTTTCAATGTTCCAAAAGACAACGAGGCTATACCAGATTTGTCACAAAAAAGATGACTAAAATGAACGCTCTTAAATATTTTAAAGAAATACAGTACATCTCTGGAATAAAATTAGGAGACCACTGCAAAATGATCATGTTCCCTAGTTTATTGTGTTTGAGTAAAATTAAAATGTTTGTTTTAGTCTAACTACTGGTACTTTTCTTTTTTTTTTTTATCAGAATGTGTCGTGATGCGGCGTATTGTGAGCTTGTAGATCTGCTATTTTCAAATGATTTTATGATTTTTATACATTTGAAGACTTGACATGAGGCATTCTGCATATTGACATTGCAGTAATGATCATTTTACTTATGTACTTTTTCCACCACTGAGAATAGGGACGATGGTGTCCATGGTTAAGTAGAATGGTGTGTACTTGTGTTGGAATTCAACATACACAGGAATAGAATGAACCCTAGCCTCCCTATTCTGTGGCTAACATTTGGCAAAAATAGCTGATCTAAAAGCTCACGAAAACATTTAATGTATCATGAATAAAAACAGGACAGGCCTAGTAGGCTATAGTATGGGAATCCAGTCAACTAAGTTTAGGGTTTAAGTGATGAAAACAATCAGGGTGGTCTCTTCATTTTTCCCAGAGCTGTATTATACAGTAATTTATCAATGTAGTTTTAATCTTTACTTGCAAAAGACACATTATGTAATTTAAAGTTTATGATGAAGTCAAAGACGTTATTTTATAATTTTTTATTGAAATAATCACATAACGAAAAATAAGTCTCAATTTGAAAGCTCCATTATTGTACAAAATATTCCATACACAGAAAACCCCAAAGTCAGTGCAATAGACATTTCCAATGTAATAAGGCACAACCGTACGGCATACAGTACACAGTAAGTGTAGGGGCGACTGTGGCTCAAGAGGTAGAGCAGGTCGTCCAATGATCCATGGGTCGGCGGTTCGAATCCCGGCTCCTCCTGGCTACATGTCAAAGTGTCCTTGGGCAAGACACTGAACCCCAAATTGCTCCCGATGTGCTGGTTGGTACCTTGCATGGCTTCCGCCGCAATCGGTGTATGAATGTGTGTGAATGGGTGAATGTAATGCACAATCTATGTAAAGCGCCTTGGATAACGGCACTATATAAATGCACCATTTACCATTTATAAGTGAACTCAAAATGTTCATCAATACTTGTGTATAACTAAACTGGTCTAAATTAAACAAATCAAATTAAAGTTATTAATTCACTAGCACATTACTTTCCTTTGATAGCAATAATATAGCCTACCTTTAGAATTTAAGAAGACTTACAAAGCTTACAAAACTGGCCCCAAAAGAAAAAGAAAAAAACACAATCTCTAGCCACATAAATATGAATAACGTTAACTAAACAGTAAACATTAGTTGCCCTGATAATGCACTCTCTCCACTGGATGTTTCCTCTTGAAACAAAATCCCTTTTTGTCAGTCAAATGTCACATGGATTAATTTCTTAATCCTGATTTAGAGTATTTTTGGTGCAAGACACCAGCACACGACCACACGTCTAAGTATAGAGCACCGGAGTCTGACGTCAATATCGCTAGAGGGCGCTGGTTCGTGTACTTTTTATTTGTATTATAATCCCCATCATAGGGGGATCTTAGATCGCCTCATATAAGAACTGCATGTGTTTGAAAAATAAACAAATCATCCCGGCGATTTCACTCGGTTTCACTGCTAATGTTACTGCTGCCAAATTGTTTTACATTTTCGCTGGAAACGGACTGTATCAAATATGATACAGATAATCAGATAATATGATACAGATAATCTTTAATTACTTCTAGTCTAGTTTATTAGTAGTTGAATGACTAGTTGATTGTCTTTTTTATGTCCAATGTATTTGCATTAGGTTCATAAAGTTAACATAAGTAACCTATAACTTTTCAGGATTCCAATTCAAAAATAGCAAAATTATAATAATAATAATAATATGGATTACAATTCAAATATAGCAAAAAGTTGTCTACAAGCTCAAAACGTGTCGTTTTGAGCTTGTAGTTCTGCTATTTTTGATACGACAGTATATGCAATGGGGCCCTCTGGAATCTTCAAACCAACCGTTTGGTTGCAAGGAGACTGGAGTTGCATGGTGACCCATTGGTGTGGTTTGGGACCAAATCAAAATGTCAAAATCAACACTTGGATGTATGTCATCTGTGTCCAAAGTGTTGATCTCAGACTCCTCAGTATAACTCGGTCCAGTGGGCCTCAAGCGAAGCACTGCTGCAGGAAGTGACTCATGTGGGTGTAGAGGTGCTTACCCCCATCGAGGTCGTGAGACATGTCTGTGTACCACTGGAGAAACAAAGAGAAGGAAACAACACATGTCTGTGTACCACTGGAGAAACGGAGAGAAGGAAACATGTGAGCCTTGTCTGTGTACCACTGGAGAAACAGAGAGAAGGAAACATGTGAGCCTTGTCTGTGTACCACTGGAGAAACAGAGAGAAGGAAACAACACATTGTCTGTGTACCACTGGAGAAACAGAGAGAAGGAAACATGTGAGCCTTGTCTGTGTACCACTGGAGAAACAGAGAGAAGGAAACATGTGAGCCTTGTCTGTGTACCACTGGAGAAACAGAGAGAAGGAAACATGTGAGCCTTGTCTGTGTACCACTGGAGAAACGGAGAGAAGGAAACATGTGAGCCTTGTCTGTGTACCACTGGAGAAACAGAGAGAAGGAAACAACACATTGTCTGTGTACCACTGGAGAAACAGAGAGAAGGAAGCAACATGGAGGTTTTGAGCCTTGTCTGTGTACCACTGGAGAAACAGAGAGAAGGAAGCAACATGGAGGTTGTGAGCCTTGTCTGTGTACCACTGGAGAAACAGAGAGAAGGAAACAACACATGTCTGTGTACCACTGGAGAAACAGAGAGAAGGAAACAACACATGTCTGTGTACCACTGGAGAAACAGAGAGAAGGAAACATGTGAGCCTTGTCTGTGTACCACTGGAGAAACAGAGAGAAGGAAACAACATGGAGGTTGTGAGCCTTGTCTGTGTACCACTGGAGAAACAGAGAGAAGGAAACACGTGAGCCATGTCTGTGTACCACTGGAGAAACAGAGAGAAGGAAACATGTGAGCCTTGTCTGTGTACCACTGGAGAAACAGAGAGAAGGAAACAACATGGAGGTCGTGAGCCTTGTCTGTGTACCACTGGAGAAACAGAGAGAAGGAAGCAACATGGAGGTTGTGAGCCTTGTCTGTGTACCACTGGAGAAACAGAGAGAAGGAAACAACACATTGTCTGTGTACCACTGGAGAAACAGAGAGAAGGAAACAACACATTGTCTGTGTACCACTGGAGAAACAGAGAGAAGGAAACAACACATTGTCTGTGTACCACTGGAGAAACGGAGAGAAGGAAACAACACTGTCTGTGTACCACTGGAGAAACAGAGAGAAGGAAACAACACATTGTCTGTGTACCACTGGAGAAACAGAGAGAAGGAAACAACACATTGTCTGTGTACCACTGGAGAAACAGAGAAGGAAACAACACTGTCTGTGTACCACTGGAGAAACAGAGAGAAGGAAACAACACATTGTCTGTGTACCACTGGAGAAACAGAGAGAAGGAAACAACACATTGTCTGTGTACCACTGGAGAAACAGAGAGAAGGAAACAACACATGTCTGTGTACCACTGGAGAAACGGAGAGAAGGAAACATGTGAGCCTTGTCTGTGTACCACTGGAGAAACAGAGAGAAGGAAACAACACATTGTCTGTGTACCACTGGAGAAACAGAGAGAAGGAAACAACACATTGTCTGTGTACCACTGGAGAAACAGAGAGAAGGAAACAACACATGTCTGTGTACCACTGGAGAAACGGAGAGAAGGAAACATGTGAGCCTTGTCTGTGTACCACTGGAGAAACAGAGAGAAGGAAACAACATGGAGGTCATGAGCCTTGTCTGTGTACCACTGGAGAAACAGAGAGAAGGAAACATGTGAGCCTTGTCTGTGTACCACTGGAGAAACAGAGAGAAGGAAACAACATATTTAATTGTCTCATTCCAAAATTCATTAATTTATGTTTCCATTTTTTGTATTGCGTCAGTTATTTATAGGGGTGAATCGAACAAATCGATTCATCCATTATCAAAATCACAATGCTTCTTGTCAGCGACTTTTTTTCCCCTATTTTTACACAACACTCTTGTACAATGAAGTGTAAAATAGGGTGTACGGGGTTAATTCTTTCTCTGCTAACTACAATTATAATCGTACGGCAGGTGCCACCTACGTACATGTTCGTAACCCCCCTAACGCTAGACATTTCTGGCCTAGATGGGAGGGCCGCGGCTCAGATTTGCGCACACCCTGGATTGGTTCACCAATCTGTCCGTCAGCCCCGGTCTCTCCTCCCCCCCAGTGCAGCACTGTTATTGTGTCGACCAGAAGCAGAAATCACTGGTTGCTGGAGTATACCATTCTAACGGACTGTCAAAGTTATTTCCACAGAGTCGGCACACGTTGGTTTTGTGATGGGTTCTTCAGCCATTCTCCTCATTTTCCTCACATAGCCTCGTTTGAAGTTCCACTGGTAATGATTTCCTCACAGTGTTATTTTGAGGGGTGCACACCGCTCAGAGCCCTGACGTCACTTGAAGCGTCGCCTACGCGGAAGGGTTGACTCCCACGTTTAGGCCAGTGCAGCCCATGCGTAAATCCAGGCTTTCATTTTTCGGCTACCCCCCCGTATACTCCAAATATAAAAGCGCCGACCGTCACTTTACCTTTTAGCATTGCTCCGGTTGATATGGAGCGCCTCCGTCCCCACTAGCTATGGGATTTTTTACATCCAAGCTCAATTTAAATCCATTAAAAGCAAGATTTTCTATAGATCTCTAAAACGTATGAGCGCTGTCCATGGTTAGCCATCGCGCATCCCGATGCTCGTAAATCATTTGTGACTTGACTTTGTCTCGCATCGCTCCAGACATTCTGGCGAGAGCTAAGGGGTATGAGCTAATGCTGCTGATCACCGCTCACAACACTAGCCCCCACCTCCCTGATAACCTGGAAATTAAACGGCGGGTCGTTACAATGGAGAGTCAATGATGGCAAGGCTTAGCTGTGCTTACCAATCTATTATTATACATTTTTTTTTTTGGATTAATATAAAAAGTAATCTTTGCACTTGGTCCTCTCTTTTCCCCCCTCTACGCCAAATCTCATTACCAAAGATTGTCAATCTACAAGCTCACAACATTGTGTGAGCTTGTTGCTCAGGACACTCACCATGGCTTCAAAATCAACTTGTTCCTCAACCAGGGCTTTGGAGATTTGAGCCGACTGCTGGAAATGAACATTGTCTGTAATAAGTAGAACACACAGAAACAAACCAAAGTCAACAAAGAGTCGGATGACATCATCAGCGGTGGAAAAAGTACTCGAATGTAAACCAAAGTCACATCAACAAAGAGTCGGATGACATCATCAGCGGCTGAAAAAGTACTCAAATGTAAACCAAAGTCACATCAACAAAGAGTCGGATGACATCATCAGCGGCGAAAAAAGTACTCGAATGTTTTACTTAAATTGCGACGCATTGTGAGCTTGTAGATTGACTATTTTCAAATGGCCGAAATTATAGGGTTGAAGTGGTTAATGTATGTTTTGTAATAATAAGTAACTAAAGTTTTCAAAAAAAATTAGTGGAGTAAAAGTACAATATTTGCATCCGAGATCATAGTGGAGTAGAAGTAAACGTATTGGAAATTGGAAATAGTACAAAGTACAAAGTACAAATACCTAAACATTGTACTTAAGTACAGTACTTAAGTGAATGTACTTAGTTACTTTCCACCACTGGCACATCATCCATGCAACACTTCATGTGGACTATAGGTCACAGTGTCCTTGAGGAAAACGCTGATGATTCCGTGTCAGCTCACTCCTTCTAAATTGAATGGAGTACTTTGGCATGTATTATTAGCCCTGTTGTTTTTGGATGCATGGCCGTTAAATGAGACATTCTTTATCAGGGCAGGGCAGCAGCCTCTGCTCAGGCTGTTCCACTTGGCTTGTCTCAGAGCCATAGAATATGAACCATTCCATTGGTTGCCAATTGTGCACACATAATAATTATAATAAGAATAATATCAGGGATTTTTTATAGCGCTTTTCATAAGTACTCAAAGACGCTTTACATGTGTGGGGGCCAGTGGAGAGAACATAGAAAAAGGACAGCTTTATTAGGAAGAAACAAACACTGAGTTCTTCTTGTCAAACTATTCCAGACAGCGTCTCCGTTTTTACTACCCAGTTTCGCCACCAGTACAGTGAGGGGAGGGAGGGGCTAGCCGTGCCCGCCGCAAAAGAAAGAAACAACACAAATAAAAACTTTGGCGAAAACAGAAGCCCAACACGAGGATAAAGGAAACATTCAGTCCAAATGTCCAGCTTTGCTAATTCACAACAACAACAACTTACTTTGGTGTTGAAACATTTCTCTAACTATTAAATAATAGGAGTATCTTTTTATATTTGTCCAAGAAGAATACAGGCAGTAGCATATTAAGTTATGTAATAACTAAAACATTATATTGGCTATAGGCTATTATGGGGAATGTACACCAACTCGTTTACCTCAGAGAATGTTTTCATTCTGGATACAACCATAAAATGGTCTATGGTCTAATCTAATGGAATAAATTGATGATCAAATGCAGGAGTTTTGACGATTCAACTAACTGTAACTAGGGCCGTCGCCTTGCCCCCCCGCCCCTCCCTCCCCTTACTGGTGCGAAACGGGGTAGTAAAAACGGGGAGGCAGCCCTACAAGCATCAGCAGGCCAGTTTCAGGCTTTCCATTATACTTTACATCACACATAACCACTTAAACCCTCTTAGTAAACTACTTAGTTGACCAGGATAGGCTCTGTTCTGCTTCCGCTATTTTTTCTCCCTCTACACCAAATCTCTTCGCCAAAATCTACTACTCTACTACTCTGCTATTTTTGCCGAATGTTCCACCCAGAAAAGGAAAGGAATGTTAGTGTAGTGGTTAAAAGAAATAGAAAAACAGATGACAAAGAAATGTGCTTTGTCATCTGCCCAGTGTTGCATTTGAGCGGTTTACGGTTTTGTTATTGATACATTGACATAGATTGATCTGAGAGTTTATCAATCAATAAATCAGTTAATGCACATTTGTACAACAATACTAATGTGATTTATACGGTACAAATACTTAATGTATTTAAAATGCAGAATGCAAGAACCATTTGGAATCATTTGAGAAAGTTATTGTCTTACCGTCTGCTGTTCCATGAACCAAAAGATATTTTACATTATGGAAATTCTTGGCCAAGGCAGTAACTGTGCTGTTCTGAAAAATATGAATCAGAATGTGTTCTTTGTTCAGAAACAGTTTGAAGTTTGAAGTTTTATTGAGAGGATGGCCCCTTGAGATGTCGCATCTCGTTTAAGAGGGAGTCGAGGCTAAAGGGTCATTCAGACCGCTGTGATTGTTCTCTGCAATATTCTAATGCTTAAATGTATGCTCGCTTGTACGATGGCATTGTGCACCAAAAATAGCAGACAAACAAGCTTATAGGTCTGCTATTTTCAGTACAAAACAACATTGTACCACAATGTGTAAATCGGGTGTTTTATCTCCATTTAAATTGAAATAAGACATTATTTATCTTACACAGGACACCGTGTTTTCTGCTGTCATGTTTCGTATAAAAATGAGGCCTTTTCCCATAGAGACATACTGTAGGCTGGGACGTGTAAATCGGGTGTTTTATCTCCATTTAAATTGAAATAAGACATTATTTATCTTACACAGGACACCGTGTTTTCTGCTGTCATGTTTCGTATAAAAATGAGGCCTTTTCCCATAGAGACATACTGTAGGCTGGGACGTCAAGTGAGGTATTATTTGTTTTTTTTATTCTGTAACCTACGTGATCAGTTAATTCTGTAACGTGATCAGTGCCAGAAGCAAATAAGCAATGTGAAGAATCTGAAAAACTCTGAAGTTGACTTGGATCTGGTTTATCACAGTATAGTACTTACTTTATAGTTTGGGTTTTCAGAAGGTTGCTCCATGTACCGCTCTGTATAGATGGAATCTGGAACATACAATACAGTAACATTAAACAAACAAAAAATGAGTAATTTTCTATCAATTACACACTCCATGAAGCCTTGAATTCATAATAATAATAACTTTATTTATATAGCACCTTTCCAAAAACAAGTTTACAAAGTGCTTTACAGATAATAATAGCAGTAAAATAATACAATAAGAATAAAACAAAATAAACACAATTAAAACATTTCATAAAAAGGCTGTGCAATAAAGGTGAGTTTTTAACCACGATTTAAAAGAGGATACTGAGTTTGCCAGCCTGAGATCCTCAGGCAGTGAGTTCCACAGCCGAGGGGCCCGTACAGCAAAGGCCCAGTCGCCTTTTGTGATAAGGCGATATTTTGGAACCTTTAATAGGGTTAAGCTGGATGATCTCAGGCAGCGGCCAGGCTTGTAGGGAGTTAAAAGATTACGGATGTAAGCATGTAAATTCATGGAGATTTGTTTTTGTTTTTGTCGCATTCCTGAACCAATAATATCAGTATGAAACCTGAACCAATTCAGTATAGGAAACTCAGTAGGAGTCTAGGAGACTCCAAGAGAATGTTACTTAATAATTGCAGTGATCTATGATAAATAATATTGTCAGATAACTTATGAGTAGATGAGTAGAACGCATAGCCAACTACAGGCTATATCACCTCCTGCTCAGCAAATTAGACAACTGTTTAAGAGCAGGGAGATAGATACAGTGTTGGGGTGGAGGTGGGAGCAAACGAGCGCATACCCAGCTTCAGGGACGCCGACATCAAGAGGAACAACAGTGAATGTGGTGCACGTCAGTGTAAATAGTGTATCTGACTGCAAGCTACGTGTCATTAATGACAATAAATACACAAAGATGAAGCTTACCATAATATTCCCAGTTAGCGACGGGAGCAACTGCCATCCCACATTTGAACAGTCCACTTCCAGATCCCAGCACCATTGATGTTACATAGCCTCCGTAGGACTGTGGAGATAAATCCCACATTGCTAAACCACTTCAGCCCTATTTTATACTTTGTTGAAAATAGACCAGCTCACGACGCACCGTGATACGCTGTGAGCTTGTAGATCGTCTATTTTAGCTATTTTTGGAAAATGTTTCCCACATTTTTCAGAATTTTCTGGGAATGTTTTAAACGTTTGCTCTGGCCAGAGTTTTCTGTATAGCTAATTTGCATCTGTGGTCCCTTGGCAACATTTTAGAAATTCTTTGCCCATAACGAGATGCCCAAAATAGGGACGCCAAGGATATGATTGTTCAACAGTGTAATAATTACAACAATGTGATTCTGTTTTAATGTTTTTAAGGAACTTACCCAACCCCACATTGCAATTCTGTCCTCATCAATGAAGCCCATTTTGATGAATTCACTGAAACAGAGGGAACATGCACATGCATGTGTTGTTAATACTGCAACATAGAACTAGTAACTACTCTGTTACAAGTCCCGAATTCAAAATGCATTTGAGTAAAAGCACAGAAGTATTGGCATCAAAATGTACTTAAGTACCAAAAGTAGAAAGTACTCACAATGCAGAATGTCTCGTTTCAAGTTTTCAAATATATAAAACACAATTTGAAAATAGCAGATGACGCATTGTGAGCTTTTAGATCGGCTATTTAATAATGGCTGAAATGTATACTGTAGGGCTGAAGTGGTTAATGTATGTGTTGTAATAATAATCAAAAGCTACAAAGTAACTACTGTAGTAGCTAAAGTTTTCAAATAAGTGGAGTAAATGTACAATATTTGCCTCTGAGATGTAGTGGAATAGAAGCAAAATTACTGGCAATTGGAAATACTCAAGTAAAGTACAAATACCTCAAAATTGTACTCAAGTACAGTACTTAGGCCTGGGCCGTGGCTCAGCGGTCCAGGCACCTTGGCTGGTAATCCAGTCTGGCAGTGTGCCGCGGGTTCGACTCCCGATCCCGACGGCCTTTACTGCATGTCTTACCCCCATCTCTCTCCCCATTTCCTGTCAGCCTACTGTCTGTCCCTCCATAAAAAATGGGGCGAAAGCCACAGTACTTAAGTACAGTACTTAACTTAGGTAAATGTACTGTACTAAGTTACTTTCCACCACTGTACCGAGGCAGCATTCAAGATAAGCAGCAACATTTAATGTCCCCCTCCCCCCCCACACACACACGCACACACAGTGACTCAGCATTCTGTCTGTCGTCAACGAGACACCGCGGCAAGGTTCAGCGCTCATGATGACGTCCCACTGTTTTATCACCTCTACTAATGTTCCAATATCATTATTTTGGGGCGGTCACAGCCTGCAGAGAAGATTGAGAACCACTACCTTACAGTAAACAGCATTAAACGGGTCAAAGTCGGGCCAATTATTCGGCCATGTGAGGGCCGTGCAACCACTTCAGGTCAATGCTGTGTGCTTGAAGTGTTGACTTGTACTAAAATCTGCTTCTCCCATTCCTCACTGGCAGTGGTGGAACGTAATAAAGTACAGTATTTCCAATATTTGAGTGGTGTAAACCACTCCTACAACTGGCTTTGTTAGTGCAGAAAAAATGAGCATGGTTGCTATGTTCACCCTGTTCACCCGGGTGGTGTAAACCACTCCTACAACTGGCTTTGTTAGTCTGTGCAGAAAAAATGAGCATGGTTGCTATGTTCACCCTGTTCACCCGGGTGTGATTTCATTACGTCAGACATGATTTCATTACGTCAGACAGGCTATATAAGACCTTACACCACTCAGTTCACACGGGTGTGATTTTTTTACTTATACTCTACGTTTCGAATCCAAATATTGTACTTTTACTCCACTACATTTATTTGAAAACGAGTTACTTAGGTTACTGTAGGTTTTGATTATTATTATACATTTTGGCCATTTGAAAATAGCCGATCAACAAGCTCACAATGCGTCGCATCGCGACGCATTGTGAGCTTGTTGATCTGCTATTTTCTAAAGATTTCGAAAACATGAAATGGGACATTCTGCATGATGAGTACTTTTACTTTGGGTACATTAAGTACATTTTGCGGCCAGTACTTTTACTCAAGTACATTTTGAATTCTGGGCCCTTTACGTGTAACAGAGTAATTCTACATTGCAATAATGCTACTTTTACTTAAGTAAAACAATTGAGTATACTTATTCCACCACTGCTCACCGGACGGCTGTTATCTGATCTTCCACTTCATAGGTGCCCAGGCGCTTATAGATGGCGTGCATTATATGGTCGCCCTGGTAACCGCTCCCTCTTCCATCGAACTTGGCAACAACGATTTTCTCTGTGCTGGCCAGGTAAGACGACCAATCCGCATGGTACTTGAAGTCTACTGTCTGGCTGGCAGGACCGCCGTATCTGGAAAATCACAATCGGTTTATTTTTTGCAAGCACATTTGCGTGTACATTACAAGGGTTTGTTTTCTTAGAGAAATAACAATCGCAAAAAAGTACAAAATATTAACCCCTTCGTCTATGCTAAACCCCTTATCCCCTTATCCCTAAACTACTTTGCCTTTTTTTACTATTTTGAAAAACATTTTTGAATAGTTAAAATAGCCAATCTACATCGACACGTTTCATCGACAGTATTTTAGGGATAAGGGGTTTAGCATAGACGAAAATAGAGCCCTAGGTGTTCATAGTTGAGTCGTGTGGCTCATCATAATTGACCTTGATCACCAAATTTCACTACAGGTATATGTCAGATATTGAGTTTGATAGTCTTGTGTTGTGAGTTGATGATACAGTACTGTACAGTACATACAGAAAGACTTTAAATAGAGTCACAATCGCTTCGGCTCAACCAATACATAGAATCTCTATGTACAGCAATTCCGGAGGAAAGAAATGAACCCTACGGTATTTACAGTTAAGCACAACGAATCAATTTACTATATCGAATATTGATCATTGCCATTGTCACTTGAATGTACGTGGAAAATTTGTTTTACTTTGAAGCAATGAATGTGCAAATCTGATCCGAAAAGGGGCCAAATAATGAGTACATTGGTCAGGAACAAAAGTACCACAGACGAATAACAGTCTAAGTCCACACTATTGATCCATAATATATAAATGATAGATAAGGATTCAGGACAACAAGGCCTTTTCGTGGAGGGGTCAGTCTGAAATTTGGACTTAGACTGTTTTTCATCTGTGGTACTCAATGTTTCCTTCCACAGAAATACTGTGATACATATCTCTGCTGTCGGGAAGAAACCACCTAACTCCATGATCATTTAGTCAGGAAATTAAAAATATAGTTTTACAGGAAATGAAGAAAACCTTGTGTTTTTATGTTTAGAAAACAAAGCAATACTGCCTCATCAAAGTTGATGTTGTGACTTTTATTGTCAATTGTCATTTCTTTTAGCCAACACACAGACTACGGCCTCACTCAGACCTTTACAGCGTTGTGAGTGTCATGGCCGCCCCAATGCATTTCCAATGGAGGTCACATGGTCTGTTGTATGGCTTTCAGCTGTGTTTCGACTGCCCCCTCCCCCTCACACAACACAAATGTTGTGTCAAACCATGTGACCTCCATTGGAAATGCATTGGGGCGGCCATGACACTACACAACATTCATCCAACAAGCATACAGCAATGCAGTAAAGGTCTGAGCTCAGCCTTAAAGGTTGTTCAAAAGCACTGATTTATGCAAAAGAAAAATCAAAAACCTAAAAGATTTAGTGAGGTGGTTTCCTCCCGACAGCAACGACGTGTGGTCATGTGATCTTAAATTTTAGTCGTAGTTTTGGGTTCAAATGTTTTAGTTCATGAAACACACTGTCCAGCTGATATTGTATGCGATTTGGAAACTGCTGTAGTCACTGTTGTATCAGTGTTGCGTCGCCATGTGATGATGAGGATCTTACACTTCCACGAGCAGCGGATACTTTTTAGATTCTTCAAAGCCTGGAGGCAAAGTCATCTGGTACCACAGCTCTGGGGAGAGAATCCATATGAAATATTAATATAAAGACATGCTTCAAGATTAATTTAATCCCATCGAGATCTGTGTCACCTTAGCTTTTAACCACTTTAGAGTATACCTATTTACACGCACCTCGACAGTGGGTGCAGGCCTGCAGGGCCAATAAAGCAATCATGGAAGGAACTAGGGCACACACACCATTTTTTTGGTAAAGGATTAATTTATTGAAAAAACTTACGTTTCGATCCTAGTGGATCTTCGCCAGGTCAGTATGTACAGGTCATACTGACCTGACGAGGATCGAAGCTTGTAGATCTGCTATTTTTGATTTTCACAAATCTTTGAATATATATTCTTTCACAGCAAAAGCTTTTTAAGGTCGCTGGAACAAAATATCTTGAGATGGAGGTCTGCGGCCAAATACATATAATTCTGGGGGTTCTTTACATGAAATAGTTTGAGAACCACTGACATAGAAACATAGGTTTATCAAAGAACTGTCATGATTTAGAAGACATTTGTAGAATATGGTCTCAGGTCTTAATGGGTTGAGATTCATTCAGATTATTTGATGGCCTAATTAATGCACTTACTTAAATCTCCAATCTGAATGGTGCCGTGACGCATGGTGGGCATGTGGATCTCGGATATTCGACTTCCAAACTCTTTGTTGTGCACCAGAACTCTCATCTCTACAACTGTACAAATGGAGAACACAATACCATATCGTTGTTGTCGGCCATGAACCTCATATCTCCATATATATCAAACGTCATGTCCCCTCCCGCTCCCTCAGGTCTGGTGACGCAAACCTCCTCGACATCCCCAAAACCAAACTCCGTACGTGGGGTGACAGAGCTTTTTCCTTTGCTGCCCCAACCCTGTGGAATGCCTTCCCTAAGGCACTCAGAGATGCCCCCACCCTCCAAACTTTCAAAACCGCCCTCAAGACCCACCTCTTCAATATTGCCTTCCCTAGCTAACCCTTCTCACTGTCTTTTTTTTTCTTTTCTTTTTTTTAACAATGTATTTATTTTCCTTTTTTACACACAAATGACAATACAAATATACAAAAAAACAACGAACAGTACAAGACAATTACTGATATAAAGAAAGCAAAACAACAATAACCAAAAACAACAACAAAACAAAACAAAACAAAAACAACAACAACAGCACTACTCCTCTTCAGCTCCATCCATTAAATGTGACAAATTATTGTTCTTTATGTATCTTATAAAACGGCCCCACACCTCCTGAAACATTTCTTGTTTGTCCTTAAGAATGTATGCAATCTTTTCCAAAGGTAAACATAAAGACAATTCCCTGAACCACTGTGTAATACTTGGTTTGTCTGGCCTCTTCCAGGTCAATGCTATCACTCTCTTTGTAAAAGACATATATCTATAAACATTTGTTCATTACGCTTTATCTTGTGTCCCTCTGGATATAGACCGAGCAGGAAGAACTTTGGTTCTGGTACAATATTTATTGACAAAATCTTCTGTATTACTGTCTTTCTTTTTAATGTTTTTTTAGCTTTTAGTGTTTTCCTTTTTCTAATAAAGTTGTTTTTATTTTGTTGTTACCTCTGTAAAGCCCCCCCCCCCCCCCCCCCATGTAAAGCGTCTTTGGGTACTCTAAAAAAAAAGCACTATATAAGTTTGAGATATTATTATTATTATTATATTCTAACTTTTTGTGTTATAATATGCAACACCCTGCATGATCATACTGACAGCATCATACAAAAGCATCAATAGTAGCAGATCCGCAACCTCGATACGTGGCACAAAGCATCAATAGTAGCAGATCCGCAACCTGGAAACGTGGCACAAATAGGGTGACCAGATGTCCCTCTTTGTGTGGGACAGTCCCTCATTTCCAAGACTTTTCAGGTGTCCCACAAATTGAGACCCTGTCCCACATTGTGACTGACAGGTAATTGTATCAGTGTTCAAATGCCCTAATAGTTAGTCCCCTAATAGTTAGGACTTCTGTTGTAAAGCTCTCATTGTCTCTTCCTGCAAGATTACGTGTTTTTAAGCCTGTTAAAATAGCATAAAAATGATTTTAAAACAAAATGTGAGACACCAGAGGAGTTTAGAAATGATAGTCAATAGGCCTATGGTCTGACATATGACATCAAGGCATTTAATAGCAACTCAAGTAGTAAGTTGCTAAGCCGGTACTCCAGTATCGCTTGTGTGGGACAAGTGGGATGGGGGGACGGGGTCCCGTCCCCCCATCCCACTTGTCCCACACAAGCGATACTTCTGTCCCTCAAATGAACAGTTTGGATCTGGTCACCCTAGGCACAAAGCGATGCGTTTTGATCTTGTGGATCTGCTACGCTTGCTGTTATTGAATTGGAATCCTGAAAATTAACAGTTTTTAGACATATGAGGTTTCCACCCGACAGCATAATAAACAATAGATTTTTTTTCCCTGGTGTAACTTTAGATCCAGAATAACAGATTGCATGTCTACCTTCTCCACCTCTGTTGTCGTAGAGATAGACGCGAGGAATGGCTGGACCTTTGAATGCAAGAGATACAAATTTAGCAAGGGAGAGAGAGTAGGCCTACAACATATGTACATTATTATACAACAGGTCGTTTCGAGGAAGCAATCTGATTGGTTGAAGTAGCCATCTAGCTGTGCTTAAACGAGCATGATGGAACGCTCGAGTGTCGTGCTTTACAGTCATTAATGGCACTTCTGCACTGCTTACGGAACTGGCCTATCGGCTCGTTGCATTAATTAATGACGGTAAAGTACACCCTCTCGTAATATTGCTTAATTGTACACACATATACACACACATGCTTACACAACAAAGCCCTCTGTCTACCGAGCAATCTTCATTCCTACTCTCACCTATGGTCATGAAGTGTGGGTCATGACCGAAAGAATAAGGTCACGAATACAAGCGTTTCATTTCCAAATTTCCAGTACTTTTACTTATACTCCACTACTTCACAGAGGCAAATATTGTACTTTTACTCCACTACAATTATTTGGAATCCTTAGTTACTATTAGTTAATTTGTAGATTTCAGTTATTATTACAAAACATTAACCACTGCTATTTTCACAAGATCTTTTATACATTCGAAGATTTGAAATGAGACATTCTGCATAATGAGTATAATTTTTGTACTTTTAGTACATTATGATGTTTGTACTTTTACTCAAGTACATTTTGAATTCCATACTTTTACTTAACGGCGTATTTCTACATTGCGGTATTGGTACTTTTACTTACTAAGTAAAACGTACTTTCTCCACCGCTGCTCATGTTAGGCCTCACTCACACGGTCGCAACAGATTGCTGTATGCTTGTTGTATACAAAGGGTGTGACACAGCTTGCCCCAATGCATTTCCAATGGGAGTCACATGGTTTGACACAACATTTGTGTTGTATGAGGGGGAGGGGCGCAGTCGAAACACAGCCGAAAGCCATACAACAGCTTGTAGTCCAAAATGTGGACTACAAACCATGTGACTTCCATTGGAAATGCATTGGGGCGGCCATGACACTCACAACATTCATACAACAAGCATGCATCAATGTTTTAAAGGTCTGAGTGAGGCCTTTGATGTGTTCAAGAGGATGTGTGGTGACTGGTGTGTGTGTGACAGATCGTTACAGCCTGCAGCATAGAATGAAGCTCATGTTAGATGTGTTCAAGAGGATGTGTGGTGACTGGTGTGTGTGTGTGACAGACCGCTACAGACTGCAGTGTAGAACGAAGCTGCTCATGTTAGATGTGTTCAAGAGGATGTGTGGTGACTGGTGTGTGTGTGTGACAGACCGCTACAGACTGCAGTGTAGAACGAAGCGTCGTGGCTGAACAGCGCTGAGTTGTACAGGCAGATCTCAAATCCACATGTCAGACATTTGGATCCCCGACCATTGTACCACCTGTGTGAGCGCACATAAAAAGTTATAATAGTTTAGTTTTTTTCATTATAGTTTAGTTTTAGTTACTTTTGGCAATTTTTTTTCTAATTCAGTTAGTTTTAGTTTAGTTATAGTTTAGTTTTAGTTTTTTAAACTAAAAAACTATAACTAAAACTATAAAAACTAAAACTATAACTAAGGGTATTTTTTCTATAATTTCAGTTAGTTTTGTGAACACACAATACAGTTTCAGTTTAGTTATCGTTTTTAATTTTTTTTAATTTTTTATTTAGTTTCAGTTAACTAAAATGTTTTTTTAATTCTAGTTTTCGTTTTTTAGTTAGTTTTAGTTAACTATTATAACCTTGAGACACGCACGCGCACACACACGCACACACACACACGCACACACACACACACACACACACACACACACAAACCATTAAGACGTGATACCGATTATACAAAATGCCTTCTAAAAAACCTGTATGTTGCTATATATCAGTGGTTCTCAAACTTTCCGAAATCTGGAATAATATATAACAGCACAACAGAGACCGTACAGATAGCGTCGTACAGACATGTCGTGTCATAATGGTAATCCCATATGGGATGGGCCAAAATAGTGGCATGACGCGGAAATAAAAATGGCATTCATTCATTCATTCATTCAATTTCTTTGAATTTCATTCATTCATTCAATTTCATGCATTCAATTTCATTCTATTTCATTCATTCATTCAATTTCATTCATTCGTTTGTTTGTTCGTTGACTTCGTTCATTTATCCATTCATTCCATAGACTGTATACCTGTAGACATTCCTTCCCCCTGGTCTGCCACCCTCCTGGTTACTTGAAAAATACCTGCGGAGCAGTGGCAGATTGACCGTACATTAACGGTAGAAAGAAAGAGATATATGCCGTTCAAAGGAAGGCTTGCATTTGAGATGATAGATGATAGACATGCCCGCTGGATCCAACTCACACGCTGTCTGCAGTCACTTTCAGAATCTCCTCCACCTCCCAGGGGCCTGTGGTGATAGCTTTCATTTTGCCCTGTAAATTTGAGCAGTAGTGGAAAGCAACTATTAAGCACATTTACTAAATACTGTACTTAAGTACAATTTAGAGGTAATTGTACTTTACTTGAGTGTTTCCAATTTCCAATACTTTACTTCTACTCCACTACTATGAGCTGCGCTGCTCATATGAGCTTGTAGATCTGCTACTAATTACATATAATCTTTGGGGTCCTTGACATGAAAGGGTTTGTGCACCATTATACCACAGGTCGTTTCGAGGAAGCAATCTGATTGGTTGAAACAGCCTTCTAGCCGTGGGTTAAACCAGCACCATTCACCACCTAATCAAAACAAAGAATTCAGCTGCTCTGTTTTCCCAGAGCGCTAGCAAACTCGGTGGCTAGGCTAGCTAGTTTCTTGGGACATTTGTGTTCGTAGTGACTACATCTGTCATTAAAAATATATATTTTTTCAGCGATTTTCTTAGTTTTAAGGGTAACTGTTGTATAATTGCAATATTACACTCGAGGGTGTGGTTTAACGTGATTATTGCCACTTCAGTGATGCTTGCAGAACTCGACTTCGTCTCGTTCCTTACCGCATCACTGTTGTGGCAATAATCACGTTAACCCACACCCTCTCGTGTAATATTGCTTAACTGAACCACATAGAAACAGTGTTTTTTGTTATGTTTTTTTGTTTGATTTTTTCAGATTCTTTCAGAATGTTTAAGAAGACATTTGTACTACGGTCAGACTTACGATGCATGTGTTAAGTGCTAAGTGTATTTTCTCAAGGAACTGTGTACGTTAACGGTGTAACATGTACATGTACAGTACTTACCCCAACCACATGATGGATGTGTTTATAGCCATCGGTGTCACTCGTCACCACGTAATAACTGCTCTTATCTGCTGAAAACACTGGTGCCAGCGGTCGATGCTGACAAGTAAATGTATCATTATTATGATGTATTTGTCTTGTTGTGTTGTTAAGATATACTGTACAAATGTTTGTATGCACTACTACAGTAGCCTACTACTGCATGTAATAGTGCAACACTGTACACATGTACATGTATTTAGTGTACCTAGTCACATAAGCACTACAAATGATTGTAATTGGTATAATGGAAGCCAGCATAATTATTGGAATGCTAAAGGTAATTGTTATGACAGTGTGAGCCGTGTTTTGTGCTTAACATACCCGTCCAATCCAACCTGTGCGACTGGTCAGTTTCAGACTCTGGAACAGAGTGTAATGTTACAACAGTTAATGTGTGATAACCATAATGGATGGATAGATCACAATCCAATCCAACCCACTTTATTTACGTAGCACATTTTACAACGCAAAGTTAACAAAGTGCTGTATAGAAAATAAAACGAAATACCCTATCTAAAACACAGAAAAGCAACAGCAAGAACACAACAAACACTGAAAAATACAGCGTCAGCAGACAATGAAACAAAACATAGACCATAGAAACTCTCAAGCAGGGTAAAAAGCCAAGGTATAAAGGTGGGTCTTAGGGCAAGATGTAAAGGTCCCCTCCCACACCCGTTTGACGTGGGAGGGGGGCGCTTTCCATAACGTGGGGGCTACGACAGAAAAGGCTCGTCGTCTCTGGTCTTTAGGTGGGTCTTCTTTGTGACCTTGACATTTAACTGGCCCACAGACCGAAGTGACCTTGGGGAGTATACGCCTCAATACGTTCAGAGAGATGCTCAGGTGCCAAACCATTCAGTGATTTAAAAACAAAACAGTAAAATATTAAATTAAATTCTGAAGCGAACAGTGAGCCAGTGGAGTGAAGGCAGAATGGGAGTAATGTGATCACGCCTGTGAGTTCCTGTTAGGAGACATGTCGCAGCATTTTGGACTAACTGAAGCCGAGCAATAGAGCGTCGCAGTCCCGCCATGGACCAGGAAATGAATCCCAATGCATTTTTCCCATAGACATTTCAGAAAGTATTTATTTAAAGACGGTTACGCCGCGGACAAAGCCAACTCGAGTCGTGACAACTCATGACAACACAAACAATATTTTGGACCAAACAAATAATTACAAAGAAGAAAAACAACAAAGAAAGTGTTGTAACCTGCCGTTTTTTTCTTCTTTTTAATTATTTTTTCGGCCCAAAAAATTGTGTTTGTTGTCATGATTTGTCACGACTCGAGTTGGCTTTGTCCGCGGCGTAAACGTCTTTAAATAAATACTTTCTGAAATGTCTATGAGGAAAATGAACGGAGAATCATTTCCTGGTCCATGGTAGGGGGCGGGACTGCGACGCTCTATAGAGGCTTATGGATGTAAAGTTTAAATGCATTGTAAACAGACAGACTGATGACTGTGTACCTCATCTGCATTCCAGTTGTTTCCACTGAGCGTATAGAACTGAACGAGGAGTTCAGTCTGTTTTCTCTTCATCCATTGGACAGCCATGCGCTCGTCTGTCACCCAAGTAACCGTGCACAGGTAGTGGTCGCTGAGAGGAAAGAATGCACACGTTTGTCATGTGTACTGTAATATATATAATCTTTATTTCAGACAGTAGTCCATATCACATAGGATCAACGTACAAAAAACAAAAAGACAAACAACATGGGAAAAGGATAAACGCAAGCAATTAATACAATACAAAGTACAGTAGTGTATAAAAAAATCACACCCGTGTGAACTGAGTGGTGTAAGGTATTATATAGCCTGATCAGCTGTGTTCTGACGTAATGAAATCAGCATCAACCAATCAGCATCAACCATGCTCATTTTTTTTGCACAGACAGACAGACAGACTAACAAAGCCAGTTGTAGGAGTGGTTTACACCAGTCAAAAAAGTACTGACCTACCTAATCAGCAGCAGGCTGCTGAGCCAGTGCTTGCGCAGCCTGGACGTGACCCGGTAACAGCTCTTCATAGGGTTCGTTAGTGCCACTATGATGCTGTTACTAGACACCTCCAGGTAACAGCTCTTCATAGGGTTCGTTAGTGCCACTATGATGCTGTTACTAGACACCTCCAGGTAACAGCTCTTCATAGGGTTCGTTAGTGCCACTATGATGCTGTTACTAGACACCTCCAGGTAACAGCTCTTCATAGGGTTCGTTAGTGCCACTATGATGCTGTTACTATAGACACCTCCAGACGTTGCATAAAATTGTACATTAGTTTAATATAACAGCAGGGAGGGACGTTGAGGTTAATTTCTTACCCTGAGCCAAACTCTGATGGAACGACCACTTCAGAGATGTTCGTGGTGTTGGCGGTCTCCACTACAAACAGTTTGACTGTAGGATTGTGAGTACCTGCCTGAATTATCAAATAAAACAGCATGTTTTGCATTAGGGGTGTGCTGAAATATCGATATGGCGATATATATCGATACGTCATCCCGCGATAAATAATCGATAATGATTATTAAAATATCGATATTAAAAATAAAAATAAAACTTTTTTTTTTCAAACACTATTAATTTAGTGTTTGAGTGGTGCAACCACTATAGACAGCTATGTGTGTTTCCCTCCTTGTGTCCGAGCACGAAAATAGCATTTTTTCAGTTCCAAGTATTTTGTAGTTGCAGATATCGTGATATATCGTTGATGAAATTTCATACAATATATTGATATATCGCAAATATCGCAATATATTGAATATCGTGATATTATCGTTATCGAGGGCCTAATATTGCGATATATATCGTATCGTGAGCTACCCATATCGTCCCACCCCTATTTTGCATACTGTATGTATCCCCAATGACTGTCCAACTGCATATCATTTTGTACGCACTGCTCGAAGGTAGGGTAAGTGATTTGGTTAAAACTTTTGGTTAAAACACAACACAACAAAAAGGTTAAATCATTATATTCTGATAGTAATCATTGCTATAGAGCAACTGTCCTCAAACCTTTCCACTGACCTAGGTGACGCATTCCCCAACACTCTCATTGTTTTTGGCCGAAAATAGTACATTTGAATATGATTATGGCAAAAATAATCACAGAATGTCACTGCACTGAGAGACATGCAGCTGCTGTATACTCCCGCAGCTGCTCTATACATCTCCTTACAACAGTGTTTTACCGGATTTTGCCGTTTGTGTTAAATAACACCATAAACAAAAACCACCATATACCCTTTTCATGCGCAGGTATGGGAGAGGTACCTTGGGGTATGGCAGCACGACAGTGTCAGGGTACTGGTCCTCTCCGTACCAGAAGTATTCGATGGCGTGGACCTGCGTATCGTTGAACTGGGCGTAGGCCAGGTATTTCCCGCCAGGTGACCAAAACAGTCCGTCAGACAACATCTCCTCTGTATCGGAGGAAGAAAGATCAGGTCAGTTACTGTACGTCTCGTCGTTGTCCCCTTACGATCGTCTGCCATCCCTCCCGCCGCGCATTGCACTTTTACCCATTAAGACCTGGAACGCATCGGTGTCACCTTAGCATTTAACCACTTTTAATCATTATTTTATATGTCAGCTGTTGAAAAATAGCAGATATGCAAGCTTTGTAGATCTCCAATTTTTTGAAATATCGTGAAAATGTGTGCAAACAGCAGACGTTTTTAACTCAAATCGTTGCTTCTGGGGGGGGGGGGGGGGGGGGGGTCCCTCAAGGACTGGGGGGGTCCTTGAGGGGGTTCCAGGTGGTCCACAGCTAAATGATGGAGAGTTGTTAACCAAATAGACCCCTATTAGACTTAACTCTTAAGAGTGTCAATGTTTACGCTCTCTGCATCTGCATTACATCTGCATTACTTAATTTACAAGAAGTCTTCACAATAAGAGAATACCGGTACCAACATCAATACAGCATGGAATTGTGGACAAAATCGTATCCAGTGATAACCAAATATTCTTTAGTCTTGGGTCTGAATGTCATCAAATGGTGGTCCGTGGCTCAAATGCTGAATAAATAATGGACCTTGACGTGAAAAAGGTTGAAAACCACTGGTATAGGTGTATCTCTCTGTCTTCTTCAATTCAACTATAGTGAAGCTGAATATTGCCATTCATGGGCAGTAACGTTTCTATTCTATTCCGTTTATTTTGAAACCTGTGAGATGTACAGTTGGAGGCCATCGATATTGTCCTTTTCTTTTTGCTGAAGTTAACCCATTTTGGGCGGGAACCCCTTTTGGTGTTTTAAACATTATGTTATAATTTAGCTATTGAAAAATAGCAGATCTACAAGCTCATAGTGCGCCACGAGCTTGTAGGTCTGCTATTTTTGAAAAATATTTATTTCAGAAAACAGAGGATTTAGAAGGATTTTTTTAAATTTTGAGGTCAGGCCTAAATGGGTCAAATGATAAGGGACAATATCGGTGGCACCCAACTGTAAACCTGTACAGTATATCGTCTCTGTTGGGGTGGAAACCTCATATGTCCAAAAACCAACTGTTTCAGGATTCAGGATTAAAAAATTATCCTGTGGATCTGCTACTTTTGATGCTTTCGTGTGATGCTGTACAGTGTGATCAAATAGGGCATTAATTAAATTGACACCCTACAAAGCCTACTTGATCATTTACGTTAAAAGCACAAAAAGTTCTACGTCCTGTGAGACAGTTTGCTCTGCAGGCTACTGTACTGTAGCTGAGCTCTCATGCAGGCTGGCTCTCATGCGATTGTAAGCATGACTGGTGATGTAACTGTATTAGTTGACGTGTTATGATTGAGGAGGGATAAATGGAGGTTGCTGGGAGGCCTCTTTAGTCTTCACTATGTACTATGTACCCTTTTCCACTATTAGTAATTATGTAATTAGGTGATCAAAGTGCATTCCATTTCTCTTATTCCCTGTGTTGAAATGAATAGTAGATCTTGGCTTTTGGGAAGCATTCCTTTCATTCGTTGGACTGTTTATGCTGGATATATGTGACAAAGACTCACAGTGGATTAAAAATGACTTGCGCTGGAAAAAAACCCCCCAAAAAACCCAAAAAACCCCACAAAAAGTTAAATATGGAGATAAGAGGTTTGTTTATGGGCGACACTGCGCAACGATATATTGTTTGGGTATGGGGTGATTCATATGTGTGTCATCACTTACCATCGTAGACCCAGTCTGGGATGCCATTCAAGATCTGGTTGTATTCTCCATCGAATGTGACTTGCTCTGCCGGAGTAGCAGGACTGGTCTTTATGTACACATTATATTCCGAAACAAATGCCTACAAATTAAAACAAACAAATAAACCAACAAAAAAAACGGTCAGCAAGCCCTTCTTTATGTAAAAAGAAAAATCACACCTGTGTGAAGTGAGGGGCGCTCTTATCATCATCCGTTCATTGTCAATGGGAATTTAATCTTTGTAGGACGAAAATTGACGATTTGCTCGTCTGCATCTGACGTAAATTCTCCTTTCATTGTCAATGGGAAATTGGGAATTTAATGTTTGTGTAGGACAAAAATTGTCGATTTGCTCGTCCACATATGACGTAAATACTCTATTCATTGTCACTGGGAATTTAATGTTTGTGTAAGACGAAGATCTACACTAGCTACAACTAGATCTACCCCCATAAAATATGATCATCAGGTACTATGATTATACTAGGAGGAAGATTTATTTCAAAGAAGTCTACAGATCTAACCAAGTGTTATTATGTTTTATGTGGTGGGTGGGGGTAGGGTTACTAAAGTGGTGTATTTTTCGATCTCAAAGGCTTTCAGCTTTCAGGAAGAAACCAAAAATAGACAGGGAAGACATACAGTATTTGAATATTATAACCACACCTGGGGGTCTATTAGAGTAATGTTAACTCCATAGACACATACAAAATACTGCCAGAATCTTTAAAATTCATAGACTTGGCTGACGACTGGTTATTTCTAATTAGGCTCTAAACAAAACAAACATTAAAAGTCCATAGACTTGGCTGGCCTGTGATGTAATTTCGGAAGGCCATGCATTGTAGGCTTGGAATTACCATATGTATTTATTTGTGCTATGATGCAGAATGGCAGCAACAACAGACATTCTATAGCGCAGGTGTTGGAAGGACAGAACATGCTGTAAGCTTCCAGACATGGTGAAGGGAGGGGTTTAAACCCCCCATATATAACCTTAGATATTAACAGAATACAAGTACAATTTTCTTTACCCCCCACACAAAGACAATACACACTTCTCTAGTGCTAAGTGAATTCAAGGCTTTTTACATTCCAGCTTTGAACCCTCAGTCACCACAGTGTTGATTCCCAAGCCCTGCTCCTCGCTGTTCCATCTATAGACAAGTGTTTGAAAAAGGTTTCCTTTGACAGACTCATGTATCACAACGCCTTGAAGTCCAGCATAATCAGTCAAAGTAAATATGTGCTTATGTACGCACGCACGCACGCACGCACGCACGCACGCACGCACGCACGCACGCGTGCGCACACACACACACACTCACACATTATATTACCAGTTGATTGCCCTCGGGAGCCCACTGAACGTGCTGGATCTCATATGGAACATCAGGTGTGGCGAGAAAGTCCCTATAGAGAAGCATCAAATTCATTCATTCATTCTTTCATTCATTGGGAGCTTGTGGTTAAATATGAAATGGCTTTGTCTAGTTGGAATACGTACTGTTTCTCCATGTCATAAATGTGGAACGAGATCGTATGCGGAGGCTTCCACGCCTAATGGGACACAACAGAGTGATGATCAGATTAGTAACTTGGCAGAACTTATACAATTTTTTATATTAAGTCAATAAGAGCCTCACATACCGTCGAGATATTACTGAGGAACGCAACATATTTACGATCCGCGGACAATTCGTACTCATAGGACTCGATTCTAACCTGTGTTGAGAAAAGACACATCTGTTAGGAAGGGTGTGCAACTGTGCGTACATTCCTCCTGAATCACAACAAGCAAACTCACAATACACAGTCGGCTTGTATACAACTGCCTTTCACATGATTCATTGCCCTTGCACTTAACATGTACAGTACATACATGAACATGCACTGACACAAGAACATACACTATAGTATGCATGCACGCACGCACGCACGCACGCACGCACGCACGCACGCACGCACGCACGCACAGCGAATTTGACATCACTTACAAATGTATCACTGCTCAGAAATTCTACAGATGTGTTTGTGATCACGTTGTGAAGATCGATTGAGCCGTCGTTGTTGTGTAGATATTCATGATCTACAGGGAAGGAGAAGAAAAAGTGAACATTAAGTGTTGGACAAGAGATGTAGATGTTACACGGTTGAAAACCCGGATAGACACAAGAAACAAGAAATATTCAGATGTAGTCTATCATAGACTACATCTGAATATTTCTTGTTTCTTGTTACATATATGTTACATATATGTCATGTGTCGTCTACAGATCAACCCTAGTTACATATATGTCATGTGTCATCTACAGATCGAGCTCAGATGAGGAGTTAGTTCGTCAGGCTGAGCTGATGCTATATGCAGAGGGCCCCTACAGTTGGGTGCCACCGATATTGTCCCTTATCATTTGACCCATTTAGGCCTGACCTCAAAATTTTAAAAAGTCCTTCTAAATCCTCCAGTTTTCTGAAATAAATATTTTCACGATTTAAAAAAAATAGCAGACTTACAAGCTCGTAGCGCGCCACTCGGTGGCGCGCTATGAGCTTGTAGATCTGCTATTTTTCAATAGCTAAATTATAACATGTTTAAAACACCAAAAGGGGTTCCCGCCCAAAATGGGTTAACTGTCCTTTTGCGCAGATCACGCAAACCTCAGCAAAAAGAAAAGGACAATATCGATGGCCTCCAACTGTATATCGTGAAGGTCCAGGGGGTCTTCAGGGCCTGTAGACCCGGTTTCCCCTTCGTACTCCTGGGTCTGGTCATGGATGTGATGAAGAGAGGAACCCTCTACTAATTGTAGGTCAGCTCTCCTCCCTCTTTACGGATACATTGGTGTATAATGTTACAGTAAATTCGAGAAACCAGTATAATGGAGAAAACTTTAACGGGGGGCGCCCGCTTTTCCGGCGCGTGAGTCCTCGGCCGGGTCGTGTCCGGGTCCCTTTGAGAATAAAAGCTGCCACCTGCTCTTCACATTCGAAGAAGGTGGAACCGTTGTACTGGAGAGACCATAGGTATAACCCAGTAAGGTGTGCATACGTTGGTTAGACTTACTGGCGTTGCAAATTAGCCTTGGCTACAAACCCATATACAATGCAACGGTTTCATGTTTTTACAACTCGATACATTGTTTTTTGTATTGTCCCTTTTAAATAAACAGTCCGACAACACCGTGGCTCCAGACATGCGTGGCCGGTTACAACTAATCTGTGGCCGGGTTAAAACTCACCCATGGCTCCAGACATGCGTGGCAGGTTAAAACTAACCGGTAGCAGGTTAAAACTAACCTGTGGCTCCCTACATGGATGGCAGGTTAAAACTAACATGTGGCAGGTTAAAACTAACCTGTGGCTCCCGACATATGTGAAACTAACCTAACTGAGGTTAGGTTTAGGTTTGGGTTTTGGGTAGTGTGTCGGACTAATGACTGTAGGACTGTTGGTATGTCAGACCAAACACATGCACCCCAAAAGTAAACACACATTTGACATCTGTAATTCTGATCATGGTGTCATTGTTTGTGTGTGACCCTCTGGGTCCTTCAACATTGCAACAATGGGCCTGATGTCAAACCATCCAAGTTGCTTCATTGTTTACCTCAAGTAAAAGCCTATTCTCTATGCACTCTATTATAGAGTTTATATAACATTTGTACATTGTCTGAGTTAGAGGACATTAACTGTGTTCTGGGCTCTGGCTCTGGCTCTAGGTTCCAGACTGCCTATATACCTGAGATCCATGTCATGTGGTAGGAACTAGGGCTGAAGGAGCCGTTGAAGACATCACTGAGCGTGAAATACCTCTTCATTTTGGATCCTCCCTCATCTGAAATGAAAACGCCAGGCAGCCAAAGTTTAAACTTAATGCAGCCAGTCACAACCGGTTATTTGTTGCTTACAGATATTATGTTCCATCGCACACAGTGATAACAATGATAAGAAATCGCAACATTGTAGCTGAAAATGATAATGTAACAAGAATCAAGACAGATGTATTTGTCATTCATTCATAGCCTACAGTGACATGTTGGTGTGGCATGCACATATAGGGCTATATCTTGCGCCACCCCTTCACCCTTATGTCCCTAACCTTATTTGACATTTTTTACTAGTTTGAAAAACATTTTAAAATAGTTCAATTGTAGCCGATCTACAAGTTCACAATGTGTCGATGTAGATCGGCTAGTTGAACTGTTTTAAAATGTTTTTCAAAATAGTAAAAGATGGCAAATAAGTTTAGGGATAAGACATAAGGGGTGGCGCAAGATAGGGCCCTTAGCCTATTATTGTTTTGTTGTAAGTAAATCCTTGTGTTGTGTTTTTATATCATCTTGTGTTTTATATCTGTCATAGCTGTTTTCTCATGTTTTCTCTGTTTTCCCTATCTTATATTTTGATGCACAATGAGTGTATGACTGCCCAGCTTAACTATTCAATAAACTTGACCTTGAGAGGGGATGTTTTCTTCTTCAGTGGGTATGCCTGGTGTCCATCTGTCATTCTATCAGTTACTGAAACTCAAATGTTACTTTCCACCACTATTTAACTGTACACGTCCTAAAACATGTGCTTCTTCTTACCATGGTGCCCTGCAGGCACACACACGATAACCCTGTTCCTTTATTTAACATAAGTAAATGTTCAAATGGGTTTTATGTTTTCCTTGAATGAATTATGTTTTCCTTCATAGTTTGTCTACTATTTCATGTCTGTCATTGCCCTTCAGTGTGCTTATATATGCTGCCTTGCCTGCTTGTAGTTCTCTTTAGAATCCACCACCTGTTGTGTTGCAGAATATTTAGTGTTTTCTGCCGTTCATCCTCTGAAACAACCGTTTTTTCCCAAATTGCCTGGGGCTACGTAACATTGCCATGTGTTTTGGACAACCATTGTAAATCCAGTGTTATAGTGGTCATTTGGTACTATGATGACTGGATACCGGCATCCTGTACCGGTCGGTATCCGTACCGGAGTGTCATACCTGTACCGACACTCATACATGTATTAAAATCAATTAAAATTCAATGTTTTAGATCATGTGTTTTGCTCATGGCCTTAATGTTTATATTACAATACAGCAGCAGCTTAAGCAGATATTTTCTATTAGTGTGGATTCTGTGGAATGGATGCACTGATAGAATTCTGCTCTCAGCTCACATTTGGAGCAAGCTGTTCCCAGTGGTCAAAAGTAACTAAGTACATTTACTTTACTGTACTTGAGTACAATTCTGAGGTATTTGTAATTTAGTATTTCCAATTTCCAATACTTTTACTTCTATGCACTATATCTCAGAGGCAAATATTTTACTTTTACTCCACTACATTTTCATAGCAGATCTGCTATTTTCAAAAGATTTTTAGACATTTGAAAACTTGAAATGGGACATTCTGTATAATGAGTACTTTTTGCTACATTTGGTACTTTACAGTAAAGTACATTTTGATACCAATACATAATAATTTGTAGGCCTACATACTTTTACCTAAGTACATTTAGAATTAAGGACTTTTACTTAAGTTGTAATGTATAGCATTCCTACTTGCAGTATTGATACTTTTACTGAAGTACAAGTACATGTGAGTATTTTTTCACCACTGTTCCCATGCAACGTGCACGCGTAATGGCGCACGCGTAATTGTCCCTTTCCCCTTTATATGTGGGGTTATTAAGTTAGCCTATCAAGTCACTCTGACTCAACATATGATACAACATGACTTATCAACTCGATGATGACGAAGACTCACCGTTCAGAAATATTGCTGTCGGCACCGCTATTAGAATGACCACCACAGTCACCCCAAGTAGCCCGAGGATCACTTTGGGCCATGGAATCTATGTTCGAGTTTAATCAAACATTGTTGAAAGGAAAAGGAAGAGTTGTGTGTAATCATTCACTACAACCAAACATTGCTTGCTTCAACGCATGCACGAATAAGTATTCCAAAAACGGCAGCCTACGAACCATGGTTGTGCGCTCAAGTGAAGCGTAGTGTATATCCGTGTGCGATTAACCTCCTCCCCAAGTTCATGGAAAGATTTGGATGGATAGCTGTATTGTTCCGGACTGTGTAGCGGACTGTATTGCTGCAATGCTGCACCAGATGTTCTGTTCAACATGATCTCACTCAGGGTCCGTAGGAAGGAGGGAGTAAAGTTCGTCCATGACTCCATGAGTTGTTTTGAGCATGCCAATAATAATACGCGCGCGCGCTTGTGTGTGTGTGTGTGTGTGTGTGTGTGTGTGTGTGACTGTGTTTTGCGGTATAGTATTAGTGTCTGCCTTTTGCCTATGATGTAGGATAACATACGGACTTATTAGTATAGGCCTATACGCCTACATTATAAGTGTTCTGTAGTTTCCTCAGTGTTTTTTGTTTGTTCTCTTGTTGAGCTCTATGTTCTTTGTCTTTGTTGTTTTTTCTTTCTTTTTTATTTGATGTAATCATGGTGATATAAAATGTATGGTTGGTAGCAGCATCAATTAGATGTTTTTTTTTAATGATAGGGGCAGGTATAAATAAGATTTATCTTCTTCCTGCTCCTTTTCTTTTCTGGTATGGAATATGTAAAAAATAAGTACAAAGTAAAAATGAATATAATCATGTAAAACCATAACTGAAATGAAATAAATAAATATGAAATGAAATGAAATATGAAATATAGGGTTGAAGTGGTTACAGTAATGTATGTTTTTCTAATCAAAATGTAAATCTCCAAAGTAACTAGTAACTAAAGTTAAAGTAAAAGTACAAATGTTGGCTCTGAGATGTAGTGGATGTAAATGTATTGGAAATTGGAATACAGTCAAGTAAAGTACAAATACCTCAACATTGTACTTAAGTACAGTATTTGAGTAAATGTACTTAGTTACTTTCCACCACTGGGTTAACGGCAGGAGGATGAGTTAACAAAACGACAACAAAGAGAGAAGTATATGACCAAGCTGTCCGTCTGATGACAAAAAAGGAGAGAGAAGTATGACTAAGACACAGAAGTGGTCAATGTTATCCTCAACTTCATATTTACATCTGTTGTCCAGATCATATCTCACACCAGTGTGAGATATGTATAGACAGAGTTGCGACGGGCGATAGTCTTGGCTGGCCTACCGCCTCTGAGAGGTGGAGCTCCAAACGACCTGGTGCGGTTGTGCATTAGGGCTATAGAGCTGACCGGGTTACCTGCCCCTCAGCCAAACACCGCCACTGTTAACTCTTTTAACATCAGCAAGCATAGGTTGTGCTCTATTTTGTATTTGTTTCCTGTTTCCTGTTTGATCTAAATTGGGGGGGTAAGTCTGGTTCGGTTTGGTGTGGGAAAAAACAAAAACATCTGCCAAACAGACTTTGGTTACATTTTCGATTATTGATTGCTAAATGTCACAAATATTTAGTACATGGAATTTGGATTATTAGCTGATAGTGTCTCGGTCCCTTAAGGGTCCTGGTTTTGTAGGGGGAGGGTGTCACAGCCCCTTGTAGTTTGGCCTACTAGGGCCTGTGTGGTTTGTTAGGTAGGCCTATTTCTTTGCTTCCCACAGGTTCTGAATTGCCAATCAGTGCATTGGGAGCACCTGGCCAGTGTTCCCAGGGGAGGGGGAGGGGAGGAGGATTAATCTGTGAGTACACAGATTAATCATCCTAACGTCAGTGTCCACTCCGAACGTATGAGGTTGACGAAAGCTATACCTGCATAGCAACAGTTGCTAAACTATTTGGATAGGCATTGATTGGACAATCGCTTTTTGGGGTGGGGTTTATCGAAGGGGTAATTGTGTTCGTCAATGAAGAGTACTGCATGGGAGGAGTCATGTGACCACACACACACACACACACACACACACACAACACACACACACACACACGCACTGTCCCACGTGCACCATACGCTATCTTGCTTGCATGTGTGGTAAACAGCCCATTGTACAGGACATGCTTTCCAACTTCTGCTTTCCTCCTTCCCATTCTATGACTAACCATTTAGCATTTAAGCATTGCCACACACACACGCGCACACGCACACACACACACACACACACACACACACACACACACACACACACACACACACACACACACACACACACACACACACCACCCCCACAGAGGAATATATTCAAAGAGTTGTGCCACATTATACGATTTTTCAAAAATAGCAGATCTACAAGCTCGTAGATCTGCTATTTTTCAAAAGAAAAAGTTTAAAATAATGGTTAAAACACCAGAAGGGGTTCCCGTCATGAATGGGTGCCCTACACCATATGTAGTAGCCTATCCTATATTGGTCCAGATATGTTGATAACTTGAACAGTTGAACTGGGGAATTATTTGGAATCTTTCATATAAATATCTTCTTACCAACATAGTGAGGGAGCTTCTTAAGTTCAAGATAATATCTGTGTGAACTGCTCATTGTGTGAAATGTACCCAGAGACAATGTTGCACTTATTTTGTAACTGTATACCCACATGAATAGGTTTGGAAGGATGTAGGCCTATCTATATAATGTTGACAATATTGACTCTGACTTCTGTGGCAAAATGTCCTGTTTGGCTTCAGTAATGATAGTAATAATAAGAAAAATGAAGTATACATTATTAATTTGATTGTTATTCTAACTAAATTTCATATACATAAATCCAAATGTAGTCATTCCAAACCTTCATTCATTGTATTTGAGATTGAGGCCAGGCAGTATACATTAAAACAATGTATAACTCAAAAAAGAAAAGAAAGAAAGCTGCGAGAACTGTTGCTTTGTGTTCACTCTTTAATGTTTTCTGTTAGTAATCCCCCCTGGCTCTGAATCTGATGTTGTATATTTTTGTATTAATAACTTTGTTGAAGTGTTTGTTTGTCTTGTTTTGTATTGTAATGTAATGTATTGTATGTCATGACTGTTGTAAAGATTTTCTAAGAAAGAAAAGAATGCTGCTGAGCGCTCGTCATCCAAGTTCAACTGCCGCAAAACTCATGAGCTCATATTATTCAGTCGCCCATTTGCGCTCATAGCTACTCGTTATAATGACCACATAGGCTAATAGTTGTTCGAAGGAACAAACTTCCAACTCTGACTATAGGCCAGGCCTCATTCAACCCAGGCTGAAAACTTATACTCAGACTGCATTTTATCTTTGTCCTTACATGCCTATATACAAAGCACCCTGAGTTACCTTTGTGTATGAATTGAGAGCTACAGTATAAACTTGCCTTGCTATGTCAAACAGTCTGCAGGCACTCTTCCACTTATTTTGGCTTGTGCTTTATTTACTGACTAGACATCTGGAGGTTGCTATGATCCACAGGGCAGAATCTTTTAGGATTACAGTAATTAGTACACATTAAAATGTGGAACAATTTAATTTATGGGGCCTGGGAAAGGCTGCTATATTATTCTAAACTTTGATCCCTTTTTAATAAGACTCTAGGCTAAGGCAATGCTTTAATCCTTGTTTACGTGTTGGATGTTACTTCTACTGTCTGGAAGGAATGGGTGGAAAAGGGAAAATGGTGTAGTGTAGGGTGTTTGGTGACTACACTGACTTCAGACATACAGGCTTAATTTAAGTTAACAGCATTGGCATTAGGCTGTACAAATTCTAGTTTGCTGAAAACTATGTTGAAAGGTTCCTTCATTAGTCCCTCAAAATGTAGAGACCCCTTCATTTATTTAACGTAATCAAAAAAGTCAACCAAAGAACAAGATTCCTGTACAGGACCTCCTCACTGGTCAACAAAAACACCTTGAAGACAGGAGCCCTTGTACAAGGTTTCTTCGACTATGCATGCACGTGTTACCACCGCATCTCAAAGGCCCTTAAAACAAGGCTCCAGACTTCCCAAAACAAACTGGTCAGGCTACTATACTTGGCAAGTTGGCCTCACTCCCCGAACCCACCTCACCCCTGCCCATTTTGACAGGCTGAAATGGCTTAGGGTTGACGACAGAGTACAGCATCTTGCAATGGGTCTGGTCTACAAGATTCGATACACCACCAAGATACCAATGTACCTGTCTAAATACTTCCTTAAAGTCAACAAAGTCCACACCCTCAGCACCAGAGGGCGTTCAACAAAGCATGTGCAACCCAGATTCGGCACAAACAAGGGACTAAATTAATTTCGCTGCTATGCCACCAAAATGTTGAACGCCCTACCAACAGCCATTAAGTAATGCTTGACGTCATGGTGTCGTCCACAGTAACAGTTTTTGTATTGACTTACGGTAATTGTGCTTTCGTTTGAAATACTGTGGGTCACTAACAAGGTGTTCTCACCTGACAAACAAACAACAAAAGTTTCAAAAATAGATCTGCACGCTCACAATACTCATGCATCATCATGACATAAGCTTGTAGATTGGCTATATTTGTCATACCACAAAGTGAAGGGGTTGAGTGGTTCATAATATAGGCCCTATTCTTGGTTACTGACATCTTTCTCAGTGCACAACTGTGACCCCTGATGGTGTGAAACGGTTTCAAGGCTATATGTTTAGTTGATGTAGTAGTGTATGATGTATGGACATAATGACCACGTTTTTGCTGCAGCTCCCGCATTACAAATGGGAGACGCCATGCAGTCAGTCAGATAAGGTGTTGCCTGTTCTTCATGAGTTCATTAAGTTGACAGTGAGTGGCACACATAATGACTTCACAGTTATTGTTGTTATTGTTGTGGTGACTGATTCTATGACACATGGCTCTTTTATGTCTGACTGCCATATGTCTTTTTATGTCTATTTATGTCAGTTTTCTCCATCTTTCTCAATTAGTTCCTGTTTGCAAATCAACTGGAAAAACAGCCCACACACTAGATAGTGCTCCTGTGAAAATGTATTAGTATCAATAACTCAGTCAGTCATAATCTCACACATGAAATGAAGGACTTGCCGCTTGCGTCACTGGTCTACAGCAACCTCACTTAGACCATGCAGTTATGATCTAGTGTTGGATCCAGAATCATGATACAGATATGGCATTCATTTTGCTGTTGTGAATGTCGATTTTATGTATAGACACTGACAGACAAGACTCTTGTCCTGCTCAGAGCTCGCTGGTCAACTTTCCATGACTGCTGCTTGTGCACCTTGTAAAGTCATGACTTTGTCCTGTAGTCGTAAATCCTATACTGACTGTTTATGTATTTAGATGCACACAGAATGGCCCACAGATGTTCTCTTTCACCTTTTAATGATGTACTGTATTAGTCTAATTGTGATCTTTTACAGTGGAAAAAGTACATGGCAGTATACACTTGAGTCAAAGTAGATATTCTGGTCAAATATAACTCCACTGCAAGTGAAAATTGTTTAGTCACACTTTTTTACACATCAAAATGTACATTTTCTTTTTAATTAATATCAAGTTCTGTATTATATTGACTTTGCATTTACAGAACCATTTCTGAAACCACTTTTTTCATCATATTGTATTGATTACTCTAGACTGAGTTTACTACAGTTTAAGTTCAGTATATTCAATTACTTTCCACCACAGTCTTTTACTGGGAAGCAGAGGTCTTTGATACAACATTAGATTAGAGTTCCTTTGGAACATCTGGTGGTTTGAGGTTTCTGTGCTTATAATTTAAGGAGAAATGCCAATATACTTTACTTTAGCACTAGAGTTGTATTCATTGCTCTTGAATGAATAAATAATACCCGCTTGATTAGGCTATTGTCAGCCACCATGCAGTTGATGAATACCAGGAAAGCTGTGAAACAAAAATAGCATGGATGTTTCCTCTTTCCTTTAAGTATTTTTTCCTCAAGTCAATTCATACCGCTCTCTGTGAAGGTGATCAGATTAAGATAACGGTCCTATTTCAGGCTGCAGTCTGTGTCAGATCCACTCTTGAGTACATACTGCAAGTGATGGCCGGGCAAAGTAAAAGCTAAAAGCCTGTTAAAAGCTTAACAAATATGAAACTGTGGCTTTATGGGGATTAGACATTATACAGTAGACTTTTTCACCCTGATACCGGACATCCTAAGCAAACAAACAGACACTGGTTTTCTCCCCTAATGCAGCAAGGCTTGTTTGAAGAGCATTACTTCATAGATGCCTCAATTTACAGGTATCTGTGCCAAGGTTGACGGCAAGCGTGAATAAAATTGTTTACAGGTAACACTGAGCACATTTCCCCTTATTGGACAAATGATTTGTGTGTGTGTGTGTATGTGCATACGTGCGTACGGGCTTGTGCATACATTTTGTGTGCAAGTGTTTGTGAGAGAGGAAGTGAGACAAACTGCAGGCAGGCAGACATGCACAATTATGACAGACACACAACGGTCAATCTTCCCACTTTCAGAGTTAAATCTGCTAGAATAAAAACAAAGATAACTAGAAAAAGTGCCCTTCTGGGCACAGGTCTCCACCAGGAGGATAGGACTGTGTGAGATGTTTGGAAAAATGTTTAGGAGTAATATAAACATGTTTTTTTGTTTGTTTTTTGCAACAATTTTCTTCATTTTGTTGAGGAAATGCTGAGCCAGATCACTCATAGCATCTCTGAGCAGGACATGTGCAGCATTTTGAACGAAAACTCCTGAAAACTTTGGAAGGCAATGTTAGCCAATCAGTGTAGAATCTGAGAAATCCAACAGACTTGTCTTGATCACATGACTACAGAGATCATGTGTGCCGATTTGCGTGAGATTTGGATGAAATCTGTGCGACTAACATAAGCAATGTGTTTTGCAGAAATCGGCCTCATGGTGGCGCTATAACCGGCAGATGTGGAGGGATGCAGGGACATTTTTTTTCCATGGCCTCTAGGGAGTGCGCATACATAAGTTGTATACAGATCGATGCAGTTATAGCTAAAAACAGGAATTGGCCTGTTATAGCGCCACCATGAGGCTGATTTGGAAAATAATTAGTGGCATGTCGTCCAGAATAGGGATGCCAGAGTTAAAGTGGTTAGGAATATTGAAACTCTCCAAGCCAGCATTTGAGGTCTCATTTGAAATGGAATTATTAATTCAGGCATTGGCAGGTTTGAAATGGAATTATTAATTCAGGCATTGGCAGGTATATGCACATGACCAGCTAAGCCTGCAGAATCCCATGGAGCCGGATTGTCAGACAGTTCTAATAATCAGTAGTACGCTAGGATAAGGTTAACGCATGTAACTAACTATGTAACTTTCCGGTTCTACCCCGAATTTGAACTTGTTTCGTGCTCAAGTGCTGACATTTTTACCATTGAGTATAGAGCTGGCCTGCTTGCTCGCTTGTCGCCATCAGTCGGCAGTTAAGATTCACCCGTAGCTCCGACATACGTGGCCGTTTTAGGGCTGATTCATACTCCTATTTTAGAGCCGAATAAAAGTCGGTTTGGCTCTGTAGAGCCTACAATGTGACGTAATTTGAGGTTCGGGGGGGCGGGTACCACCCTAAAGTCGGCTCTTCGGTGCTACTTTAGATTTCTGACGAGCCGAAATCATTTCGGCACTACAGCGCCGAAACAGCGGTAAAATAGGAGTATGAATCGGCCCTAAGACTCACCTGTGGCTTCCGTGTTAGGCTTAGGTTTGGGGTAGGGTGTCGGACTATTGCATGCCGGACTATTAGGACGTCGGACCAAAGATAATTGCAATTCTATTCTGCTAAAAGTACGTACGGTATGCGAATGTGAATATCAGAAGTTGTTCCTTATCCGTGGCCCTACCTTTAGGCCTTTGATGAAACCCCTTTCGGAAGTCATCCACCGGTTACATATTTGATCAGAGCATCAGTGCTATCAATATGGAATGAACCGCTGTGTCAAAGAAAATGTCACCAGTGTCGACATGGGGCGGGCGTGGGGGGGGGGGGTGAACTCGCTGTTAATGGGAGAAAATTCTCGCACTAAATGCATTTCTCTTGCTCGTCCTCTCATCTTGACTATGGGACAGCCCTGACTCATTAGCAGTCACACAATTCACCAGACAGGGGCAGTCATGCAGACGGAGAAAATGTCCAAACTCACGGGCCTCGTCGGCTCACATCAATCCCCCCCCCCCCAAAAAAAAAGAAATAACAACAACAAACAAAACCCTCAGTGGCCAAAATTCCTGCCGAAAGAATGTTCATACAGATGAAGAAAACAATAAGTCCGCTATGGATGACTACTTTCATCGTTTGGACTAAGAATGGAACGTAAATAGGCCAGTTAGGGTCCAATGGGGTTCATATCATACTCTCTCTGAGTGAAATGAACGCTTGCCATTTTAGTGTGCAAAATCAAGCTTATTGAATTATTTGTCTAGTATGCTTACACATACAGTACCGATAATCTTGTATTTGGTGTTCTGCTATCCCGAAGACAAATCCTTGGTACAGCATTTGTGACAAGAATTCATGTACTGTAAGTGAATTTGAAAGAAAACGGGTCGTTATTGTAAAGTGCTACCGAAAAAATAAATAAATAAAATAATAATAAAAACAATCGGATCAGTATTACATTTTCAGATGTTCCCGCTACAATTCCTAGATTATTAACAAAGTTGTTGCAGTGTTACTGCATGTTCACGAGAGGATGAAATTAAAAACATGGCATGTGAAAAATCTGAATAATTATGATAATTATGAAAATATGATTATGATTGAATAACTATGTATTAGTTAGTTATATTCTGCTGGCATTCTAGAGCAAATCATTGAACATATCCTAAATACAGTGTGTGTGTGTGTGTGTGTGTGTGTGTCGTGACTTGGCCTGTTGTAGCGCCACCATGAGGCTGATTTGAAAACTTTCTTCCTCAGCCTAGTGGGAATAGGCATGCACAGTTTCACCGCAATCGGACGCTGCGTTGAGGAGTTGTGGCGATTTGTACAAAACGGGTACAAAACGGGCTACTGCTGAAAACTTTAGAAGCCAATCGTAGCCAATCAGGATGGATAATTATGAGGAATCAAACAAATCACATGATCACATGACTATGGAGAGCATGTGTACCGATTTGCGTGAAATTTGGATAAAATCTGAAGGAGTAATATTAGAAAATGTGTTTTACATATGTCTGCCTCCTGGTGGCGCTATAAAGAGCAGATGTGAAAAATTCCAGGCAAAGGTTTTTCCTTGGCCTCTAGGGAGTGTGCATACAAGGTTTTACACAGATCAGTGCAGTTATAGGTAAAAACACAAATCGGTCAGTTATAGCGCCACCATGAGGCTGAGTTGAAAATATTCAAGTGGCATTTCTTCCTCTGCCTAGTGGTAATGTGCATGCAAAATTTCACGGAAATCACACGATGTGTTCATGATTTGCAGCATTTTGTTTGAAACGGAGCACTCCTGCGAACTTTGGAAGCCAATCTTAGCCAATCAGGATGGAGTCTGAAAAATGTGAAAGAGCCGTTTCGTTGAATGGCTCTAGAGAGACTGTGTACCAATTTGCGTGATGTTTGGACAAAATCTGTAGGTGTACTGTCAAAACATTTGTTTTGCACAAAGCGGCCTCCTGGTGGCGCTATAACAGGCCAATGTGAAAACTTTGGGGCAGAGGTTCAGCTCTGGCATTCAGGGAGTGTGTGTGCAGAGTATGGCTACGATCAAGCCAACGGTGCCAGAGATTAGCTGTTCACAGACGGACGGACGGACGGACGGACACACACACGGACACACGGACGGACGGAGTGCAAAACATACTCTCTCCCCATGCCTTCGGCCTGGTGGAGACAATTAAAACATGGATGCATGAAAGATGCGGAAGGAGAAAATAATATCATACTGCCACCCCATTAAACAGCCACTTAAGCCATGATATACTTAGTTGACCTGGGTCTGCAGGGTTCAATACTTAGCCACTCCTTTCCCTCTACACCAAACATCTTCACTGAAAACAGCCTGTCTACACGCTGTAGCGCTAGGGTTCATGTGGTTAAACATTTTTGTATCATGCCAAAACATACAACAGATGTTGAAATGCTAGCCTCGGAAACCACAGGCGTTTACTGAAATGCAGACCTACTGTATAGCTGCTGATGGCATTCACATCCACTTTCCAAGAGATGATCAGTGAGTGTAAATCCTCTTTCTGAACTTTATCTAAAACAGAACACTGATTGATTGATTGATTGATTGATTGATTGATTGATTGATTGAAGTATTTATTAACAGATTGGAGAATTACAGTACATTTCAAGCACAACTCACTCAATACAAAACTGTTAACTGTGGACGACACCATAAGTATTACACATGTTTACAATAGGGTCCACCATGCTCAATTCATCATAACATTTAGAGACGTACAAATACATACACTTATATACATTCCTAATTTAAGGGGGCCAGTTTCAAATTGTAGCCGTCCGTAGGTGCCCTTTGAGAGCGTTTTTGAAGGAGTCATGTCTTAATGACTGTTGGTAGGGCGTTCCACTTTTTTTTTTGGTGGCATAGGAGCGAAAAGAATTTAGTCCCTTGTTTGTGCCAAATCTGGGTTGCACATGGTTTGTTGAACTCCCTCTGGTGTTATGGGTGTGGACTTCGTTGACATTAAGGAAGAATTTAGACAGGTACATGGGTATCTTGGTGGTGTATCAAATCTTGTGGACCAGACCCATTGCAAGATGCTGTCGTCAACCCTAAGCCATTCCAGCCTATCAAAGTGGACAGGAGTGAGGTGGGTTCGGGGAGTGAGGCCAAGTAGTAGCCTGACCAGTTTGTTTTGGGAAGTCTGGAGCCTTGTTTTAAGGGCCTTTGATAAACAAAGAGACAGATGAGATCTCCCCTCAAACACAGATTTGTTAAGTTATAAGTAATACTATAATGGAATTTAAATGGAGTTAAATATTTGATAGTTAACTTCATCAGTTTAGAATGTAATCTATTGTAATAAAATGTTATATGATACCTTGTGAAACAGGACATTCTGCAAAATAGTACTTTTCCTTTCGGTGCAATTACTTTTTAATTTTTACTCAAGTCAATTTGGATTACTGGACTTTTACTTGTAACAGAGTGGTTCTGCATTGCAGTATTGCTACTTTTACTTAAAATAAATTGAGTTACACCAGTGGTTGTGTTCCACTGTGACTGGCGCTGAATGGCGGTGAAAGTGTGTAAAGTTTCCAAGGGGCCTTCGCACACTGGGGCTCTCAAAGGGGCCTTCGCACACTGGGGCTCTCAAAGGGGCCTTCGCACACTGGGGCTCTCAAAGGGGCCTTCACACACTGGGGCTCTCAAAGGGGCCTTCGCACACTGGGGCTCTCAAAGATGCCATGGTTTATAGATGTGATTGTTTGGGGCTCCAGGGTGACATAATGATGGGCTCAGAATTCCCTATAGAGCACCGAAGTCTGACGTCACTTTCAGAAGAGGGCACCAACACACAGGTTCATGTATTTTTTTATTTGTATTGAAATCGCCATAGGGCGATTTTAGGTCGCTTCATATAAGAACTGTGTTTGAAAAATAAACCGACCACCCCGGCCTTTCTGTCAGGGGAGTGGCTGTGCGGCATTTTGTTACTCTTTGGGTATATTTGTACATTTCCACCTTCAGTCGATGCTTCATATCCATATGAGTGAAAAGGCCGGGGTGATCGGTTTATTTTTCAAACACAGTTCTTATATGAAGCGACCTATAATCGCCCTATGGAGATTTCAATACAAATACAAAAATACATGAACCTGTAGACTGATGCCCTCTACTGACAGTAGAGGGGAGTGACGTCAGGACTTCGGTGCTCTATAGTCTATACTGGTTGCCCGATGTGGTTAGTTATACTTATAGCTAGGCTATAACACATGGGCACAACAAAATGCTGGACGATATGCTGTATGTCAGGAGTTTTCAACTGATTGTGCACGAGGGACCACCACCCTGACTTAGAATCAACCTGGGGACCACTGTTGTGTTGGGTGGGGGATTGGGGATATGGGCTAAGATTATAGTGGTTTTCACTTGCTATGCACGAATGGTCCATTGACTACTAATAATTTCCTGATAATAATGACTCAACCAGAACACAACGGAGACAGCGCTTCTTTCACCTGACAAATATCACTATGTTTCCCTTTTTACCTCCTCTATGATGATTTCCTGTTTTTGGCTATATAGAATGAAGTGTATATTTCTCTCTAAATGTTATGATGAATTGAAAATGGTGAAACAAGTGTAATGCTTTATGGTGTCGTCCACAGTTTAACAGTTTTGTATTGAGTTCAATCTCAAACGCGCCCTCCTGTGGTGACCATTCGGAAATACCGCACCGGAGCGCACAGTGCGCTCAGTAGGCTACGTGTGCTATTTCCGAATGTGCCCAATCGGGGGTGACTGGCTGGCAGTCTGTGGCAAGGTTGCAAAGTTAACTATTTGTTTCTCCTTACGTCATTAAATGTATTTTCCCATTAATCCTTTAAGAGTTGCCTTCAATTCAAAACGAGGTCGTCTGTTATTTTATGTTTGAACTTTGAATATATTCGGTCTAATAAGAGCGGATACGGAAACGGTATGTATGTGTGCGTGGAATGCAGTAGGCGGGCTCTAGAACCTGCTGCACGAGCACCGAACAACCAATAGAAAGCATGCTTTCCACGGTGACGGAGGAGGCGGGCTTCAGCGCACTTCTCTCGCCACTCATTGGCCGCTCCATCAATCAACAACACACTTCCGACCAAGGATATGACGTCATTGTCACATACAGGAAGAATAGTCCGTTGTGTGTGTGTGAGTGTTTGCAGTGTCTGTCAACCAAACTTCTTACATTATTAAATATAAATCCAGTCGTTGACACGTTTACAGCTGATCACATTTCATCAGCAGCGCCATGGCTTATCCAGGATACGGAGGGGTGAGTACAGTACGTGTGCGTGTGTTTGTTTAGTGTGTGTTTTGCGGGCGTTTTTCTTTTTCTTTTTTTCTTTCTGACGTGGATTATGTAACGGGGAAGAGCTGGGTGATGATGGGGCCTGGCCGGGGGTCGTGGCGGGTTTCCGATCATGGGTGGGTCTTATCTCACTCACACACACACACACACACACACACACACGCTGCTACTACCGTGTTGCAGGAGAAAGTTACACTGTTGCATTTACTAGTACGAGCAATTCGATATGGCCTTATTACACAGTCAGTAACACATTAACAGTCATTGTTAATTGAACTTGGATCTTAGGAATGGATGTAGTGGAAATATACTACATGTTGTAAAATGCTCTGCCTCTGCATAGATAGAGCAGATTATTGAGTGATGACTGTTTCATTCATACAGTCAACTCTTTTCTATAAAGTAACAAGACAGTTAAGGAAGCTCTCTAAGCCTAAAGGCCAGACCGCACCAATGCAACAACCAGTATAGTTGCATTACATCCTTCCTACAAAACAGCTGACTCCACACCAATGCAACTTTGCATAAGTGGTTGCAAATTGTTGCATTGGTGTGGACTGGGCTTTACAAGGCCTAAAGTCTATAAGGCCATGACTAAAATAGCCTTTGGTTATTTATATATACCTGTCACTCTGTCAGTAACTGTCAGTTCTGGTCAAACCTGCTTCAACTGGTGACAAAGTGCAGCAGCCATCTGACCTCATATGACCACTGTGTTGTTGAGTAACAACAGTTTCTTGGGATAGGCACAGTGACCTCATCTGACCAGGATATCGTTCATGTGGGAGGAGTATGTGGACAGGACACACTATACTCTGCTGTCAAACCTTATTTAGAGAGTGTAGTTTGTGCACAAGGAAATTCAATCAATGCAGTTAATGCACAGACTTCACAGAATACAAATGTTTGTTCAAATGAAGAAGGGACACTGGGGGCATTACTCAAACACACACGCATTACTCAAATCCAATAGTGTTGGGTAATATATAAATATTTACTGAATCGTCTTATCACTATAATAGAGCGTCGCAGTCCCGCCTCCTACCCTGGACCAGGAAATGAAACCCAATGCATTTTCCTCATAGACATTTCTTAAAGTATTTATTTAAAGACGGTTACGCCGCGGACAAAGCCAACTCGAGTCGTGACAACTCATGACAACACAAACAATATTTTGGACCAAACAAATAATTAGAAAGAAGAAAAAAAACGGCAGGTTACAACACTTTTTTTGTTGTTTTTCTTCTTTGTAATTATTTGTTTGGTCCAAAATATTGTTTGTTGTCATGAGTTGTCACGACTCGAGTTGGCTTTGTCCGCGGCGTAACCGTCTTTAAATAAATACTTTAAGAAATGTCTATGGGAAAAATGCATTGGGTTTCATTTCCTGGTCCAGGGTAGGAGGCGGGACTGCGACGCTCTATTGCATTGTGGCATTTGTTTGATATTATGCATTTATTATTTGACTTATATAATGTAACTACAAAGCAAAGCCAGCTGAAACTCACAGTTCTAACTGGATTTTCCTGTGACCATGTTTATCGTGTGATGGTTGTGTTTTTCTCCCTGCCCTAATTCAATATTGAGACAATGTGTGTTTTTCTTCACCTCTCTCTGGCAGTATGGGGGACCTATGCCAGGCATGCAACAGGGAATGCCACCACAGGGAATGCCAGGAGGACACATGGGAGGTGGCCCACCCCAGCAATACCAACAATATGGGCAACAATATGGGGCACCCTACGGTGGCGGTCAGATGCCCACCAATGACCCAATGTGGGGGTATTTTACTGCTGTAGCAGGCCAGGTACGTTAACATTATGCACTAATGGGTCCTAACCCAAACACTGGGTTAGGACCCATTTGTGGGTTACGTACAAACATTTATGGGTCCCTTTACTTTTGGTTTTCTACATTGTTTTTAATTATTTCAAAACAATGTAGAAACAATGGGGGGGCTAGGGTAGTAGCAATACAAAATTCAATGGGTCTTTCCAGTAATTTATTTTTTTATAATATTTATTTTATTTGGAAAAAGCAGTACAATAACAGCATTTCTATGTATACATAGGACACAAGTGCAGTTCCCAGGATTTCTTTTTTCACCCCTCTTCCCTCCCTCCCCCCTCCAAGTGACTCCATCTCCAGTGTCTCTGTAACATCCTTGCTTTCTTCAGGACTACATATGGCATCAAGTCAACACTTAACAGGGGCAAAGGGCAATATCGCTTCAGAGTGTACATTTCAGAAGGAGAAAAATAAGAAAAAGTGGGCAGACAAAAGAAAAAGACAAAGACAAAAAAAACAAACAAACAACCAAGGTCTTTCCAGTAATTTCATGAAGAAATGAAAGAAAAATAAATTAAATCCCATAAATTACTATTAGAAAACAAATGTGTACGAAGTTTTCATTAGTTTGGGTCCTGCTGAGGAGACATCAAATTTCTCTTTTGGGTCACAGTCAGAGGCTAAAAAGTTTAGGAACCACTGAAACTTCTGATATCTAACCACTGATGTTCTGAATCTTCTGATATCTAAGTTGTAATACAAATAAATACAATCTGCACACCATTGTACTACTCCCTTTTGAGACCTTTACCAAACTTTTCCACCCTAAAATAAATAAATGTGCAAGCAGGAGTACACTGGTGTGTATTTTTATTTATTTTAGTTGTCCCGATACCATTTTTTTCAGACCGAGTACAAGTACAAGTACTTTTAAGTACTCGCCGGTACCGATACGAGTACTTTTTATTTTCGTTGAGTAACCACTGATTTTACCCCCTTTTTCTCCAATTTCATTTCATTGTCATGCCTCCCTACACTCAGTTGTCATTTATGCTTGTAGATCGTCTGTTTTTGGCGATTTGCTGCATTGTTGGGTCAGACTTGCTCCCGTTGCATTCGTTCAGCCTAGTGTCAATTGGATGTTTTGGTACTCGGGTCAGAGTATCGGTTCCGAGTACCGAGTACGAGTAATTGAGGGTGGTATCGGCCCGAGTAACCGATACCAGTATCGGTATCGGAACAACTCTATTTATTTTTATTTCATGCCAAAGTTTTGATCCAGCTCCCAGCCTAGAATATGTTTGGGATATCCGTGTCTGTCTTCTGCCTTTTTTCTCATCTAAAATGAACAGATAAGTCAGTTTTACTTTAGTATTGCGGTAGCAAGCTCTAATGGCTCCTATGGGTCACAGTGATGTAGCATTTATGTGGAGGAAATCCAGGCAGAGTTTCAAATGTTTGTGGCTGCGGAGCCCACCGCAGAATGATTGTGAAGGAAGTGACACAAACGACTCGCAAGCCTTATCTGGATGTTTAGCTTCCTTAAGAGTTAATTCTGTAGTCTGCTGCAGCTCCTACATCCGCTATAAGTATATATGTCTCCACCAATGAGAAGCTTACACCAGTGCTAGAAGGATGGCAAGGTTTATTGCCTATAGAAGATTGGCAATAAAACGACAACAATAATCCAACAGACGCAACAACATACAATAACAGTCCATCAATCTCAGAAACTGGCTAAATGTTATGGTCTGTGTTCAGAGTTTAGAAGGCGTAAATGATGAATCAGTTCTTTATGTCTCCGAACTGTTAGCGAGACGGCGTGCGATACTGTTGTGGTAATGCAAGCTTGTGTCATGGAAAAACATGTTTCCACAGAATGTTGAAGGTTTGACAAATGTATTAAGATCGAGCATCAAAAACAGAAAGACGGTAGCATAGCCGAGGCTTCCTGCCCTGGGCTCCACACCCCTCTAGCCCCAGCAGGGCAAAAACGTCCTTAGGTGCTATTTCAATTCAAACACCTCTCATACCCAAAGAAGTTCTCCCTAAATGGTGATAAATATGAACAGGCTACTGACTGAGGCTATACTAAGAGAAGCTGACCGGTCAAGAACAAACAGACAAACAAACAGAAGCCAAGAGAAGGGGACAGCTGCACACCAGGGCCTTCTGGCCAAGTCAGATTTAGCAGTGTGCAAGAATGAGTACAATTCAGGTGGATGAAATACATACTGCACATTTGACATTCTGAAAATTCTATAACTCTTTGTGCTTTTCTCAGACCTGTAATCTCGGCACCACTGGCATTCCAATTTCTGTTAAAATTGTGAGCAAATCTTATAAAAGCAATAAAACACTGGAAGGCCATGACATATCATGATGATTATTCTATACCATGGGTATGGGTGCTCTGCTTTGGTGTGCATTGGCGCCACTGCTCTCATGATTTAATTTGATTACGTTTCTGTATTATTGCACACCATGGCAAATGTTTCTTCAGTCAATACAAGCGGTCAGATACTGAACAACATATTTTATTTAGAAACTGCTGTGTAATCAATCACTCTCCTGTCTCCTCGACATAAAATGTCTTAACATGAAATAAAATAACAGGCTATAATCGATTATATCACCACTATGCTTGTGCATGTAGTAATGATAATCCTGATATACAGTGCCACAGTCTCTTGTGAATTAGGACCTAAATATAGCAGTTGCTGGCATCTCTCTTAAGCCTCCCAGAACCTCCCTTCCCTGAACTGTCGCCCAAATCTCCATGAAATCACGATCTGTCAACATGAGATGTCTGCAGAATTCAGTTGTGATTCAAATGCATGAATATCTTTGGAATGATGGCAATATAAAATGTTTAGAAAAGGGTTTCATAGAAGGGTAGGAATGTGAAACATGTTTAAATATGACTCCCTGTGTGTGCAGGATGGTGAGATCGACGCAGATGAACTCCAGAAGTGTCTGACCCAGACAGGAATCAGCGGCACCTACAACCGTGAGTTCACTGTTAAAGGGGCAGTTCACCCAAGAAATTACTTTATTTCTATCCTTTACTTACCCGGAGATGTCTTTCAGTCACAGATGGTTTGTTTGTAAAATATTCCTTAATGGTAAAGCCAGAATCCAAAAATGAAGAAATGAACTTGATGAATGGAATTAATCAGAGACTTGATTTAACAGCAAACAGTCCGTGGGGTTCAGCCCGCTCCAAAACGCATATCTCCCAAACGATGACCTTTCAGGATTCAAATAAAAGAAAACGCAAACCAGCTCAAAACAGGTCGCACCATGCCGCATTTCGGGCTTGTGGGTCTGCTACTTTTGATACTTTTTAGTGTGTCGCTGTAGTATGATCAAGTAGGCCGTTAGTTTAAGGAAAAAACACACATGGAGCTAGCTAGCCGGTTTTCTGCCCGACAATGATATTTGTGCCATAATGTAATTCTGGACAGTGCAGAATAATCAGAATTGTAACATGCATGATGTCTTTCCTGTCCTTACAGCCTTCAGCTTGGAGACGTGCAAGATCATGATCGCAATGTTGGATGTATCTTTTACAACTGTGTGTGTGTGTATGTATGTATACTGTATACATGCTGTAAGCTGTATCTTTTAACTAATCATTTTTGTAATATAAAAAAGGCCTTTATATGGCACTGTGATTGGCTGGAAGGTGTGTCATTCTGCGCTGTGATTGGCTGAGCATCGCATAACAGGTGTGCCACGGGAGACCTGTGTGTGTACACACACATATATATATATATATATATATATATATATATATATATATATATGTATGTATGTATGTATGTATGTATGTATGTATGTATATATATATATATATATATATATATATATATATATATGTATGTATGTATGTATGTATGTATGTATGTATGTATGTATGTATGTATGTATGTATGTATGTATGTATGTATGTATGTATGTATATATATATATATATATATATATATATAACGGGACCAGACAGTGGCCTTGTGGTTAGAGTGTCTGCCCTGAAACTAGGGCGGTCGGGGGTTCGATCCCCGGCCGGGTCATACCAAAGACTAAATAATGGGACCCAATGCCTCCCTGCTTGGCACTCAGCATCAAGGGTTGGATTGGGGGTCAAATCAACTAATGATTCCCGAGTGCGGCGCACGCTGCGGCTTACCGCTCCAAGAGATGGGTCAAATGCGGAGAACAAATTTGAACATCAGTTTGTTCTTTTTGTGTGGACTTGTGTGTCACTTTCTTTCAAATGGGGTTATAATACATTTAGTAAAATCACTGTGCTCTGTATCCAACATGACCCAAAGCTGTAGCTGTGTGTGACAGGGCTGCCTTTGGTGTGTGTAGCATGAGGTCATCTGAGTTCACTGTGTGTGTGTGTGTGTGTGTGTGTGTGTGATGTCATGGAGGACACACAAAGTTCTGGTTGTGGTTAATAATGGACAGATGAAGTAATTTCTGTGTGGCCTCAAGCCTCCAGGGGATATGGATGAAAAAATAACTTAATCTCATTCTCTGCCCTGAGGCAGAGAATGTTTTATTTTTTATGCCCGACCATTGGCATTTTGTGCAGAATTCCAACTCTGTCGCAGTGTTTCCCCTATAGCCAGAAGCTGAGGAGCTTTTCACACATGCATGTTCGTGCAGCACGTGGCATTTTTGCGATTTCTTTTACGGTCTCTTGCAGTCTTTTGTGGTTATTTGCCTTTTTTTGCCTATTTGTGACCTCCTACTAAAAATGATACTGTTGTGGCTGGTCCAACTAGAGCCAAATGATGGTTTGTATAAATGGAGCCTAAATCTTGTATCTTACAAGAAAACTCTTCCATTAGATATAAATGCATGCACTACTGTGAGCCAGTCCTGTCTTTACCTGTTCTTGATGACGAGGTAAAACGTGCCCGAACACAACATGCCCGGACCTATCATGATATTTTGTAGTCACCATTCTATGTATCAGCGATGAAGCCTTAACCAGACTCTCTCCAGAGGGATTACACGGGCAAGATGGGATTTAATGAGTTCAAGGAGCTGTTCACGGCCCTCAGCGGCTGGAAGCAGAACTTCATGATGTTCGACCAGGACAGGAGTGGAACCATGGAACCCATGGAGATGTCCCAGTCCATCTCCTCTATGGGTGAGTGTTCAGACCGTAGTTCACTGTTCATGTCAGAAGAATCAGAATCAACTTTATTGTTGTCACATCACGTTAGGTGAGGTGGATGAAATTCTTTGTTGTGCACAGTGTGCAGGCTCATCAACAAGAGAGCATAAAGTGCATTGTGCATAATGTGACTAATCTGCATGATACAATTGTGAGTGCATAATAAAAAAATAAAAAATGGGTCATGAATGTACTTGTATAAATCTAAAAAGGAGTCCCTATTAAAACACAAACAAAGTTTTGTCTGTGCAGTATCACCAGACTAGGCTCTTGTTCAGCAGTTTAATGCATGCAATGTTGTCACAAGTTGGACATTTGGGGCATGCAAGATTGACATAATGATACCGTATGTATGATGAGACTGACGGCCACGCTACACCAGGCTTTTCGCGCGTTTACCCCCGCGCGTACCCCCGCGCGTGCGTTTAATTTAGGTCCAGTCCTATTTTAAAAAACGCACGCGCGGGCCGCGCATTTAGGGTAAACGCGCGAGAAAAGCCTGGTGTAGCTTGGCCGTTAGATGTTGGAACATTGTTCAGAAAATAACCCTTGAGATAGTTGTTTTTTTACATACTTTATTTAGATGACAGAAAAGTAAGCTTAAAACACACACACACACACACACACACACACACACAGAAAAAAACATGGAGAAGTTGGAGGGCCCTTGTCTCATCAGAGCAACCAAATATAATGCAGCAATCTTGCTGTCCCTTTCCAATTGTCTGGAGAACCAATTAATCTATCACTCATAGGGGAGACTTTAGATTAGACTTTAGATTAGGAGTAATGCAATCTGTGCAAAACTTTAAATTGAATCAATCTATATCTAGAATTGATAGAGCAGCTCTAGACGGGCGCTCCCACAACTCATCTGATATTGAAATAGCCCAGCTCCTCAACCCACAGCCCCACACATCTGATGACCAGAGTCCACTGACGCCCCAAAGACGGCAACAAAGCTAGAAACTAAATGTATAGAGTTTGGATGTGTGAGCATTATGTCATAGAACCCGTGGCCCTTGGGTTTGACTGTATGTCCTGGGATTGTTCACCCACAAGGTGCCTAATTTGGAGGAACCGGAAAAAATGTGCTTGAGGAAGATGATATTTAGTCTGCAATTGAGTTTATTGTCTATGTAAAGATCTTTAATGCAGCTCAGTCCAATCTGAAAATACACCATCCATAATACCTGGTTTAAATAATAGAGTATGTGCTATAGGGGTGTGACAAGAGACATTAGGCAAAACAAAACCCTTTATAATCTGGTTCAGTACACAATTAGGATTTAACAGTTTACGTGAAGGCTGTGCTCTGGAGAGAAGCAGAGATTAGAGTGAGGTTACTGAGACTGCCATGGATTCAATTTTTAACCAGAGGGGGGCGTCAGAGGACCAGGCAGTCATGCATTTGCAGCCTAATAATAATGTTTAAACATTGGGAGGTCAAGGCCTCCTTCACTTACATCCTTCTGTAAGTGAGTTTTGGAAATGTGAGGTATTTTATTTGCCCATATAAATGAAGTAACAATCGAATCCAGTTGTTTAAAAATCAGGGAGATTTTGGAACGGGTATAAAAAACCGTGGCATTGATGCGACCAATCTACTTTTAGGGACATTTGTGGGGGAGACGAATAATTGATGTACAGCACACTTATTGAACAAACAGTGATAGTCTTTTCTAGCTATGCGACATGTGCACATGGAATTTAACTCGTCCTCTTGTTACTCAATTTAACTCACTATTCAGTGACGGACGCACATACCTGCCATGCCCTTAATCCCTGTCGTGCTTATCAGATAAGCTAATTTGGTGATCCAGTCCAAACAACTATGCAGCAAGCACACAAAAACAGTTGATGTCACATAACACACATGCATGCACACACAATGATATTGCAGGAGTTAACCTGAGCACTATAAAATGGTTATTTCGATATTAAATGTTAAATGCATGACAGCCTCACGAGACTGTCTCTTGTTTCACTGTCTGTTGCCTTTTGGGGCCGGGATTGAACCCGTAGTGTTTCCTCCATTTCAGGATAATCTATAACTCCCACGTTTATTGTCTTTTCTTTGTTGTGATATTACAGGCTACAGAGTCAGCCCACAGGCCCTCAATGTGATGATCAAGCGCTACAGCAAATCAGGAAGAATCTACTTTGACGACTACGTGGCCTGCTGTGTTAAACTCAGGGCTCTTACAGGTATCACTATTCACTACCAGACCCAACAGTCGTCATCTTCATTCTAGTCTGCATTGAGCCATCAGTGGACTGCCACAAGACAAGAGTTTGCTTGTGAGGAGTTTTGGGTCATTTGGCGTTGACAAGGTTGTAGAACATTTTCCAACATAGAAACGATTGATAATTATGCAAAAATAATTGCGATTATCAATTTATCTCAATTGTGATTAGGAGATTATGTAATAATTGTGAGAGGCATAATCTGGACGATTTTAGCTGAGATTATGTGCCACAGTTTAACTCGAGACCACAAGTTTTATTGCAGAATGATGCAATTTGCAAAAGTAAATTGCATCCCGTTCGATATACTTACAGTACTATTCCCTCGACTAATACATGTATACTGTACACGTTATGAGGTGCACAGGCTGGCACACTGGGTTCTACTCAACTTGTTATGTTTACTACAAGCACCAAACACTTACAGTAATGGCCAGTATTGGCAGTCAATGTGATCCTATTATAACATGAGGACTGTGCACTTGAATCTGCAGTGCAGTAGTTCCTTAAATCTTTCAGCCTGTGACCCAAAACAGAAATTAGATATTCGCCCGGGACCCAAACTAGTGAAAATAGCCGATCTACAAGCTCACAGCGTGTCTCTTCGCACCGCGTTGTGAGCTTGTAGATCGGCTATTTTCCCTACTTCTTAACCCATTCTGGGCGGGAACCCCTTTTGGTGTTTTAAACATTATGTTATAATTTAGCTAATGAAAAATAGCAGATCTACAAGCTCATAGCGTGCCACCGAGGGCGCGCTACGAGCTTGTAGGTCAGCTATTTTTGAGTTCAGGCCTAAATGGGTTAAACATTTGTTTTCTAATTCATGATTTCTTTAAAATTGTCTTTGATTTCTTCATGAAATTACTGACAAATCATTTATTTGTTATCATAATTTGTTTTTAATTCATGAAAATTGTTGCTTTTTTGGGAACCTTGGGTCCCGACCCAGTGTTTGGGAACCACTGCAGTAGTGTATCTGTGAGTTGACTGTGTACCTCTGCTCTGTACAGACATCTTCAGACGGAGAGATTCTATGCAGCAGGGAAATGTGTCCTTCCAATATGATGATGTAAGTCTGTCCATTTGTTACAGGGGTTCCTTTTGTCTGGGGACCCCCGAAATGCTTTGGCCATGTCTTGCGACCCCATGCCCCAACCCCACTCCCCACCCCCAATACAAACTGACTGCAAAAATAACTTTAATAATAGAGAAAATATATCATAAATGAATACTGAAACCAGATATGAATACTGAAACCAGATATAATCATTAAGGAAAGTTTATGCATATACTATGTAAACTCTTTCCATTTTCCTGCCATTCAGTTGCAATGGCAGTTGTTTGAAAATATTTTGGGGACCCCCCAAACTCACTCACTCACTCACTCACTCACTCACTCACTCACTCACTCACTCACTCACTCACTCACTCACTCACTCACTCACTCACTCACTCACTCACTCACTCACACACACACACACACACACACACACACACACACACACACACACACACACACACACACACACACGTGCCGCAAGCTTGTGGATCGTCTGTTTTTGTCTTGTGATACTGTTGCGTGGTATTAGTAGTATGAATCAGGCTTTAGTCTTTATTTTTCTCTAAGTAAAACTAATATATATATATATATATATAAATATAAATAATAATATCATCATCCTTCCTTTCTCTCTCTCTCTCAGTTCATCCAGTGCACGATGGGCATCTAAATGCTTGCCGTCCCTCCAACGCTGATAAAGGTTGGCGCATTTGAGAATGACCCCGTCGGTGGTCTCTGCCCACTGACCCGGAGGAATGCAAATGGAGGTTAGACCACTACTTCTCAACGCCGGTTCCGGGGACCACCATCGGTCCAAATGGAGACTCTTGTGGGTCTGTAACTCTGGAGAGTTTACAGTGCAGTACAGTGATCTACACTGTAAAATCTGCAGCGTTAATTTAACTCTGAGAGTGTAACAAATGGCATTTGTTACACTCTCAGTGTTACAGACCTGTAAGGGTCCATTTGGAGTTTTGGACCCCTGGTGGTCCCCGAAGCCGATGTTGAGAGCCAGTGTGTTAGAATAACTGATAGACGATAGGCTGCCAAGGGAACATAATAATCGGCAGTTGTTTGCTTGCTTTACCGCTTTACTCTTATAATGCTGCAGAGAGACACGCTGAACAGGTCTCGAATATAGACGGACACAGCCACAAGTACCTGTTTGATTACATGCCAATGCTAAATATAAATGAAACACTGATGTGAGTGTGATATATATGTTGAGGATATAGTATTTTCCCACTGCAATAGTGCCATAGATCTGGGTACCTTACTTGACCACACTGCCTGTACAAAACTGGATTTTAACCAAACCTAAAACGGACCATGCTGTGGCATTATGGGTACGATTAAGGGACACTTGCGCACTGGAGAAAATGCATAATGGAGGATTATTACATAATTACATTGATGCCAATCTGTGAGTCGCCTATTGTGCCATCAACTCCTCTGAATGTACATGTACGTGTTGACCCCGTCTATATGTGCCGTTGCAAACAACTCTTTCACTAATAGTGAGACAGCGCCATATTTACTGCTTGCAGATTTACATATCCCCTTACATTAAAATGCCTGAAAATCTAACATGTATTTCCTGGTGCTAGGACATTTTCACATGTGTGTGATGCCATGTCAAACCTAGTTATAGCTTAAATGGCTTGACTTAAAAGCCATTTAAGCTATAACTGGGCTAAGTTTAGTGTGATGTGGTGCAACTGGCTCCCAGGAGAATTACAAAGCATTTCTTTATTTTAGGGAAGAAGAAAAGCAAATGTATTCTAGATGTGTGTAATAGCCAGACAGTTAAAGGAGCACTAAGTGTTTTTTCCCCAAATGTTCTTCCTTGCATTAGAACAACCGTTCTTGGACTCTGCCTATTGGGGGCAGCTGAGCCTTATGGTCCGAACCATTTAAAAAAAAATCATCTGCGTGAGTGAAATCAGATACATTTTTGTATCAAATCTTTTGGGGTCAAAAAATCTTTTAGTGCTATTTTAATAATAACATACTAATAACAGTTGATAACAAGGTGTGAAGATATGTGCCACTGTGCTGAGATAAATATGCACTGATAATCATTACTAATATGGACGCATGTCAGCATTTGTTTTATTTTGCAGATATTCAGTCAAAGTATGTTACTTGAGTGAGAATGTTTTATGTTACAGATCAAACACAAGTCTTGCGTTTGTGTTGTGAGTTCTGCCTCCATATGTGCTCAACAAATTTTTATATTGTTATTCACCAGTAAACTCATTTTTTTTACTCTGTATGCATTCATTCTCTCGTTTATTGTGTGTGTGTGTGTACTGCATCATTAGTAGTCAAATTGCCTGAAAACATTGCTCAGGGGTTGAGCCTTGGGACAGTTATCTTTTATCACAATAAAACATGCACATGTCACGTGACATGCAGACGCCCCATCCAGAAATATTTTAAAGGACAACTTTGTTTTGTTTTTAGGTTATCAGAGAATGTAAAAGATGAGATTTAATTTTTGCATTTGCTGCTTTCTTTTGTTCTAACGATTTTTGATGGGGGTGGGTTTTTTTTTTATATATATATTTTTTTACAAAAGTTTGTGGAAATTCCAGCTGTCCACAAAAGATACGGGATCTACTCAATGTGAAGGGGGATACCTTACTGTGTCGTAGGCTCAATATGTCCGTTTGTCACCTCCCCCTTCACATTCAATAGATCCCGTGATCTTTTGTGGCCAGATGTAATTAGCTGAGGTCTAGTAGGACTAGTAAATGATAATAAAGAAATCTGCGTAAAAACGCTAAAACGAAAGCAGCAAATGAAAAATAAATGAACACTCTTCTTTTACTTAACCACCTAAAACATGAACCTTGGTTGAAAAAACCAACCATTAAAGAGAATCTGAAGAGAGAATCATATTGTCACATCACAGGTTTACAAATTAGATTTTGTGCAAGCTCCATGAATTATTATCTGAAATAAAAATATGAAAAGAAGGTAGTACACTACAGTGTACACACCTTTTTGATGCACCTCAGTGGACTGTGTTGTGCGTCATGCAAAGAAGATATGGAATTATGTAAAGCAGGGGTTCTCAAAGTGGGTTCCACTGGCTTTTTCTGCCTTTGATAGTGAAGATGGACAAGAAAGATGGAGGGAGAGACATGCAGCAAAGGTCATCATGAACGGGACTTGAACACGCGACACGCTGTGTGGCATATTAGACTTTGTTCTATATCTTTTTTTTTACTATTTTGAAAATATATATATATATATATATATATCAACTAGCCGATCTACATTGACACGTGAGCTTGTAGATCGGCTATTTGAACTATTGTAAAAGCTTTTAAAAAAATAGTAAAACAAAATGGCAAATAGGTTTAGGGATATAGGAGTAAGTGATGGTGCAAGATAGAGATCAGCCCCTGATCTTTAGTCTGTTATCAACCTGTGTTTAGCCTAATAGTGGTTCCTTCCTTGCCTGTTATTTCAGATTGGTAATCTCCATTTCTCCTGATCATATTCAAATCTTTGTATCCTGGCTCTCTGTATCCTACTTTGTAATAATTGTAGGCCATTACTGCTTTGTGACATTGTTCATTTTAACTCTTGTTTTTATTGTTGTAATTCAGTGTGAAATGTATCTGCTACCCCTATAAAAAGGTTTTATGCATACATAACTTGTTTCCTTTATGAATTATGTATTAAAAAATAATATCAATGTGGTTATTTGTCCAATTGTTTTCAAGTTCACCTTTCCTTAGAATCCTGCCAACTACATCACATTGCCTGTTTCTTGGTGAAGTCGATGCAATATGAGCACCCGTGCACCCGTGCACACATCCGCATCGTTGACGGCAGACTGCTGGGCGAGCGCTGGCGCTTTGGCATGGGGGGTCAGATCAACATGGAATTAATTCTATACTGGTCATATAAGGAGCATGAGTCTTGAGTGTACAGGGTTTGATGAGGTCAGATATAGGTCCACTCCATATACATATGGAATATCAGAACAGGTCAGCTCCATACAGTATATGGAGATCTAAAGGTGGTAGCGGGGACATTCTTTTGAATGCACAGCGTTTGATGACGGCCCATGTTTGGCCGGGCCTTCATTTTCAGGCCTGTTGAGAACTCTAGTTTTCGCCGGCTGCCGGGCGAGGCTGGACTAATAACTTTGGGGCAGGCCTGTCTAGAGTTTGAAATTTGAATGGACAGGTATAAGTCAAAAGAGAGACATCGAAGAGGAAGGATGGATGGGGACGGATCAACATAATGGAATGTCAGGACAGGTTCTGATATATATCCATATATGGAGATCTAAGGGTTTGAGGTTTGAGGTCAGATGTAGAGTTGGCTGGCCAATATTGATGACATCAGAGATCTCCATAACTACTTATGTAGTTAACTTAACTCTACGACAGCACGCCGCATTTACTATGACATCAGGGTCTCCACATCTCCATCCCTGATGATGTCACATGATGTCACAACTTAAGACCTCGGCACCATATATGGGGGCTTGCCTGAAGATCCCCGCTATGAGGCTGGCCAAGCCAGGCTACCCACTCTATACTGTGAAATGAATACAATAATCAATCAATTAATCAATCAATCAACTCACTCTGCAGGCTGCAGATCCGGTCAATAACCGGATACAGTGTGCGGGCTGAGCTCTCTGAGCCCGGATATGAGCACTTTTTGGACCACATCTCGTTGTCGTCGCCGATAGTACCGCGTCGGTCCCTCCGCGATTAGCTTCGTTGCCAACATGAAGGCACACAGGGAAGCTGCATCTTGTTTTTCCTCCACTGCTTCTTGTTGCTCTTCCTCCTCCATTGAGATAAAAGAATAAACCTTCAGTGTTTATTTCTCTTGAAGGCAGTGAGTGGCTCTTATTTGGACTCTTGACATACACGACAAACTGTTCACATTCTGAGTGTGTGTGTGTGTGTGTGAGAGAGAGCTTTGTTGTGCTAGCCTTCTGCTAGCTTAGCTTCGTTAGTTAGCCCCGCGTTAAGACGCCGAGGCTAACCTCGTTAGCTTTAGCATGTGCTGTTGTGTGTGTGTGTGTGTGTGTGTGTGTGTGTGTGTTGTTCAAAGGTAGGCTCTGTTCACTACACCACCACCCACCCTAGACTCGTTCATTATTTAGTTTGAATTATTCGGAACAGACTAACAGTCGCTTGCTAGCCACAGAGTTTCTGGAGTTAGCATTTAGCCCTGAGCACAACAAACCCAAAATTCTGCATATTGTTGTCGTTTGGGATACAGGCTAGGAGGGCACTGACTAGTGACTATGCACATCATATTTGCTCTTAAGTAAAGTAAAGTATACAATTCTATTCAAAGGAGCTTTATTGGCATGAGAAAACATACGTTTTCATTGCCAAAGCAAGTGTCAAAATACAATAAAAACTGTTGCAAATGGGGAGTATATACAGTTGGAGGGGGTACAGCATTTTTACATGATGTGATTGTGAACATGCACGGTACATCATTATCAGACTTGACGAGATTTAGCCTCTCAGACCCAAGAGCAAGACTTTGAGTATTGTCGTTGTCGTTGGATAAGAGTTTGACCACAATGCATGCTCTGCTGTATTGATGTGGCCCCATTAGGAGAGATAACAGGCAAATGTTGATACAAAAAAAGTCTACATTAAGTTATTGTTACAGATGTGTAACAATAACTTAACTCTTGAGACCATACAATGAACGGGTCCATTCGGTTTCATGATGTTACGCTCTCAAGAGTTAAAGATCTATAAGGGTCCATTAGCTCTGGTCCATAGCTCTAATGCCATTGCTATGGACCAGAGCTAAGGGTCCATTTGGTTAGTTACCAACTCCCCATCATTTAGCTAGGGACCCCCTGAAGGACCACTGGTTGAACTTGAGACGCCACTGGTCTAATATTCATTTAAAACAGTGACATGATATTTGTTGTCCATGTCGACTCCACAGTGAAATAATCACTGTCCCTCACTCACCACTTGTGTTAAGAGACTATATACGTCAACCTGATATAATGTTTACAAATGAGCCGTGCCGACACTGACTGTGCGTGAGTGGCTTATTGAAATAATATACATATATTTATTTATCCATCATTCTCAAAGGAGATGACGATAAAATTAACAGCTGCATTCATTTAAAGTCCTGCAGAATGTGATGGGAGATTAATCAGCAAACGGTAAATCGGTAAACAAAACTCGGTATCTGCCGATTCTAATCGGTATCGGTCCGATTAATCAATAGGACCGTCTTTACAGATAAACAAGCCCAAAGTAACAGCTTGAACAGATCTACAAGCTCACAATATTAAATATATGGTATTTCAGTTAAATGTGACTTGCTTAAGCCTGCAGTGCAGACACCCTGTTACATGTCATGTATTACATCGGTAATATCGATTATCAGCCATAACGGCAATTAATTATATCGGATATTGATATCGGCCAAAATGTCTACTGATAGACTGACAATGTTCTTTGTTTACTGATTATCCTTACCTAGATCACTATTTATATGCATTTGAATGTATTGCCTTTGTGTTGTTCTGGCTTACTGTAAATTGCTCTGGATTAAGAGCGTCTGCTAAATGCCTAAATTGTAAATGTGAAACTTAACTGTTGCTGTGGTCTCGTTCCAGTCCTGCAGAATGTCCAAGATAAGGCGGAAGGTAACAGTGGAGAATTCGAAGACCATATCGGACAGCAGCAGCACCACCGCCGCCCCCAGCAGCAGCACCAGTAATCCGGCAGCAGCAGCACCACCGTCCCGCCGGCCCAGCGTGTTCGAGAGACTCGGCCCCAGCACTGGGAGTAATGCTGTTGACGTACGTACAGCTTATTGCCATTATCAGTCAGGGCAGGGGGCCTTGGAGATACTCAGGATACTCAGGGGCCCAGGCTGACTGATTTGCTGTTGCCATTTTCTCTTATTTTCTAGGAAAACAAATAATACGCTTGACTTAACCTGTGTATTGTGAACACAGGCACACGCTCCGTGTTTTGCTTCACCCTTTTGCCATTGCATTTGTGGCACTCTAGGCTTGCTGTAGAGTAGACAGATCTGTGATGCTGCACAATACAGACACCTGTAGAAACCAAGCCCCCAGGGAAGCTCTCCAGGGTTGAAGCACTCGGCCCTAGTGGTTAGAGCGTGAACTGCAGGCGGACCCGTGGATTCATGACGAGGAAACCCCGTGCAGCTGGGCTTTAACATTGAGCGCTTGTTTGCACTTCCGCATTTGACCACCAAAATTTGGTGGTCAAATGCGGAACTTAGTAGACAGTTCTTCCGGGTGCTTCAAAACGCCACTGAGTAACTTCCACTGAAATAAATAGCGGGGGGGTGGGGCTGTCGCTCCGTTTTGGTCTCTATCCTTTTATTACTCTATGGTAGAAACGGTGTGAGCAAAAAAAGGATTGAAGCGTATCACAACCAGAGAGCGAGTCCTCTTTCTAATGAACTGACAAAGAATGCAACCTCTCTTGTGCTGGGAGTTTGTTTAAAAGGGATTATATGTGGAAATATCCTAGTCTGGAAGGCTGGACAAGTGCTAATTGACTAATTGGCATCAGGTGTGGCCCATGGCGCCTGCTAGCATTTCCTCTGACCAAGTGTACCAGACTGCCAGTCCAGTCCCCACACATTTCTATCCTGATGGTAGGGTTGTCTGCCACTGAGGGGATTACAAGTTCCATACACTTTGTTTTGCAACACATATATTTGCTTGTATATGTTGAAAAGGATTCAAAGAATGAATTCTCCCACATAATAAGTGAAGACGAGTCAGTGTTCTTCTGAATGTTCTGCACTGCTCTTTTATCTTATGTGCTTCATCTGATGTATACGATGTGTGCAGTTTTGTGTGCGCATTTGAGGAAGTTATTGTAGCTGATAAATTGATAATGTAATGGCGTGTTTTTTTATATGCCAGCAATGATGACAGTAACAGTGTCATTAGATATATTATGTTGGTCATTCACACATGTTTTTCTTTTTTTGTAATTTAGAATTATTTTAGCTTGACAAAATTATGTTAATCATTTAGATGCCATGTTTATGGACAGATGCTAGGTGTGATGTTTACCTCGTGTCTTAGTTGCTTTTGAGTCACTTCATTCACATTGTTCTCTCTGTAACTCTAGTACTCTACAAAGAGTCTACATATCATCGCTGTTGGCTAGAAACCTATCTCCATATTTTAGATTTTTGTGTTCCCCCTGTAAACGCCCTACTTGATCATACTACAGCTTCAAACAAAAGCATCAAAAGTAACAGATCCACAACAAGCTTGTACATCTGTTACTTTTTTATCCTGAAGTGAAAAGTAACAATTTTAGACATTAAAGGGGATGGTAATGGGACTTACTTTATAGTTTGTTGACTAGGATGTGGATAACAGAGCATCTACTAAATGCCTGCATTGTAATGAATGCCACTGTGTGTGTTTGTGTCATTCTTCAGAGTCATTGTAGAAATTGGTTGAAAACCGGTATTTGCAGTTACGGCAACACTTGTCGCTACACACATGGAACTCAGCCACGGGGCAAGGGATTTAGTTTTAGCAGGTAAGGTGATCATTCCAACTTGCATTCCTCTCGGTTTTTGGCTTTTAATTATTCTTGGTCCATCCTACATGCTTTATTGCTGTCTCACTGTGTGTGTGTGTGTGTGTGTGTTTGTGTGCGTGCGTGCAGCAGGTCAGCAGAGAGACCCACTGGTGATCTGCGGGAGAGGATGAAGAACAAGCGACAGGATGTTGACCCAGAGAATCAGAAGCGAGAACTAGAAGAGCCCACATCCCCTACAGTTAGAGTGAGTTTACTGTCCTTTAGTTTAGAACTAGAAGAGCCCACATCCCCTACAGTTAGAGTGAGTTTACTGTCCTTTAGTTTAGAACTAGAAGAGCCCACATCCCCTACAGTTAGTGAGTTTACTGTCCTTTAGTTTAGAACTAGAAGATCCCACATCCTCTACAGTTAGAGTGAGTTTACTGTCCTTTAGTTTAGAACTAGAATAGCCCACATCCCCTACAGTTAGAGTGAGTTTACTGTCCTTTAGTTTAGAACTAGAAGAGCCCACATCCTCTACAGTTAGAGTGAGTTTACTGTCCTTTAGTTTAGAACTAGAAGAGCCCACATCCCCTACAGTTTGAGTTGAGTTTACTGTTCCCTCCATACACTTTGCTTTTGAATTCTGTCAAATGTGAACTGCAAGTTGAGACATTGTATTGACCTTCAGTATCGGGCTGTCAGTGCACCAATTTGATTACAAACGTAACATTTGTAAAAGAAAAAATAAATACATTCTAGATAATTATTCTTCAAAAACCATATAGGGGTTAAGTGTGTGTGTGTGTGCGTGTGTGTGTGTTACAGAAGAGAGATTCGTCCAGAGGCCGACACAGGGAGAAGGAGGACATAAAGATAACGAAGGAACGCACGCCTGCCAGTGAGGAAGAGACCGCTGAGTGGGAAGGCAACCGAGAAGGTTTGACCGACTTCCTGTCTGTCTCCCGCTCTTTATCACACGACGGACAATCATAGCTTCAGGTCGGATCTGTGGTTCTCAAAGTGGGGTCCGGGGACCCCCTGGGGATCAACTGTTTTGGAAACAAATTCTTAATAAATTAAAAATGTTTCTCTAAAATCTTTTCAGATGGGGCTCTGTGGCCAAATGCAATGTCAATGTGGGGGTCCTTCCTTGACATGAAAATGTTTGAGAACGCCTTTCTAAATACCGTACCCCTCCCATCCCTCCCATGCATCAACTAGCAGCACCCAGCACTTTGTAGTGCAAATGTTCCCCAAAATTATCATAATTTGAACCGGTAAGCACTTGGAATATAGGAGTTGAGGCATTCAATTTCGTTTGACTTGGTTCCACAGATAAATATAGTAAAAATAGCCAATCTACAAGCTCACAATGCCTCACGTTTTTGCCTCTTTCTTATTTTATTAATTGGCCAATGTTTGACCAGTTTTGATAGTATAGGTTGTAGATTACTTTTGAAAAAGCAATGTATTTTTTTATTATTATTAAAAAGGTCTTAAAAGTCCGTAAATTGTCACTTCACTGTTGTCTCGGGACCCCCCCCCCAAATCATGTGGGGAACCCCAGGTTGAGAACCACTGCTCTAGAATGCTCTTACGTTCGTTGTCTGCTCAACTGTATGCTTCGTTTTTTCTTTAGACTCTGACATTGGCGACTGCCAACTACTACTGTCTCTACATGACTGTATGCTTTGGGTTTGGGTTTTTAGACTTTGACATTGACCACCATGAGTTGTCCTCGTGTCTCTGAGTGACTGTATGCTTTGGGGGTTTATTTAGACTCGGACATTGGCGACTACGACTACGAGTTGTCCCTGGAGATGAAGCGGCAGAAGATCCAGCGTGAGCTGATGAAGCTGGAGCAGGAGAACCAGGAGAAGAGAGAGGAGATCATCATCAAGAAAGAGGAGCCGCTGACCAAGGCACGCACCAGCAGCTCCAAGGTAATGTCCAACTGGTTGCATTACTGACCAACTAGTAGCATGTCCACCAAGGCACGATCCAGCAGCTCCAAGGTAATGTCCAACTGGTTGCATTACTGACCAACTAGTAGCATGTCCACCAAGGCACGCACCAGCAGCTCCAAGCTAATGTCCAACTGGTTGCATTACTGACCAACTAGTAGCATGTCCACCAAGGCACGCACCAGCAGCTCCAAGCTAATGTCCAACTGGTTGCATTACTGACCAACTCGTAGCATGTCCACCAAGGCACGATCCAGCAGCTCCAAGCTAATGTCCAACTGGTTGCATTACTGACCAACTAGTAGCATGTCCACCAAGGCACGATCCAGCAGCTCCAAGCTAATGTCCAACTGGTTGCATTACTGACCAACTAGTAGCATGTCCACCAAGGCACGATACAGCAGCTCCAAGCTAATGTCCAACTAGCAGCATGTCCAAGGTAATGTCCAACTAGCAGCATGTCCAAGGTAATGTCCAACTAGCAGCATGTCCAAGGTAATGAGTTCTCAGTCGCCACGACTGACTTCAGTCATCCAGAGTCCAACATGACTCTATATTCATACTTAGTTGTATGCCGGTGTCGTCACTGAAAATTGCAGATTTACAAGCTCTTTGCTTTCTGTTACTACAGAACTATAAACGTGGGGAAGCAGCCTTTAGTTTTTATGCACCACATATCTGGAACGAACTGTAGAAAACTGCAGGTCTGCTGCCACTCTTATATCTTTTAAAACACAACTAAAGACTGTTCTGTTTGCCGCTACCTTTGATTGAGTTACTTTTCTTTTTTCTTTCCCTTCTGCACTGTAACTATCTTTTATTTTTAATTGTGTTTCCTTTGCTTGATGTTCTGCGTAAAGCACATTGAATTGCCTTGACGTCGAAATGGGCTATACAAATAAAAGTGCCTTGTCTTGCCCTGCTCTCAGGTGTCTCCTGAGCGCTCCAGCTCCAAGGACTCCCCCTCGTCCCGGAAGTCAAACGGTTCCCCCAAACACAACAAGAGTGGAAACAAAACCCCAGGCTCTGGGAAGAAGGAGAAGAAGATATCTGTGTCCTCCCCCGTGTCAGACTCCGCTAGGTTAGGAGGCTGTTTCTCTAATAATGTGTGTTCCAGTGTTTTTTAGACCGCTTTCGCCCTGGCATTTTGGGTGAACTACTCCTCCGTTGTTTATGCAGCTTCCGTGGGAGGTTGTAGTTCAGTGGTTTAATGATTTCCTCTTTATCCAGGTCCTCTAAAGGGAGCCACAGCAAGAAGAAAGGTCCACGTACCCCCAGCCCCCTTCCCCTGGTGCCCCCCGCCGACCCCCTGCCGACGGGGAAGAAGCACAAGGGCAAGCACAAGAACAAAGACAAGTCTGATGAGAAGACCCCCAAAGAGGGGAAGGACCGTGGGAGAGATGCTGAGAAACACAAGGAGAAGAAGGAGAAACGAAGGTACTGATGTTTAGACTTAGATAGCATTTTATACAGACTTATAGCATGTTACGTAGATAGCACTAGAATTGCATTTTATGTAGTCATAGCACTTTATGGTATATATGAATAGTATAGTATGTATAGTTTATATGTATAGTTTCATTATATAGATATTCCACTGTTACGTTCTTAGCTTACGCACGTTTCATGATAACTACTTTTTATGTATGTGATGTATTGCCATGCTTTTTGTTCTTGCTTAAAGGGTAAGACCACTTTTGTAGAGGTTTGGGTTGTGTAGTTACCTTGCCATGATGTAACTCCAAATGTGGACAAGAAATCAAAAATAATTTCTCCAGTGATTAGAAATTGATAATTCAAAATATGCTCCTCATTGACTTACATTGTACGCTGAAACAGCTCTCAAAATCACTCTTTTAGTACGTAAACAAACACAAACAAAGTTGTTTCAGACAATATAGAGCAACACCAAAACTCATGTGGTTTTATTTCTTCATAAAAATGGTAACTTCCTGTTGATTTTACTATATGAAGATCTGGATCCGGATCCATGGATCCAGTCCGGGTTTTCTTCTGAATAAAAATGGACAAATCAACAGGAAGTTACCATTTTTATGAAGAAATAAAACCACATGAGTTTTGGTGTTGATCTATATTGTCTGAAACAACTTTGTTTGTGTTTGTTTACGTACTAAAAGAGTGACTTTGAGAGCTGTTTCAGCGTACAATGTAAGTCAATGAGGAGCATATTTTGAATTATCAATTTCTAATCACTGGAGAAATTATTTTTGATTTCTTGTCCACATTTGGAGTTACATCATGGCAAGGTAACTACACAACCCAAACCTCTACAAAAGTGGTCTTACCCTTTAATGTAAATCGCTCTGGATTAAGAGCATCTGCTAAATGCCTAAATTGTTTAGAGTTGTTCACCAGTATCGGAAAAGCTGCCGATACTGCCTAAAATGCGCTATCGGCGACTCTGCGAGTATGCCAGTCTGTGCTATTCCGATACCACGTCATTTATCACATGATGATATTTCAAGCATTTTTAATGCTTCAGTTGATGTTGCACGACTGTCTTACTGTTCTATTTACATTATTATTTTTACTAACTTGTAGCTGCACATTAACAACTATTAATGGAATTTGTATTTATTCCTGGATCAGTGGTTCTCAAACCTTTTAATTACATTGACCCCCATAACTCTGAGAGTTCTGGTCTGTAACTTTGAGAGTCTGTAACTCTCAGAGTTACAGACCTGTAAGGGTCCATTTGTGTCCATTTGGACACTCAGAGTTACAGAGTCTATTTGGAAATGGAACCCTCTCAAGGAACCCAGATGATTGATGGATGATTATTTTGGCGGGTCCCCAGTTGAAATAGGAATATTTTGGTGGATCCCCAGTTGAAATATTTGGGGGGTCCCCAGTTGAAATAGGAATATTTTGGTGGATCCCCAGTTGAAATATTTGGGGGGTCCCCAGTTGAAATATGATCATTTTGGGGGGTCGATGCCTGAAAAGTTTGGGAACCCAACCCTTCCTTGTCTTAAACAGATGTTTTTATGTGTGTTCTTTCAGGGACCGCTCCCACAGCTCCCACAAGGCCAAGCGGTCTGTGATGTCAGAGGAGCGTTCAGGAAGTGTGTCGTCTCCCTGCAGAGAGCTGTCTCCTCCTCCGGCCAGGAAGAAATCCCCCTCCTCCCCTAAAGCCTCGTCCCAGAAGACCCCCGTGCTGCCCTCCCCTCCTCGCAGGTCAGCCAAGTTTTTATTTTACATTTTTATTATAGCTAATTATTGTCCAAAACGGACTTTTCAGGATTCAAATTCAAAATTGGCAAAAGTAGCAGATCTCCAAGCTTCGATGATTTTGTGTGGTCAAGTAGAGCATTCATTTATGAAAAACATCAAACGTGTGAAGTGAGGGGTCATGTTGAATGAAGCATCATTTTGACTTTTAGAAGCCTGCACATATGAGTCACTTTCATTCATTGCACTAAATCAGGGGTTCTCAACGTTTTTGGCCGGGGACCCCCGGAAATGCTTTGGCAATGTCTCGGGGACCCCCGCCCCGCCCCCTCCCGACCCCCAATATAAATTGACTGCTACAATAACCTTAAACCATTTTGGGCGGGAACCCCTTTTGGTGTTTTAAGCATTGTTATAATTTAGCTATTGAAAAATAGCAGATCTACAAGCTCATAGCGCGCCACCGAGTGGCGCGCTACGAGCTTGTATGTCTGCTATTTTTGAAAAAAAAGTGAAAATATTATTATTATTTTTTTTTTTGGGAAATAATTTGGGGACCCCCTAAAATAATTTGGCGACCCCCCGAGGGGTCGCGACCCACGGGTTGAGAACCCCTGCACTAAATAGACAAATCCACAGAGAGGTGCCCTGCACGCAGCCATGTTGTTTCCTGTAGGCGGCTGCGGTGAAAAAGCAGCTACAGCTACAGAGTGAATGGGAAAGTGACAGCTGTTCGTCTGCTCAAGTTACTCTTTTACCTGCTTCTTACTAACTTTACAAAGATGCCCAGAACATCGGGACAAACCTGTTTAGTTTATGGCTGCTCCAACAGTAGTGGCAAAATTCAACTTTGGAGAGAAACGGAATGGCAAATACATAACCCTCTACTACCTCTACAAGCACCCGCCCGAGTGTAATTACGTTTAGAAAGCTGCTCAGTGGCCCCGTGGTGGCTCAGACGAAGCAGTGCACTGAGGGCTGCTGAGCAGCTTTTGTCAGTAATTACACTACTTAATGTGCAACGAAATTCCGGCGGCCGCTAGTATTTGACATTCAGTTGAAATGTGTTACTACTGTTAGAGCAGCCATAAACTACACCGGTAAGTCCCGATGTTCTGGGCATCTTTATAAAGTTATTAGTAAAAAGCAGGTGAAAGAGGAACTTCCCTTTCACTCTAGCTGTAGCTGTTGGTGTGTTTCACCGCAGCCGCACCTCTCTGTGGATTTTTCTATACGTTACGAGACATCTCAATATTTTGGTCCAGGGACCACCAGAAGCAAAGATCTTTCTGTTTGGATGTATGGGCTGTCAAGGCCAGAAAGTAGTTTTTTGCCACTTGGTAGACGAGGCGTTCCCGTATAACGTCCTGGTATGATGATGATGTCACGCGCATACCCTCTATAGCTACAATCTAAAATGACACGGATGCTTTCCTGGTGTTAATATGTTCTCTTCTGTTCCTGCAGGTCTCCCAGTCCCCCTCACCGCCAGCGGACGCCCACCTCCCCTCGCCACCACTCTCCTTCCTCCCACTCTGGTTCGTCCGCCCAGAGGCACTCCTCGCCGTCTCCGCGCCGCCGGGGCCGCTCTCTCTCCCCGGCCTACCACCACCACCGCAGTGGGGGCGACGCCCCCACCTCGCCCCCGGGAGGAGGCTCCAGGCGCTCTCGCTCGCCCCTCCCCTCCTCGTCTCCCCACCGCCGCTCCGAGCGGTCCAGCCCGGCCGCCCGGCGACACTCATCGCAGGGCCGCGAGAGGAGCCGTGGCGAGAGGGAGAGGAGCCCGCCGCCCGTCCAGGAGCGCAAGCACGAGCGCAGGGATGGTAAATGTTCCTTTAAATGTTCGCCGTTTGCAGCTCTTCTATTCACAGTTATGGATTTATATCTCAGGTCAGGACGATAATCCTTATCATTTATCGTGATGAAAAGACAAATAATCGTATCGCAGTGATTTGTATTTTTGGTGAAATTGTCCTCTGTCATACACTAGGATGAAATAGCTTTTGTTGAGCTGCAAACGACGCGACGTCCTAATTTGAACCAGTATGGTTTTCTTTTTTTTTTAAGTAACAAATTTAAAACCAGGGACTTTAAAACTCATTCAGACATTTAAACATTTCTCCAGTTGTGCGTGATTGTGGTTATTTCCTGTTTAACCCATTAAATCCAGCAAAGCATCTGTGTGACTTTAACCATTATTTTATACTTTGGCTATTCAAAAATAGAAGATATACAAGCTCATAGCGTGGCACGTAATTTTTGAAACAAACAAACAAACAAACATTTAACTCAAATCCTTTCTTCTGTCGGGTCCCTGTAACAACAGTGGTCAAAATACACATCATTTTGGGGGTTCTTGACATGAAAAGGTTTGAGAACTACTCATATAGCAACATACATACATCAGAAAACTGTTAGGATTTATTAGTAATTTGTAGAATCTTCTCAGGTTCTTCTCTTTATACGTTTCTCTGGTTTTCCCCGCTGAACAGAAAGCCGCAGCAAGCGCGAGAAGGACGGCGGCCGTGACGACTACGACTCAGAGCAGGCCTCGTCCAGAGACGAGCGCGACGCCAAGGACGGCCGCGAGCGCCGCGACGGCCGCGAGCGAGGGAGGGAGGCGTCCCGCGCCGACCACCGGGACCCCAGGGACGGCAGGGGAGCGGAGACCCGCTCCAGCCGGGAGTCTCTGGAGCGGCGCGAGCGCGACAGGGAGCGGAGCGACAGGGATCGCGACAGCAAGGACGCCCGGGACAAGGACAGGGACAAGGACAGGAAGGAGGAGCTTCCACCTCCTCCCCAGGAGGAGAAGGGCTACGGAGGGAGAGGTGCTCATGGGGGACGAGATGACGCGAGGGCCGGGGAAGTCCGGTCGGAGAGGAACGGCCGAGGGAGGGGACGCGCTGCCGACACGGCGGAGAAAGGTTGGAACAATTATTTGAGATAATTGCGATACGTTTTTGAATAAAACATTTTCACCTGATTGTGAATGTGAACGTGAAATAATAAATAACAGATGGCAAAATACCATGATTCCAAAAATCAGCCCCCATCAACCAAGACAGTTATGGAATTTTCTATTATTGAGCATCGGAACACACATTTCACTTTTAATATGTCCATTCATTTCACGTTATATTCACATATGGAATCTCATCTTAAATATGGGGCCAAACCCCTCTGTGTCGTCCGTCAGACTGCAGATGGACACTTAAGATATCTTCCCAAATCTCGCAAGAGTGTGTTGATGGGATAGAGAGGTGGATAACAAAGTAGATTTTCTTATGATTTGTCTCGCCAAAAAAAGGCATTTTAGTATGAACTTCTTGGACGTGAGCCATGTGATGATTGGGTCCAATATTTAGTTCAGTAACGATGGAGCTAAAGAATGGTTCAGGAGCTGTGTTCACGTTCATTCTCCCATGGAATGAATAGACTCCAACCTGCTTCCCGTCTCCGTAAAAGGTGTGTGCCCACATCACACAGACGGGTAGTAAACCGGATCCTGTGTCTTGCTATTTCCGTCTTGGCCTTTATTCACGTTGTTTTGTGGTTGCTAACCAAAACAAACACGATAGAATATGTCGGATGAAGATGATTCTAAAAAACTGTATTTATCAACGGGCCATTTACAAACATAATCATGCTCTATATTTGGGCGACCAACAGTCTTAGAGAAAACACTGTCCGATCGCTAGTTATTGACGTCATCGAGTTGAAACGACACTGATTGGCCATGCAGATTTTCAACCGAGTCTTCCCCGCCATAGACGGCGCCACCAGACCTGAATCGCCAGAACATATTTTTGAGGGGCAGCCCGTGGCTAGCGATTCAGGGGTTGGAACTAAGCTAGGATGATTAAGACTCACTCAAAGCACCACATGGCTGTGACATCAATGTGTCTTTCCCTCTTCCATCAGGCTCCAGCAGAAACTCCCGGGGCTCTCAGCTGGAGAGCAGCCATGACAGCTGGGAGTCGCGGGGTGGCAGCGTGCGCGAGAAGAGCGCGGAGCGCAGCGCCGCGGACCGCGGCTCAGAGAGGAGCTCGGAGCGGGACCGTGACCGCTACGAGGGCGACCGCCGGGAGCAGGGAAGAGACTCCTCCTACGACAGGCGAGGAGGAGGCCACGATCGCAGGGACAACCGAGACAGAGGTAGGGAGACTTGCAGGGTTCATTTTGATTGAGTTTTAGTCAGTATTTTGTGTCTTGTTGACAACTCAGGTGTTGAGTGCGTTTAGTTTCTACATAGCACTTAATACTGGGACTATGGGTAATGCACAGAGCCTATTATGTATTTGAAAGTTGAGGTCTGTGGCCTGCTCTCAGCATGCACAAGAAATGGCGCTCATCTGCCCAGTAACATGCCAGATTAGCTGCACACACACACACACACACGCACACACACAGAGGAGCGAATGCATCGCCTGGTAGAGATGAAATGGCGTACAATGTGCTGAACAGCAGACAAATTCAAAGGGACATGCCATTGGTTGTTCTTAACCGAATGCCTTGTGTTTCTTTCAGAGCCAAGAGCGTCTTCTCCCAGTAGGCACCAGGGCAGCAGGGAGGAGTCGGAGAGAGACGACAGGAGGGACGAGCGCCGTGTGGACAGAGCAGGCGAGGACAGACGGGACGACAGGGGCCGCGACCGTGACAGAGAGCGGGAACGGGAGAGGGAGAAGGAGAAGGAGCGCGAGAGGGAGAAGGAGGCGGAGAGGGAGAGAGAGCGGGCCAGGGAGAGGGAGCGCGAGCGAGAGACGAGGGAGCGTGAGAGAGAGAGGGAGCGCGAGGAGCGCGACAGGGAACGGGAGCGCGAGGAGCGCGACCGTGAGAGGAAGGAACGAGAGAGGGAGCGTGAGCAGCGGGAGAGGGAGCGGGAGAGGGAGAGGCAGCGGGAATGGGAGGAGCGGGAGAAGGGACGCGAGGACCGCCGCGACAGAAGGGACGACCCCAGAGACGAGCGGGCGGTGAGAGACGCCCACGAGGAGCGCAAAACCAGGCACGTATCAGCAGAGCCAGCGTAACTCTGACCTTTGGTCATCGCTGTAGCTCAAGACTCCTTCACATACATAGCCTAATCACCATGGGCTGTGGGGCGCCAGCGGAAATGTGACTGTATGGTCCGACGAATGCCTGTAGTGAAAACGGGGTGGTAAAATGATATTCTGTTGTGAAACAATCTGTTTAAAATGGTCCCATTATTTGAGGTGGTCAAACTAACAATAGTTTGACCACAATAATGTTAAATCCTCCAGAAAATCCTAATGATCTTGTATATTTCGGGGGTGTGCAGAATTTAACATCCTTTGTCTTTGAATTGAAAGTTCTGCACAAGCTGTCAACAACAACACACTGATTTTACCACACCGTTTACTGCAGACATTTGTAGGAATGTCTGTACCTTTTAAAGTTACATTACAATGTTAGAAATTGGGACAAAATTAACCCATATTCTCCCGCCTTCCCCAGTCCTGGATGGCAACACTGTGACCGTGTGATGTCACAGATAGGTCTCGCTTGCCTTTCGTAAGACTGCAGCCATTCTTTAGAATTCACTGTAGGTCGATACAATGTTTTAGCATGAAATGATAATTTTGATGTTTTTTGAACTATATGTGGCTTTACGTACCTGCAGAGAACATTGGTCAAGATTGCGTCAACTCAAGACCTGTGACATAACTTGTTTGGAATGCATGTTAGCAGCTAGATAGTAATATTCTGTAAGCGACAAATCATAATATGGTCTAAAATCTTTGAACTTACCCTCGTTTTTGGGAGTGTGTGTGTATATACAATTGTATATGCTCAGAAAGCTGGCTTATATAAAGACACCATTAATAAAATATAAAGTTTAAGCTATAAAGTCACCGTTATTGGTCACCATAAACATTGCCTCATGTTAAAGGGCTTTCCTTCTCTCATCCCTTTCCTTCTCTCCCCCTTTTCTCTCTTCTCCTCAGTCGTAAGAGGCACAGGGTAGAGAGCAGCCCCAGCCCGCGGCCGTCTCCCAAGCGGGTGGCGCGAGACCTCACGCCGGGAGACAGCGACGGCTACAACAGCGCCGACGAGAAAACTGAGCGCCCGAGTGGCCGAGGGCAGGCCAAGCTCCACCCCCAGCCCCTCCTCCCCAACCCAGTGTGTCTTCCTCCACCTGACAGTAGGGACATTATTTATTAAAGGGACACTCCTTTTCTCTTTGGAAACGCACCTCTTAAAGGGAAGTAGGCATGTGTGTGGTTGTTTGGACTAGTCTTGATAAACAGTGCTGCTCTCTTGCTAGTCGGCACAGAGATGCTAGTCTGTTAAACCTTTATTTATTACTGTAAGTTTATGGCAGAAAACGAAAAACGAAAATCCCACAGTAGTCGCAGCTACTCGACTCAATTTCAACTCAAAGTTATTTTGCAATGTTTTGTGACGATAACGAGAGAGTACACTATGTGTGTGTTTGTGTGTGTGTGTGTGTGCGTGCAGGTGGGGACAAGCATCGCCTGCTGAGCCAGGTGGTCCGCCCCCAGGAGCCTCTGCTCCGCACCCCACCCAGCGCAGCCCTCCTATTGGACGAGAGGCCTGGCCGCTGGAAGGACGAAGAGCGACGCCCGGCAGTACCGGGCGACAAGCGGGAGGGCCGCGGTGGCGGCACCCGCCACGAGGAGGAGCGGGGCAGGGGAGGCGACCGGCGAGGAGGAGGAGGGGGGGAGCTCCTCCCCTCGGACGCTGGAGGCCCACTCCTCCGCGACGCTCGCAGCCACATCAGAGACCAGCGGGAGCCCAGCCCCCCACCGCCAACGCCGCCACCCCCCATCACGGCCGCTGCCTCCATCCTGCCCAGCGTGGGCCCCGAGGAGCCCCAGGGTCATGAGGAAGGCAAGAAGAAGACCAAGTCTCAGAGGAAAGGTCAGAAGAAGGGCCGCAAGGACGAGGAGGCGGGGGGAGCCCCCGCAGGAGGTAGGCCCTGTCACATTATGATCATCTAAAGCAGTGGTTCTCAACCCTGTTCGGCATTTGAGCCACACGGACCACCATTTGATGAGATTTAGCCTCTCAGACTCAAGACTTAGAATATTTTGTTAATGTCAGACTCAAGACTTAGAATATTTTGTTACTGTTGGATAAGATTTTGTCCACAATTCCATGCTGTATTGATGTTGTTCGCATTATGAAGAGATAACAGGCAAACGTTAATCAAAATAACAATAGTCTACGTTCTCTAATTGTGTAGACTTCTTGTAAATTAGTACTACAGATGTTTAACAATTATTTTACTCTTGAGAGCATAAAATGAAGCCAAATGGACTTGTAAGGGTCCATTTCTTTTCATTGTACACTCTTATCTTTATTTGGAAAGTAGAAAATATTAAGTGTCCGTAATTTTTCTTTGTATATTCCAGTTATTTGTCATCTCTGCCCCTGTGCAACTTTTGATTACGAAACCTAAATCAGAAAAATAAATGTAATTTCTACTCCTAATGGTCCAGTGACAAAAACGCATAAAATAAATTAAAAGATTTAATGGGAATAACATTTCGGTCTTTGAGACTTCATCAGGTCATCGGGTTATCTCGTTTTAATCGTCATGTAAAATGTCATAATCGTTTCATTAATAGCCCTAATTCCCGGAGGAGGAGCAGCGGACCGCTTCAACCCCGAGCCCCCTGGAGCCAGCTGTCCACCCGGGGCAGACGGCGGCGGCGCCCCCCCGCCCCCCCCGCCGCTGCTGCACTCCCCCCGCAAAGGCCCCAAGAAGAAGGCCCTGGAGAGGAAGAGGAAGCGCGGCGGAGACTCGGAGGTCTCCGACGAGGACTCTGTGGCCGCGGCGGCTCACCAGCCCGCGGGGAAGAGGAAGCGCGGCCCGCGGACACCACCCCCGTCCTCCTTGAGGTCGGATCACCGGGCGGTCGCTGTCCCGGGGGCCGCCGGCAGCGGGGGAGGCGGCGGCAGCGTGGAGCCTTTGACACTCCCCAAGATCGACGCCAACTTCAGCGACTGGTCGGACGAGGAGGTCGGGGAACGGGCAGGAGGAGTAGGAGGAGGTGGGTTTGTCAGTTATTACCGCTACATAATCGTCTGATCGCAATTATTTGAGATTATCGCAATTATTTTGTCATCATTTGACCGTTTCAGTATATTTTAAAAGGCAGAAATGGCAGATCTACACGCTTGTCGATCTGCTATTTCTGTGTAAAATAAGTGTAAACGTATTTAATATGTCAAGTAATTTATTTGTCTCTTCATTTTAATTAAAAGGCAAAACAGAAATGTAATATGTATTCATTCACTGTTCAATGCCAACAACACAATTCTTTATTAGCTTGACAATTAATCGTTACGGTGACATTACAGCAATAGGAGGAGGCGGCGTGGAGACGGCCATGGCCAGCGCCCCGCCCCCCCTCCCCGCTGAGAGAACCCCCGCTGAGCAACCGAGGCGAGGGGCAGCAGCAGCAGCAGCAGCAGCAACAGCAGTAGTAGCAGCAGCAGCAGCAGTAGCAGTAGCAGCAGCAGCAGCTTCAGTAGGAGGAGGAGGAGGAGGAGGAGGAGGCCTCCTCCAGGCGGGACGGGACCGTGCCAACCGGCCCCTCATCGCCCCCCTGCTCCCCCAGGAGCCTGCCATGTTGCTGCCAACCCTGCCCCCGCAGCCCCTCATGTCCCAGCCGCTGCTCCGCAAGCCCCCTCCCGAGGTGGGGCAGCGCAGCAGCAGCATGGGCAGCAACCAGAGCCGCGGCGCCGCCGGCTCCCGCCGCCTGCGCTCGCCCTCCAGCGAGTCGGCCCACCGGGTGGGCGAGGACCCACAGGGGCCCAGGTCCCGGCGCGGGAGGCAGCAGGGCGCCAACTCCCGCGACAGGGAACGCGAGAGAGAGCGGGAGAGGGAGCGCGACCGGGAGAGGCCCGTGGTCGGAGAGCCGCCGGGGGCGGAGAGGAAGTCTCGCATCGACCAGCTGAGGAGAGGAGAGCCCAGCCGGAGCACGTCTTCAGGTAGACACCCACTGTGATGCTTAACCCATTAAGACCTGAGGCCCATTCTACAAATGTCTTCTAAATCAGAACAGTTTTCTGGAAAAACTTATGTTGCTATATCGGTGGTTCTCAAAATGTTTCAAGTCAAGGAGGAACCCAAATGTATTTGACCCACCATCTCAAAATATAACACTAGTGTTAAAGGTTCAAGGTTGTGTTTTATGGGTTCATCTTGTGTTAAAGCTACATAATAGTAAAACCTTTAGCATCAAGGGCTCCTTTCATATTGTTCCACAAGTTGCACATTAGGACTTGATCATACAAACATTTTCATTTTCCATTTTAGTTTAAACCCCTGAGCCACTGCTTCTCTCTGACAGATGCTAAACTTGAAGTCCGTCTCTGTCTCTTGGCTCTTGCAGATCGCCAGGACTCGCGCAGCCACAGCTCCAGACGCAGCTCCCCCGACTCGGAGCGGCAGGGGCGCTCGCGCTCCCGCGCCGGCTCCTTCGACAGCCGCGAGAGGGAGCAGTTTGAGCGGGAGAGGGACAGGTAGGGATGGGACATTGGGTCATGACATGACATGTCACGATTATTGTGGCAATAATAATTGTGATGACAGATATTGTCGTTTTATGCTTAAAACTTTAAATGCCACTTTATCAACCACTTGAAACCCCAGCATCCCTATTCTGGGTGCGAACGTTTGCGAAAAATAGCTGATCTAGATCTGCAATTTTTGGTGAATCAACTTGTGTAGGGTGAAATAAGAGCGTTGAATTTGCAGCTCAACAAAAGCTAATTAATCCTAGCGTGCGGCGGAGGACAATTTCACCATGAAATAAAATCTCCACGTTACGACTATTTTGGGCATTTTTTTTATTATCGCAATAAATGACGATAGCGAACGATTGTGGTCCCATCATGCCTACAGGAAGGACTTCCGTCCAGGGCAGCAGCAGCAGCAGCAGGCTGCCCCTCCTGCCCTGCAGCAACAGCTCCAGCCACAGACCCCGTTGCTCCTGCTGCCGCAACAGCAGCCTCCTCACCCCCACCCCCATCCTCATCCCCATCCCCAGCACCCACAGCACCCACAGCAGAGGGACTGGGAGCCCCCCGACCCCCGAGAGTGGGGCGGCGCCGGCGGCGGACGGGACCGCCGCGAGCCCCTGCTGATGCGGCCGGGACGAGAGCCCCTGCTGAGGGAACGCGACATGCGGGAGAGGTAGGGGCTTGTGTCAGCAGTTAATAACCATTGTAAGACCTGGGCCTGTATCTACAAAGTATTTTCTAAATCTAAATTCTTCTAAATTGGTAGTTCTCATTCAACATTTGTCGTGTCTAGGACACCCAAATTGATATACCGGTATTTATTTGCCCACAGACCCCTTTCCCCATCTGAAAATGTGTTGTGTTAGGGACCCCCAGAAGAGGAGATTTGTGTTAAAAATCTGAAGATTTTTAGGTTCCGGTTGTTTAACCCATTGTGGATGGGACCCCTTTTGGTGTTTTAAGGATTATGTTATACTTGTTATACTATGTTATACTCTTTGAAAAATGGTGAAAATGTGGCGCACATCTTTGAATATATATTCTTTCAGAGTGAACGTTTTTAACTCAAATCTTTACTTCTGGGGGCGGGGTCCCTGGAACAACATATTTTCCGATGGGGACCAAATACAGATAATTCTGGGGGTCCTTGACATAAAATAGGTTGAGCACCACTAATATAGAAACAGGATTTTCAGAAAACTTTGACATTATCATCTAAGACATTATTTTACAATCGGCCTCAGCTCTAAATAGGTTAATGACGGCAAAATAAAAAACAATAACCACAAGTTAAGTCAAATGTCCTGATCATCGTGACAACTCTGTCTCTCTAGGGAGAGGGACCGCCTGCTGCCCGAGGGTCTGCTTCTCCAGCAGCAGCACGAGAGGGAGCGTGAGAGGGAGCGCGGCGACAGGCCCGACCGCGAGAGGGAGAGGATGATGATGATGATGGACATGCCGCCTCACGGCGACCCCAGGGGCCCGCCGGGCATGAGAGGAGCAGGTAGGCCTGTCACAATTACTACATAATCGTCTAATCGCAATTATTCGAGATCATCGTGAAAATTAGTTTTGTGACTTTCGCCATAATCGTCAAAAATGTTCATACATAAAAAAGCTGACATAGCAGACCTACAAGCTTATGATGTGTCATGAAAGCTATTTCTGCTAGTTTACCCTTTTTTAAGTATAAAAATAATGAATATGCCAGTAATTTTGTCATATCTGCCCTGTGAATGTTTTGATTACCAGGCAATTCTTTATTCATGTGTTCCAATGTTCAGCACCAAAAACACAATTTAATCTAAAGTAATTTGTGTGACAATTAATCCAAATCAATGTAAATGTGTAACGGCGACAGCCCTAGGAGGAGGAGGAGGAGGAGGAGGAGGAGGAGACATGATGCTGAGGCCCGACTACGAGCCCCTGTTGCCCAGAGAGGCCTTTGGTCTGGAGGCCGAGCGGCCCGGCAACAGTCACCACCACCCCATGGCGGAGCCGCGTGAGCTGGACAAACAGGACAGTGTGGACGGTAAGTCAACAGCAGTGGTGGAAAATGTACTCAGTTAGTATCAAATACTGCAATCTAGAAATATTCTGTTACAAGTAAAAGTCCGGAATTCAACATTTACCTTTACTTTCAACATGTACTTAAAGTACCAAAAGTAAAGGAACTAATTATGCAGAATGTCCCGTTTAAAGTTTTCAATGTATAATAAGTCTGTGAAAATAAAAGATCTACAAGCTCACAAATGCGTCGCATGTGAGCTTGCGCACATCGGCTAGTTTCAGATGCCCAAAAATTTACTGTATATAGGGCTGAATTGGTATATGTATGTTTTGTAATAATAATCAAAATTAGTAGTTACACTAGTAGCTAAAATGAATGTAGGGGAGTAAACGTACAATAATTGCCTCTGAGATGTAGTGGAGTAGAAGTAAAAGTATTGGTAATACTCAAGTAAAGTACAAATATCTCAAAATTGTACTTAAGTACAGTACTTAAGTAAATGTACGTAATGTTCTGTCCTAACTTCTGACTTAACCAAGCATCTCGTTTGGAATATTAGCGCTTCTAAAGAGAGATCAGACGAGGTACATTATACCTCAATCAATCAATCAATCTTTATTCATCACATACATATTAAAAAAAGTTGTATTTCTAAAATGCAGTGAAATGTATGTACCTCCCGTTTTTGGGGGGAAATGGTCGGAAGGGCGGGGCTTTTCAGAGTAAAATCTGCCCATCTGCTTCGCACTCTAGTGTCTTTATTCTGAAAAAATCACCGGCAAATACACAATTGCATACTGTGTATACTGTACACACAGAAGTGTGTATACTGTAGGTGGGCAGAGAGAAAATATAACCAGAGTAGTCATACACTGCATTCTCCAATTGGGTCACCTGAAATGACTAACCCTTGTTTGCCCTTTGTTTGGTGTCTCAAAAACATAAAGGAAAACTGGCAGAAATAGACTTGCTTGCTGCATAAATAGTTCATGAAGACTCCTTAGACGGACACTTAAGAAAATGGTTTCATTTTATTTTTTAATTATCATAAAGTGCTCTCAAAGTGAGGTTAAAACTAGCAAACATTTGTGTCCTGAGACCTTTGTCAGTAGTCGATCATAGCCACACAAGTTGCTCTTATATGGCTCTAAATCGGCTCTGCTCAGGTGTCATCACCATAGCAATGGTGGGGAGTGGACATATTACAAAAATAAATCTAACAGTGTTACAGTTGAAATGTTACTCATACTGTGGGGGACGCCCTGGGGATGCCTCAATGAGCTCTGGGGAGTAGAATTATACCGTAGAATTATTATCGTGGAACAATCCCTAAAAAGACAGCAGTGCAACTCCATGCTGGCTGTTGGTCCGCCCGGGGGATTCTCCAGCCCGCCCAGCCTTACATTGTCCACGTTGTGTCTCTTTCTTGTCTCAGGAGAGGACGACGGAAAGGAAGACGACTGCCAGTCGGCTGCGTCGGCCGGAGAGGAGTACGAGCCGATCAGCGACGACGAGCTGGACGAGATCCTGGCCGACAGCCAGAAGAAAGAGGACCAGCAGGACGACGACAAGATCACAGGTACACAGAAACATCCAAAACAGTTTCCTGAAACATGTATGTTTCTATGTCAGTGGTGAAAGATGGATGGAGCCCGCACACCATATTATTTGTTAGGTCAGACTAACAAATAAAGAAGTATTTTTTTTTTGTACCACATATGGTGTGCGGGCTCCATCCATCTTTTAAACTGAAGTCTCTTTAGCCCAGCACCCACCACGATGTGTGTATTCTACGTCCTCTCTGTCAGTGGTGCTCAAACCTTTTCATGTCAAGGACAATTATATGTATTTGGCCACGGACCCCCATCTCAAAATATTACTTCGTTGCCAGGTCCTGTGGAATGAAGAGGTGTTGTTGTTTATTGCGTTGCCAGGTCCTGTGGAATGAAGAGGTGTTGTTGTTTATTGCATTGCCAGGTCCTGTGGAATGAAGAGGTGTTGTTGTTTATTGCGTTGCCAGGTCCTGTGGAATGAAGAGGTGTTGTTGTTTATTGCATTGCCAGGTCCTGTGGAATGAAGAGGTGTTGTTGTTTATTGCATTGCCAGGTCCTGTGGAATGAAGAGGTGTTGTTGTTTATTGCGTTGCCAGGTCCTGTGGAATGAAGAGGTGTTGTTGTTTATTGCATTGCCAGGTCCTGTGGAATGAAGAGGTGTTGTTGTTTATTGCGTTGCCAGGTCCTGTGGAATGAAGAGGTGTTGTTGTTTATTGCATTGCCAGGTCCTGTGGAATGAAGAGGTGTTGTTGTTTATTGCATTGCCAGGTCCTGTGGAATGAAGAGGTGTTGTTGTTTATTGCGTTGCCAGGTCCTGTGGAATGAAGAGGTGTTGTTGTTTATTGCATTGCCAGGTCCTGTGGATGTGATCGACGTGGACTGGTCCAGCCTGATGCCCAAGCAGAAGGCGGAGGCTCGGACCCCCGGGGCGGCGCTGCTGCGCTTCACCCCGGGGGCCGTGCTCCTCAGGGCAGGCGTGTCCAAACGGCTGGCCGGCCCGGAGCTCCTTGAGCAGGTCAGGGAGGTGTGCAAGGCCGAGCTGGATGACCCCAAAGGTAAGCTGGAAACATAACCTAACAAAAAAGAGAGAAAAATAAAGCCTGGCCGAACAAGTGTGTTAGCGCTGGTAAATAAATAATGAACCTTCAATAATCATCAACTTGGGGAGGAAAATGCGTGGAAATCGATTGTAAAAATAATATATTTATATATATAATATATTAATATTTTGATTAGTTGGCGTGGCTACAGCACAATGTTTTACAGTATAATGCATGCTGATGGTATTCGACACCGGACAAAAGACAGATCTACTTCACCAGAACATTATTGGATTAACTGAGATATTCACTCAAACATTACTGTTGTGCCAAATAACCGAAGGATCAGCCCTACTATAGTAAATGGTTTGTATGTCCTGTGAAGCGCTATTTAAACAAGAATGACTCGGTCACAACTGCCAGGTGCAACAAGCTCTTGTAGTGCCCGTTTCCTTTGTTTCCGACGTTCTTTTGTTGATTCACTCACTGTTTTGTTATGGCTTTCCTCTAGCTCCAGTTAGCTCATAACATCCTGTTATGAGCGGCGTTCAGAGTATCTTTTTTCTTAAACTTTTTATGCTGCTTATTGGCTTAGAGGCAGCCAATCATGAAAAAGTGTCCTTTACAGTCGTCAGTAGTGGTGCGCGCAAATGTAGTCCAGGTGCTTATCAAGCACATGGCGAAAATACACTGTTTGTGTAAACTAAAGTGTGCCGTTCTCTCCGTTCTTCCAGACGCGGAGAAGCTGTTTGAACACGATCTGGGAGCTATGAACATGGCCGCTCTGAAGAGGCGCGTGGAGAGAGCGGGATTGCTGAGGAACCTGGGACCCTGCTGCAAGGCCCTGTGCGCCCGCAGAGACTTCCACATCCGCCGGCAGCTGCTCAAGAACGACAAGGTGACGGTTACTCTCTCACCCTTTTAAAAACAGTTTTAAACCCTTTTCATATCGGGGTCCATTTTATTCTGGGTTTGAGCCACGGACCACCATTTGATGAGCTTTAGCCTCTCGCGTCATTCAAAATACGGTTGCACGGTGTATACGATTCCGCTTATTACACGTCTACCTAATTAACACTTCTTTTGCCCTGGAATTTTTCATAATAAAGGCGCTAGAGTGCCTAGCAGATGAGGCAAATTTTACTCTAAAAAAGCCCCACCATTACCCCCTAAAACTGGGAGGCATAATCGTCTGTTACTACCGTGCACTGTCACATCTAAAGACTCTAAAGTCACCACAGTGCCAAAACTACTAGTAACTGGTGTACTGACCCTGGTATTACTGTTCTTAACTGACCAGCCAACTGGCCTGACCTGAACCCCACAGAGAATCTATGTTTTATTGTCAAGAGGAATGTGTGAGACAGTAGATTCAACAATACAACTAAGTTTAAAGCTGCTATCAAAGCAAATCTGGGCTTCCATAACACCTCAACAATGCCACAGGCTTATCACCTCCATGCCACGCCCCATTGATGAAATAATTTGTTTAAAAGTAGCCCAGACCACGTATTGATTGCAAAAAGTAACATACTTTTCAGATGGTTGACATTTCTGTATTATACACATTTTTTTGGTTTGTTTTGGTCTCATAAAATATTCTAATATTTCGAGACAGGATTTCTTGATTTTCATGAGCTGTATGCCATAATCATCAAAATTAAATATTTCACTTTATGCACAATTTGAATTATATTACGGAAGAAAATCAACTTTTCCACCATATTCTAATTTTTTTAGAAGGCCCTGTAAAGCCGTAGATTCAGAGTAAATAAGGAAGATTGTTGGCCAGTAAACCAGGAAGTGAATGGCTGCGCCGCAAAACAGCTCCGGGACGGACGAGCAGGGCGTTGCCTAGCACCCGCAATCCGCGGATTTTAGCGATTGCGTTGTATATCATTTAAAAAGGACCTAAAGACGTGTCCACATGTCCGAGGCATGCTGCGGTTTTATTTGAGAGGTTGTGTGGACACGTCTTTACTTTAGCATCTAATCTGTGCTCCATGTGTAGGGTCTGACCAAGCAGTTGTACCCCAGCACTCCCGTGGTGGACAGTGACCTGCTGCAGCTGAGCATGCGTCTGTTCAGGAGGACCATGGCCGGCCAGCTGGCGGGGCAGGAGAGGGCCGACGGCGGCGACGTAGCAGCGGCGACCCCTAGCTGTAAACCCGCCGCGGTGAAGGCCGAGGTTTGCCTGTCCTGAGAGGGGAGGGTGTGGCCTCAACATAGTAAAAAGAAAAGAAAAAAAAATGCATGAAATCAAAAAAACTGATAAATCTTTTTTTGTCCTTTTTAACAGTTTAGATTTTTCCTTGTATTTAAATGATGGGAAGAAAAGAAAGCAAACGCAGTTAGTTTTTTTGTTTTGTTTTGTTTGCAGTCCGTGCTAATCTATATTTGTCTCCGTCTCTCTTTTGATTGAGTGGCGAGTGCTGTGTGCCATAGAGACTATTTCATATGTTAGCCTATGGAGGTTTACAGAGGCCTTGTATGTTGAATTAAACGAAACGTGTACAGGAAAGACATAAAACAAACCCTGAAATAATGTCTTCTGTGTGTGCATTTTATACATTTTAGATGAGCTTTGTCTATTCCCCGCTGTTCTTAACCATGTTAAAGTGCTCAATGTTTTGCTTTGTCGTGCTTTAAGTTACAAACGCGGACGTTGCATTAAAAAGGTTAGAGATGTTTCATTTCGTCCCGGTAATGGTTCTATTGCTTTTGGCTTGAAGACTATACAACTGTGGAAATGACGTGATGTCTTTGGCTTTGTCTGTTTTACACCGCTGACGTCAAAAGTATTAACGGGCCACATTTCCGCAGACTTTTGTCACAGTGACTCTAACCATATACCGAAGGCACTGAAATCCTGAAGAGACTTGAAACGAACTGATTCCACTGAGAAACGAGCACTGCCATTGCAACCATTCCTTCATTTGAATGTACTGTAGGTTGTTACACGTGTTGGGGAAGTGTTACATTCCATGTATTGTTATAATTGTTTTGAATGGTTTGGCAAAATGTCCACCAGAGATGAACTGAAAAGTGACTGATCAGCCCTCTATAGACTCTTACCACCAACCCCACCAGAGGTGAAGCACTGCTGTATGGAGAACATCCTTAACACGCACAATCCCACACTTCCCCACAAGGCACTGTAAAGAAATGTACGGTTAGGAGAAAGCCCACACAGTAGGAGGACGGAACTCTGTATCTAAAAAGAAACCCTTTGACTGTCCAGATTAACGATGTGTAAGCATGGGGACCTGACTGTACCAAGGCAATGTCCGAGAAACCAGAAACAAGCGGTTCTTGTATTAAGAGAAAGCAGGATGTCGTGCATCATGCTCGCTGTTTGTTCCGGAACACAGACTGAAGGGGAAAGACTTTATCTTCTCTTGTGTTTCACTGCATCCTACACAGACTAATTCTTAACAGATCTCTGTCACTCCGCTGCCCTGTTCAGGTGTTCAGCCAACCGTGACTTCTTTTAAAGTTAAGAGGTCTTAACGTTTTTGATGATAAAGCTGTGTTGATGCAGAGCGTTTCTCATGTACCATGAGACAGGGTTGTACCTTTTTGATTTTAAAGCTGTGTACATGTTCCATGAACGCTCCAGTTGTCTGAAGATCAAGAATTGTCGTACGTGGTGGTAAAACATTCTAGTTCTACACCTAAATTTGATGATTTCCCTTCTCTTTTTTTTTCCTTTTTTACTTTTTTTTAATTGTCAAATAAATGTCAAAAGTGAGATAGATGTCTAATCTGTTGTGAAAATAGATCTAACAAAGATGTGGACACCTGAAGGAATGGAACATCCGCCGTTTGTCTTCATGTTCGATCAAAGTCATGGCGTCGCCAGAGATCCTGCGCAGCCTCTGTGATGCAGGATTCACAGTAGATTTGATGGTAAGTGAAAAAATAACTGCCAGGTTGCACTGCAGGCTATCTTGTTCAGTGATGATGTGACTCTTACGAGAGAACAGGCTCATATAGTGATCAGTGTAGAATTATAAATGAACCTTCCTTCTAAATGCATCACGTGAAGTTTCACCCTTTGTCCAACAGGTGTCAGAAGAACACTGTTGGGCATCAAGCTAGTTGAATGACCTTTATTCTGTTGATCAAACTATACCTATTATCTTATTAAAAGATCAAACTACACACTATACCTGAATTCGAATTGCTGAAAATAGTTCCAAAATGTACCCGAGGGGGCTTTGGAATAATGCTGCTGGCGTTTCATAAGACAAACCCACTTGGAATGGGAAATTGAGGGGTTGAAATAGAATTAGTAGTTTATTATATGTATATAACTTTGTAATACTATTGATGTTTGTGCTCAACACTCTTGAAAACTCATTGTGGATTTGAGCTGATGGGCCCCTTTTTGATGTCAATCAATCAAGTCACTTTATTCAAGTGTCGGATACCAAACCAGTTTTCTATTTCGTTTTATTTTTCATGCATGTCATGTGATCTACCTGCACAGCCTTTGTGATGTACTGGTAGATCACGATCTACCTTTTGGGCACCCCTGAGCTAGACAATGAGTTAAACAATGAGGAAAACCACTGGTCCAATGATCACACTGCGCACTATCTAGTATGCTGTTTGTAACTCACTGGTTCTGAGTCTCAAATGTTTCCATGCCAAGGACCCCCAAAATGACATGCATTTGGCTGTGGACCCCCATCTGACAGGGACCCCCATCTGACAGGGACCCCCATCTGACAGGGACCCCCATTCGACATGGACCCCCATCTGAAAATGTTTTGTGCCAGGGACCCCCAGAAGAGAAGATTCTACAATGCAAGGTTGTTCAAAATCTTCCAATAGGCCTATCTCACAGCCCCCTTTCCACGCCCCCTTCCGGTAGCTAGTGGTGTCATTTAACATTAGGCATTTACACTTTTTTTCTCTGGAGAATCTAAGTACATTTCCTAATGTTAAAATGTCAAAGACCGATAATAATATGAAGAAAACACAATGGTATAACAACTCAAATAAGTAGAATAAACCTTACCTTTACAAAACGGTAGTTTGTGGCTTGTGAAAATACATCTTTTAAGTCTGTCTAAGTCTATGGACCGCAGAAAACCGCAGAAAAAATAACACCATTAGCTCCAAAAGGGGGCGGGGAAATGCTGTGAGATAGGCCTATCAAACAGAAGATGTACAAACTTGCACTTGCACTTGCACTTGCTATGACCTTATCTGATTTTTTTTAAATAGCCAATGCATAAAATATGGATGAAGTGATGAAAATGATTGTTCTGCTGTAGTAACACATTTTGCCAGAGACCCCCTGAATAGGGATGGAGCTCGATACCCGAAATAATAAGATAACAAGCTTATTGAGTACACGTCATCAATAAGCTTTGGACTTATCAAGCTTGTTATTGAGCATAGCTGCTCATGGCATCATGTTTAAACAATCAAGACACCACTTTGAGAAGTAAAAAGTAGCCTTGCCGAGCCATGAGGCCCATAGGGCAGGAGCCTATCTCCTGTTTCTGTAGCGTGAGGCAGCTTGATGTACAAGTACACCCCCTGGACATGACGCTAGTATGTCGCAGGGACTTACCCCCAATCCAACCCTTGATGCTGAGTGTCAAGCAGGGAGGCACTGGGTCCCATTTTTAGAGTCTTTGGTATGACCCGGCCAGGGATTGAACCCCAACCTCCCAGTCTCAGGGCGGACACTCTAACCACAAGGCCACTGAGCTGGTACACCACTTTGAGAACCTAGAGTTAAATGTTCACACCTACTCAGTGAGCTGTTAAATTATTATTGGATGATTGACTAAATCAAAAATGTATGCACAGGGGTAGAACTTTTATTTGATTCTTACATAAAAGTAGAAACTTGAGAGAATAGGCTAGTTTCCATTAGGACAGATTGAAAATAACTTCATACTTGACATTTAACCACTTGAACCCCAGATATCCCTAATTTGGGGGGAACATTCGCCAGAAATAGCGGATCTACAAGCTCACACAACGTGTCGCGTTTGTAGCTTGTAGATAACAGGCTTGTAGATCTGCTATTTTTTAGCAAGGAGGTTTTAAAAGTGGTTAAACTGAAGAGATATGAATGAAGTCCAAATATTGTCAAAGTATTCTGTGGCACCGCTGGGCTTGTGTCACGGCACCCACTTTGAGAACCAGCAATATAGACTGTTCTCATGTATACATGAATTAGACAACATATATTACATATTTTCCCTGACCTTATAATGAAGACAAAACAAATGGATCAAATCACACTGGTTTAATGAAACTATAGCAGATGTCCCCATGTATGAGAACGTTGAGAACTGATTTTCAGCATCACCTCACATTTTAAAGTTCTCAGTCCTGGGGACTGATTTCAGTCCTGAGGATCTCATAGGGGTCATTTAATGAGACCAGTGCAGATTTGCAAAAAAACATTTTCAGTCTTGGGATTGTTTTTGGCTTTAAGCCCTGGGTGGAGGAATGTGGCGTTTACAGACAATTTACACTTAGTGGAAAAAACAGAGTTACAAAAAATTGTGGGACAAAAATGTAAGAAGAAGATGGGGAGTGAGAGTCCCTATCTCTTTGAGACCTGGCAAAGGCCGCCGGGGCTTGGGAATCTAACCCGAGACTTGCTGTCAGGCTGCATTAGAGCCTAAGCCTGTAGTATGCACACTAGGCCATTGGCACTACCATATCTCACACAGCTCTCCTGTAGACCCCACACTGCAAGGCCCTATGCCTGGATGGAGAGCCTGTGTGAATGAGGTCTTGACTCTGTGGATGAGGCTCATGGTTGCAGTAACACTGTAGAAGGAGAGAGTGCCTGCACGGTGATCCAGGTACACCCCCACCACTCTGGAGGGGCGAGGGCCGCACACCGTGGTCTCACGTTTCTTGTGTTTCAACGTGAAGCCTAGGTCGGAGCAAATCAACCCCCAGGACTTGTCATTGGCTCCGAACAGTGACTCGGCGCCGTCCCTGGGGATGTCGTTATAACTGACTGCGATGACCACCTGACCGCTCCATTCCACCTCCCAGTAGTGCCGTTCATCAAACAGACCCTCGCTGCACAACGCCTGAGTGAACACGGTGAATCTCTGCGTGTCGGCGTGGTAGCTTTGGTACTCCTGGTCCGTGTACGTCACCTTCCTGTTCCCCGCTGACAGGGAGACCCAGTTGTGCACTGTGTTCAGGTCCAGGGACAGTCGCCGGGCGTCTGTGAGAACACACCACACAAAGACATGATCAGAATGCGAACTGGTACGCTCACCTTAAAACACGCTCACCCACATTTTTTCCTGCTGACCTCACACCGACCGCTCGGTGGGGCTCTTCTTGTATTCATTTTACAGAGAATTAGGTTAGAAATAAGTTTAGGGTTATTCATAGTTAGTGCTGGGGTTAAGTTTAGGAATAGGGTTGGGTTTTGTCACCGTTTTACTGAGGTTACGGTTAGGAATAAGGTTGGGTTTAACCTTTTAGGCATAGTTTAGTGTGTGGGTGTGTGTGTGGGTGATCAACATGTACTCACACTGAAAAAATTCTCGTCTGGTCTGAGGCTCTGGTGAAAGATCGCCTGCAGACACTGGAAATCAGAAACATCATGACACAATACTGATGAAGGACCTCAACTCATTTCACAAACTATTCCACAATCTCAGAATGCTATAGTTTGGAATTACACCTCCCGAAATCCAGAAGCTGTCATTTCCGTTCACAAAAATATATTTTAAAATACCTTTACATTTTATATTTTAATTTCCATTCTGCTAAGCAGCACATTATATTATGCTTTGATGATTTTAATTTGGATTAGGATAAATGTGACTGTAAAGACAAAACGGAAGTAGGGAAGGAGGCTTCACACCCGCTTTCTTCTTTAATCATCAAATGAGCTTCCGTGTCCCAAACTGTCTGACAGCCTGTACAACAGTAGCATGTGGATGCCACGCGAGACTAGTTCAATACTGAAACATATTGAAGCACTGGGTAAAGTATGGGCACAATGTGTTTTGTTCTGTCTACCTATGGAAACGCAGTCCTTATTCCTCATGAGTCTAGGGCATTTTAAATGAAACTAGATAAAGTGCCCCTCGGGGCACAGGTCTCCACCAGGGCAGGTCAGGTTGTGGCCTCCTGGTGGCGCCATAATAGGCCAATGTGAAAAGGGTGCCATTTCTTCTTACACATTGGATGGCAATTAGATGATTGAGGCGTTTTAAGTACAACTATTACTTTATTTTACTTCATGAGACCAGATTAATTCCCCTACAGACCTTTAGCAGCAAAGCAAGTGTTCTCTCGCCCATTGTTTATAACATGATGACTGAACAATAAAATAAACTATTCATCTCACCTGCAGATCCAGTGGAAGTGGAGGGAGACTGGAAGCTCTGGGGAGAGACAGACCAGTACAGATCAAAATATTAGTAAGTTGACCAGTAGAAATCAATACATTAGTAAATTGATCAATACATTACTACATTGCCCAGTAGAGAACAATATATTAGTATTTCCTGACCTCAATTACACCCATAAAACCTGAACTTTGAAAAATCAGTGGTTTTTTTGTGGTCTGGGATTTCCGGAATAATTAGGCTTAGAGAAGTGCTGTGATTGGCCTGTGGACTTTGACCTCATAGTCACAGTGCATTAACAGCTTTATTGCCATAATTAACATAAGTTACGGTTTACAGTTACCTTTGGAGCGTCAATGTGTCATAATTCTAGCTCCGTATCATGATTATCCGGCTAAAAATAGTCCCATTGGTTATGCAGTCTTTTAATGATATTTTTAGATGGGCAAAAAAAAAGAATTGTTAGGATATCAATATGAATCTTGATTGGTTGTTAAGATACTGAGCGATTGTAAAGTGACGAGAATTAAAAAAGAAAAAAGGTTTTACCTTATGCTGTGAGGGACCTTTTGTGTTCCCATGTGGCACAACATCACTGGACATCCCTGTTGAAAGAAAGAGGTGTATTATATACTGTATATCGTCTGTCTGGTGGAAACCTACTGTTACTTTTCAGGATTCAAATTCTAAAATAGCAGATCAGTAAAGCCCAACACACACCGTCTGTGAACGCCGCACGTAAAAACAGCCACCTCCGTTATTTTCAATGAACCTATCCCACACCGGTGGTGTCAGACGCGCGGCAATACTGTGCCGCGTCGCTGCGCACCCGATTCACAGACGGTGTGTGTTGGGCTTAAGAGTTTTGTGTGACGCTGAAGTATGATCAAGTAGGGCGTTAAATTATGAAAAAACACAGGTTAAAATTATGCAATGATATATCAGTACTACATGTGTGTGTGTGTATGTATGTATGTATATGTACACACACACACACACACGTTATCTACCCTCTCTTCACCTACCTTTGGATGCGTTTGTAAACCTCAGCACGAGATCGTTCTTGTTCATCTTCGTCAGGATGTCCACCATGATCTGAGCTTCAGTTCCAGCGTAGAACTGCATGATCAGATCAGTGGTTTTGGTCCTCGAAGCTCTCTCCAGCTGGCTCAATGGGATTCCCTTGAGACCGTTCACCTGATCAGGTTGTTGCAGAAACCACTTGAATGTCTCGAAGTCCTCTTCTCCCAGGTCCTCCAGGATGTTGAAGATACATTGCCTCATGGTTGATTCCTGGTACAAACCGAGGATGTTAACATCTCAGCTTCATTCCTCTGAACAGTTTTTACCTTGACTAGTACGTGGAAATCCTTGCTTAATTTATGGACTCCAGTCTTTAAATCTAGCGGATTTGAAACTCATCAGATAAACCTTGACTCAGATGCAATGTGAAATGGTACTACAAAGATTTATTTACAGTGCTGTAATATCATATAAAATAATTGCTTCATCACTAGTTAACCTGTAAGCCAGTGGTTCTCAAAGAGGGTGCCGTGATGGCTGTGGGCACGGGCGGTGCCGAGTCCAATTGGTCACATATTTGTCAGGCTTTGGGTCTGGTCCGGCTAGGTATTATTAATAACAGTATTATAAATAACAGTATCAGACTGTGGTTGTACTGGTCAGTTCCCATCACAACAGTATCAGACTGTGGTTGTACTGGCCAGCTCCCAGGTTTTAATGTGCGTGTGTTTCTCTATGTACAGGGCGTGAAAATGAGCGCTTGTGCTCATGCAGCTACTACCCTGGGTAAATAATTTACAAACAAAAGAAAAGGTATATATAGGTTATACCCTGTTTGGCATCACAGACGGCTGAGAAATCAAACGGCATACAGCCCACATGAAGTGTCACAGATATCCCTCATAGAAGCTGAGTTAATGATTAAAAGGAATATCCTGTTAATCATTAGACAGCGAACTATGCAAACTATAATATTGCTATGTGCTTACTGTACATTACACTTTTTTAAAGGCTTTTTTGAAGCACCCCGGACAGTTTTTTTTTAAGTGGCTTATGTATTATTTGTTTTTATCAGACAGGTTTATATCAGACAGGATATAGCACTGACGAAGGTCCTAGGACCGAAACGTTTGCTACTTTTAATTGCACCATCATTTATCAGAGATGCCACATTCCTATATGAATCCACTGAGCTAGCATACTACTCATTGGAAACACTGGTCCATGATTCTGTTTATCTTTTGGGCTGTACGATTTCCAGTCCAAAACAATTCACATACTACCAAAAATATCTATTATTTGTGAATTACTAGCCTACTCTACTTAGTCATACTACCGTGTCACATGAAAGCTCTGCGAGCTTGTAGATCTGCTATTTTTTTTTCCCCACAGTTTTGTTTATTCAAGATTTCAGGGTATACAGTAAATCAAGCAATATGACAGTATATGTGACACACCCATATGGAACATACCAAAGAGATAACATGTACATATAAATGTTGTGACCACTATATGCAAAATATTGTGGTAGCATAAAGCAATTATATAGTCCTATGCTAACAGGGAAGTGATGACAGTTACAAACCACATAACCTGAATCAAGTTTTGTAGATGCTGCTATTTAAAAAAAAAAAAAGAGGATAAGTCTTTCTGAGAAGTATTTGCTTGTGAGCTAAACAATAACTACAATAGAACACAGTTTTATTTTCTACATTTCCTGACAATTAACTTTTTTTTTATGTTTAATGGTTTTCACCCGCCCGACATGGGTGCATTCGGATGTAGGCACACTGAGCGCACAGCTGATACAAACTAATAGGCAAGTGTGCTCCCAGTGCGCATTTCCGATATAGCTTTTATTTAATATTTGGTATATATTTGACAGAAACGTGTAACTCACCTGAACAGAAGGAATAGATGAGTATAGAATGGTTTCTCATACGATGTCTCCTTCTCTTATCAACACCACACGTGGAGTTTACTTTCATTTCTGTTCTGAACTGACCGACCCACCCCACACACACACACACACACACACACACACACACAGAGACACACAGACCACCACAACTTTATCAGAACGCTGCTGTGCTGTTTGGTTCATGTAACTGTAGTTCATAATGGTGTCAGACTGTCACTAATTCACTATGTGGATTCAGAGTTACAGGGTTCTGTGCAAGCATTGTGAAAACCACAGGCCAGTCAAAGAACATGTACTTTTTTGAACATTTAAGTGATTTTAAAAGCAAGTACTTTAACTTTAACAAATTTACTTTTTCAGGCCGCCAGGAGTTTATTATCTAGCCTCTACTTTGACTCACTGAACACTAAGTCACTCAGCAGACTGCATACTTTCACTTTCTGTTGTTCTTCCGCCCATTTCTGGGAAATGGGCTGATCTGCTGTAAAGCAGGCAGACGTACACACACACACACACACACACACACACACACACACACACACACAGAGTCATGTTTTACAGACTGTGTTTACAGACAAATGTAGGATTTACTGTGTAGTGTGTACATCACAATGACACACACACACAGTCATGTTTTACAGACTGTGTTTACAGACAAATGTAGGATTTACTGTGTAGTGTGTACATCACAATGATTATAGTTACATGATAACATTTATGACAGGTTGGAACAGAGGCAGTGAATGACACTCTCAGTGGATGACTTGTTTAGAAATGGCCAGTAAAATTAGTTATGATTTTATGTAACATGATTCATATTTTTTATACAAGGGCTGACGTTCCCCCTGTGATCTTTGCCCTTTTGCAATATCTTTGAAATATTGTCCCCCAGGCCCAGGTTCTAGGAGTTTTGGTGTTCAGAAAGGTTTTTAAGCACCTTGCTTTTCGTTGGCGTTTTCACATCTTATAACATATGTTTGTGTTTTTGAGCTCCCCTGTGTATTTTCTATCCCCACAAATATGCAATTTTGAACAATCGGGATTTCTCATCATATAGGGGCTTTTATGGAAATTGCTCTCAGGAACAGCTCAACTGATTTGGTCGTATTTTGTATTAATTTTTTATGGTTTTTTTTTGTGGCTTTCGCCTTTATTTTATATTTTGTATGGAGGGACAGACAGTAGGCTGACAGGAAATGGGGAGAGAGATTGGGGGTGACATGCAGTAAAGGCTGTCGGGATCGGGAGTCTAACCCGCAGCACACTGCCAGACTGGGTTATACCAGCCAAGGTGCCTGGACCGCTGAGCCACGGCCCAGGCCTTTGGTTGTATTTTTGATGTCATCAATGTCACCCTACTATATTAAAAACTGTTTTAAACTTCTTGTTATAGCTGCTTTAACTCTTTGAGCGCCACGTGTAAGGTCAATTTTAGTCGCTTCCGTGCCACCAGAGAGCTCTTCAGCCTTAAGCCTTTATTTTGAAGAGCCACCAGCTGATTTGGTGAACTGGAAGTAACAATCAATCAGCTTTCATCAGAAGCGCTAATATAGTACTGCGAGGTCGCAGTGATTTTTTATTCAGCTCCTAAAACATCAATGTTCTGTATGACCTCAATCTGATCTAAAGATCGTCGCTAACGATAGTGTGGACGGAGGGAAAATATTCAATGACGTCACGGCAAAGTGAATTGTGAACTAAATAATAACTCGTCCAATGTCATTCTGGGCTATCTGGGACTTTTAATAATTATACTCATCCAATGTCATCCTTAGCAGAATGAGTTAAATTAATATGTACATCCAAATTAAATGTCATTCAGCATAATTTGAGTAGCATAGACATAATTTTAAAAAATGAATTTACCCCTGTGTCATTCATTTTACCCACAAAAGAATGAGAAAGAATAATACTTAAATTTCTTTGCTAAATTACACATTCACAGTTTTTAACCATTGGCAAATCACCAACATGTATGATATATTTTAGACCTGGGTAAATTTGCTTTTTTATAACAGTCTTTTGTGTAAAATAATGTTTTCTACTTTCCCCATGTGCTTCTCAACTTCACAGCCAGGTGTAAATGATGGATTCTTACTAGATGTAAGGTCACATGACAACACAGTATCTAGTTTTCTAGATAAATGGGGTGGTTCAACTTACCCCATTCTCCCTATATAATAATCTGTGAAAATACCTGATCTGCAACCTCACAACATGTAATGGTACAACATTATGTTAGCGTGTCAACTTTCAGCCTGATTTCAAAAGGTCTATTCTGTATATTGAGATCAGATTGCAAAACGCAGCTGCAGATCTGCTACTTTTGATGCTTTTGTGTGACGCTGTAGTATGATCAAGGAGAGAATTAATTTACGGACAAACACAAAAAGTTAAAATATGGAGATAGATAGATATGTAGTTATACGGACAGAGGCACGTACTGTCCATAGGTATGTAGTATGTACCAATACGGACTGGTGGGCGCCGGGCGGACAGGTTTCATGACATTCCAGGCAGTGTTTTTTACATTTTTGTGAAAAACCATTTAAGTGTCTGGTGTGCATGCGTGCGTGTGTGTGTGCGTGCATGCGTGTATAAAGCCTAATGGTAGGTTTTACATTCCCTCAGTAAACCATGAGTCTCTCTTCAATAGCAGTGGTGTTGCTGTTGCTCTGTGGAGCCCAGCATGGAGGAGCCCAACGGAACAACTTTTATGGGACTGTCTTAACCTTTAACCCAAAGGACACATACGCAAATGGATCTATGGCTGTAGGTACTGGTTCTGTTATTATTATGTTAAATGTTAAATATCTATTGATTAACATTTTGTCTTGTATTCTGTGATGAAACTCACTCATACGAATTCCATGTTTTCTGATCCATGTTCTAGTAGTATATAATTCTTCTCGTTGTTTTTTATTGCTTCTTCTCAATGTTTGAAACATTCCATTGCACTCTTTGCAATTGTTTTCTTTATTTTATTTTATTTTTATTTTTGAACATTATGCACCTTTTAAAGATAGGGTTTTAAAGTGATTCACAATTGGAAAATATGTAATTGAGAAAGACATATGAATGGTAAAGGCCACTTTGAAAGACTGAATCTTTCAAAGTCCCTTATCCCTAAACCAACCCCTAAACTTATTTGCCATTTTTTACTATTTAAAAACATTTTAAAATAGTTCAGCTGATCTACAAGCTCACAATGAGTTGGTGTAGATTGTTGTTATGATGTAATTTTTTGCCAGTCACGTCTATGGACTTTAATGTTTGTTTAGGGAAGTAAATACATCTTGTAATAAATGTCATTGAGGGGGCACAAAACAGCGCTCGAGCGCTGGTCATGCAGCGAAGTGAGGGGGGCACTCTAATCATCGTACATCATCATCAAGAATGGTGTTCGCTTATTGGCCAAGAGTTCCCACCGACATACCCAGCCGATTTGCTCAGACATATGACGTGCATTTTCCATTCATTGTCAATGGCATTTTTAATGTTTGTTCAGACAACACAAACATTAAACACTAGCTGTTTATAGGAGGGGTTGGTGCCCTAAAATTATTTAAGATCATTAAAGCTGGACTGTTGCCTTTCATTCACTGAAGTGAATGAAACTGAAGTGAATTAAGGCAGTATTCTCATAGGCAGTATTCTCGCAAAATTATAATTAGTTTGTTACTGCCTTCTACTTGGCGACTGGCTCAGGAGGTAGAGCAGGTCGTCCAATGATCCATGGGTCGGCGGTTCGAATCCCGGCTCCTCCTGTCTACATGTCGAAGTGTCCTTGGGCAAGACACTGAACCCCAAATTGCGGTTCGCCATAGTTCGGCCGGTTCTCGAGATACGTGAACTACAGTATACATTTTATGTCTCTGTCCTATAATTACAGGTGGTTCTGCGCTACAAGACAGCCTTCACGTCATGCACAGATTCAGTCACATGGCAGTGTTCGTATGCTACATCTCCATCGTATTGCGGCAGTGAGACCCTACTGGAGGTGAACACGGTGCAGAACACCACAGAGTGGTGTCAACGAGAAGGAATCATGACTCGACTGGTTCCCAGCAACGATTACTTGGAGATGTAGTGAGTGATGAGGGATTCACTGTGACACAACAAAATCAATAAGACTTTTTAGACAGAAGTTAATTGAATTGGTGTTTAATTCTCTCACAGTTTAAATAGTGCATACTGGATACATAACAGCAATAACAATGGGAGAATGTTTGCTGACACGGTGGTTGACCTCAGGACCAGATCTGACACTGGGAAAGCCAACAGGTCTCCTCAGACCACCATCATACCTTCACTACGGTAACAATTACACTGCTGTTTTGTTCTTACACTAACTAGGACTCATGAGTGAAGGAGTTCAAGGGGCAGCTGCTTCTTAAAGGCAATGGAACACGACAATCAGATTAGTTTAACTATAACCATAAATTGGTATAAAGCCTAAAACATACACACACATCTCCGAAGCACCGCCACATCGAAACGAAAGACCCCACCCCATTTCGAACACCTGCCACTCCGAAACCCTGACATAATTTCCTCCTTTTATAAAATAAAACTTTACCTCTGTCTTGAATGTCTCCAAGTTTTGTGTATCATTTTTCAATTATGATTTGATTACCACACCAATGCTACATGTTGAAATGTAACTGTCGGATCAGCGCGCATGCATGCGTCAAAGAGACACATTGTATAACTGCCAAAAATACCTGTATTTCTGTATACTACTAATACTATTTCTACAAATAAAGAAGTGGAGAAGAAACTGATAATGTAATTTCACTCGTTTTCTTAGTTTTTCCTTCCGTCTCTTTTTGTCTCTCAGAGTTCCTTCTAACTGTGCGAGAAACTTCAACCTGTTAGCATTTGACCCAGATGAAGACCAGGTTAAATGTAATGTTTTCACATTTCCAGACACACTTTCGACTCCTTTTCTCAACGTTTCAGACGTGAGTTAAATGTTTTTATTTTGTAGGACAGATACAGTAATAAGAAAAACAAGAGCTTTTCTCATTCAAATGCCTTATTCCTATTCTCTCTTCTTGCAGAATTGCACTTTGTCATTTACTGCGACCAACAGCGGTAATGAAGGTACCTATGTGGTCATGTTGTATATGGAGGACTTTGCCAACCAGAATATCACCCTCACAGTGGGCTCAGGATTTCAGATCAGTAGAAGTACCAGTGATATTCTCAGCAAAATACCTCTACAGTTTGTTGTCAAAGGTGCACAGCAAAATCCTCAGTTCATATAAAAATAGACCCTTGCACTGCAGGTGTATTTTCTTAGGGGTTCCTGACTACTCAACCAATAATCTAACATATGATATAACTGTAAAGCCATAACAATAGTTATATTTCCCCTTTGTGTTCAGTGGATGGAACAGTACCCAGCTGTACAGAGGGACAGTATCTACCCAGGTTCCTGCCTCCCACCCCGGCTAACAGGGCACAGCTCTACACCCGTGTTGGTCACACACTGGAAATCACCATCAACACAGAGGCAACACGCACCACGTGAGAAAAAGACAACAAGACTGAGGCCTCTAGTCTGAGAGTAGTAAACTGTAGCACTCAGCCCTATAACTACACAGCACCATGTTATCCCACAGTTCCACATTGGCTCTAACATCATTGCTAATTTGCTGAGATTCCCAAGTAGCCTCATTTGAAACAAATTTGTCTTTGTGGGTGTTACTGATGTGGGTGTGTACGAAATATTCCACTACTAGGCTACTAATATGACAGCCATACTGTGTCTATCTCATTCTGATCTCTAGTCAAACAGGAATCTATATTAACTTCACAGGATTTATTTCTGACACGCCATAACTTTAATCCTAACCCTGGATAGGTTGCTGTAACATTTCTTGCAGGAGTTCATGGAAGGGATAATGAACATTGTTCATAGCATATAGCAAATAGCAACAAAACAAATAGCAACAAAAAAATGACAAAACAATGTAATTAATTAATTGTATTGCTTACTGTAAAGGGAAAACAAATCAATTCGATTATGCCAGGTCTGTTGATCAATTATGAATTAAGAAGATTGTTTGCCTGTTGCTCTCCTCAAATTTTTGGATATTAATTAATATGTACCAAATTAAGTCATTTGAGTTGTCCCTTGTAGTACGGTTTTCTGAACATGACATATTAATTCATTAGTAATTCATTAGTTGGTGTTTTAGTAATTATTAATTCATTTTTTGGTGTTTTGTTGTTCTAGAATCTATGGTGTCTCCAATGTTTCTGAAGGACTGCAGATGTTAAATACTTTCAAACCATGTTCTCTTCTTCTGGTGGTGTTAGTGTCTCTGAGCTGTTGTTCAGTGGACCCCACAACATGAACCTGAGTGGATCAGCACAGGGACAGTTCATCCTGAGATGGACGCCATCACAGTCAGAGGATGGAGAACATCACCCTGTCTGCTTTGTTGCTCAGGCCAACAGGTCAGCATCCATTTAAATTATGTCTGTCTGTTTATATAACCTTTACTACTATTTACGGTATCAGAAAATCAGTTATTTGTTTTATTTTGTTTTTTAGTTCTCTATTTTCTCTATTTCGATAAAACAATCTTGTTTTCTCGCAACTGTCGTAACGCCAAACATAATTCCAGAATTACCATTAAGGTAAAACAAACATATTTGTTTTCTCAGCGTGGCCACATATCAGTCGGAGCTTCGCTGTGTCATTATCAGTGTCTCAAATGGTGGGTGAACCTATACCTGTTTCCAACTGCACCATATTTCACATTCCATCATCATTCCGTGATGATGTGGTTTGAGGAGGTTCAAAGCAAATGTGTCATCTTTTTGTTCTCCACCTGCAGCAACTACATCCATGACTGCAACTACAAAACCAACAGTCACAATTATTGTACTGCCCACATCAGAAGTCTCAATTAGCTACACCCCTGGGTCTCGTAAGTGTGATGCAATTATGATTATTCCTTTTTTAATCACTGTTGTAACTTACATTCTCATGTAATGAATGAATGTCCATTCATTGTATGTAACCAATGAGATCAGATCAAGTAACGGTTCTTTAGTTAGAACCTTGGATTGTATACTGTAGGTAACTGGTTGTGACATAATGGAGGATGGTCCTCCATTGCAAGTTCCTTGAGGAAGAAAAAGAAAAAAGAAAAAAGAAAAAACGCTCCCAGGTGGTTCTGCTCAGAACAACATCACACTGTACCTGTCAGTATTCTAATGCTGGGATATCTTTCCTGTAGGTGGCAGCAGTGGCCTGAGAGTGGCGATCTCCTCAAAGACTCCTTTGACAAAAGAAGACATCAGGACAATAGTGCTGCCAAAGGTAATACTACTACTACTAATATTAATAATAATCTAATCTAAAGAGATTGCGTCCTCAGAATGCGTCATCAGACGCTGTGATTGGCTGTGAATCGCATAACTAGTGTCATGAGCCAAGTGGCAGAGAGGGGGAGAGCGAGAGTACACAGTACAGTACAGTACAGCAGTACAGTACAGTACAGTACAGAATAGTAGTAGTAGTGTGTGATTTAGTGTTTGATTGATTGATTTAGTGTTTGATCGGACAGCAAGTCCATGTTTTAATAATAAAGAGAGTTGCGATGACACGGCGTAGCTGCGCTGTGTGTGTGTGCGTGCGTGCGTGCCTGCATGCGTGCCTTCCTGTTACAGTGCATATCATGTCAGATTGGGGTAATGGATAATGGGTCGGTCTATTGTGTGATGTGAGAAAGTTGATTCTAATTGATTTTCAAGGATTTGCGAGTATGTTGTTTGTCAATCCTGTAACACGTGAAATCAAAGTGATTGTGATGTATCTGACACGTGAACAAACTGCTTTGAGAAGCCATAGGTGAATGCAAGTAAGATTTCAAAAAAGAAGCATACATAGTACAAATAAACAGTCCAAGTGTGTGTGTGTGTGTGTGTGTGTGTGTGTGTGTGTGTGTGTGTGTGTGTGTGTGTGTGTGTGTGTGTGTGTGTGTGTGTGTGTGTGTGTGTGTGTGTGTGTGTGTGTGTGTGTGTGTGCGTGTGCGTGCGTGCGTGCGTGAGATATTTTACACATGTCAGTCAACATAATAGGCCTAGCGGTAGGTAAAACTATTTCTCCAGCTTGACTTGCTGGCTTTGGATCGCCTCGGGCAGAGGCCCCGATCTAGGGGTTGCTCTGGTGCCAGAGGTTCGGCAGGTTCAGCAGCCTTGGCCTTGACCTTGGGGTCCCCCAGAATTAAGTTACTAATGTTGCTCTGGAAAGGGAAGTCTGGAGCTCTCTGCTGGAGCTGTTGCCCCCGCTACCTGACTACGGATAAGCGGTTGAAGATAGATGGATGGATGGATGGACTTGTTTCAAACTATGCAAAAACTTCCTCACTTGTTATCACTTAACACTGTTCTTTCATTTGCAGCTTAAAGAGGAACTGGTCAAACGTGGGCTGCCAGCAGACATCATACTGAAGCTGATAAACGTTCAGGAGGAGTGACAACTTCAGCTACAGTGCCCCATTCTGGTGGACCTCTATAGTGTTGTCTCCTTGTATGCCTACATCAATGGAGCTTGGAGACAACTTGTTTTTCTACAGAAAATATATAATGTTATGTTATGTTTTACAACATTTGAACATTTAAAGTATTTTCATGGTCATTCAAAAGTTTTGTGTATATCCGTTTATTGTAACATCTCTGACTTTTTTTGGGGGGGGGGTTACTGCCTTTATTTTGATAGTGTACAGTAAGCTAACAGGAAATGGTAGGAGAGATGGGGAGTCCGAGTGACACGCAGCAAAGGTCGTTGCGATCAGGAGTCGAACCTGTGACATGCTGTCTGGCTGGATTTGCAGCCTATAGGTGCCCGGACCACTAGGCCGGCCTGGGCCATCTAATACTGGCTTTAATAAAAAACACATTTTGTGTATATCCGGCATCCGCATATTTTATTATCTCTGCTGACTTAATAAAATAAACATTTGTGTATACAGTATACATCTGTTACCACGACAACGGACAGCGCGGATAGTGATGCCACACTGACGTCGCCAGGGCGACGGTCAGCTCGGCAGTGACATCAGGTCACATGTATATATAAGGGCTTGGGTGGGGCAGCAGAGCTCTTTGTGTGGAATATAAGTTAGCTGACCGCAGCCCTGAAACGTACGGAGCCAGAAGCCTCATTCAGATCTGATTCCTCACCCTTTGAGAGATACACGTTGAGCCCTGTTGTATTTCTAGCCCTTTCCGCAGTAGAATTCAGTCCTCCCAGAGAAGCTTAGAAGGTGCTCTAGTGACAGCTGAGCTCAATCAGAGAGCCCGCCGTTACAATATCCGTATATTGTGTTATCTCCAGTGGTGGGAAGCAAGTACACTTTTGAGGTATTTGTACTTGAGTATTTCCAATTTCCAATAATGTTACGTCTAAATATTGTACTTTCACTCCACTATACGATTATTTGAAAACTTAGTAGTGACTTTGTAGATTTTGATTATTATTACAAAACACATTAATTCAGCCCTATATATTTTGTAGCTATTTTCTAAAATATTTGTATACATTTGAAAACTTGAAATGGGACATTCTGAATACGTTTTACTTTTGGTACTTTAAGTACATTATGTTGCTACTAATACTTTTACTACATTTTGAATTCTGAACTTTTACTTGTAATGTAGCTCTACATTGCAGTATTGATACTACTTTTTCCACCGATTATCTCTACTGACTTTAAAATAAACATTTGTGTATATCCGTATATTGTATTATCTCTGTATTGTATTATCTGTGAATGGTGCTATATTATTATTATTGTTATTATTATTATTACATGGTAATGATCATCATCAGGTAGTGCTACTATTATTGTTTATGATTATTAGTCTCTTATTCACATGACAGTTATAATTCTACTACAGAAATACATTTCTCTGTGTAGGTAGGCTATTGCACATTTAACCATTTTTGCTTCACCCTAAAAGAGACCGAAAAATCCGTAAAGTTTACACAAAGTACAGTATCATAAGCATAACCCAGAGCCTTAGATATAGACAGAGTTACGCAAACTGCGTTCACTTCATAGACTTCTGGACCAGAAGGCAGAAATGCATTGGACTCAGGCAACAGCCCAGCTTTAATGATCTTTTTTAGTAATAGTACAACATAAACATTAAAGAGACTTTAGTTGTTACTGTACACTACTTTAAAACAGTTGTCATGTTGCACACATGCTTATAGCTCTTATTTGCGCCGCCCTCGTTGAAAACAATATTTCCAACTCCAGCTTGACTCAGTTCGGGCTGCATGAACAGCGCTCGAGCGCTCGGTTTCTGCCCCCTCAATATCGCAACTCTTCTATTATATGGCTCTGGCATAACCCAGGTTCGTTACCCTTACTCATTTGTTCCCACCCGGACTACATATGGAGGCGGACTCACATCCTTTACCCACAATGCAACGTCCGTTGCCATTCCTTTCGAACTTCCGCCTCTGCTCTGAGTCGCGGTGAGTAGAATTACAGCGATGTTTGTTTGATTCAATCTAATGTCATCTTCTCACCTTTAGAGCATAAAGCAACTCTTAAACGATCTAGTATCATTCAACAGGGTTTAGTTGACGTCCCCGTGCGGGTTTGGACCTCAAGATGGATGTTTTTAATACTGAGATTGGACGATGAATCCTCCTCGGTGTTTGTCATGCTTAAACAGTAGAACACAGACCCACAAGCCCGGCTAACCAAATCAAAGTAGCGTTCAATCCAAAACAATGTATTAACGTATTCATGTAGAAAACGTGATACTATTTCGTTTCTTTACATTACATGTCAAGTACACTTGTTTGTTTTGACAGTTCATAGCAAAGCTTGCCGAGTTGTCAACACTATTCGCTAGCTTGTTTGTTAGCATCATCTACCTGAATGCAAAGTGATAATTTGATACCCGAGAAAGATATACTCTGGTGTTCTATATGACATTTAATGCAGAAATGCATGCAGAATAAAAGTAAGCAGAGCTGTGAAATAATTGTAGCTTCTGAGATGTAGTGGATGATAAATGAAGAACATCATTAAATATGTTAAGGGTCAATTAAATTGGACAAATCAGTGTATTTCTCAACACCTGTCTTTGTCCAACAGGATACTTTGTAATTTAGCAATGAGGTAAACTGCACTATTATCCATTTTAGTATTTTATTAAAATCATTAGAATCAGTCTAGTTCTAAAGATGGAGGTTTTAATGTTAATGTAGCGCAGTGCTTAAAGTTTTTAGTTTGAAGGACTCCAATCTAAGGACATGGTTTGGTCCAGACTTCCTTCACTGTATGCACTGTGAAACCCTAATCAAAACAGGCTTTTTGTACGTTCTCTACTAGTTTACACCAAATATCTGAGCTGGAAAGGGCTGGTCTAAAAGCTCATCACAACACATTGTGATACGCTATGAGCTTGTAAATTTTCATGTGGTGTCGCTGATCATTGTTGACTGTACTCATGTTCAGTTTGTTTCCAGACTGTGTAGGCTCATGTTCAGTTTGTGTTTTTCCAGATGGCCCCAACTAAGAAAGGAGAGAAGAAGAAGGGTCGCTCTGCCATCAATGAGGTGGTGACCAGGGAATACACCATCAATGTTCACAAGCGCATCCATGGAGTGTGAGTACTTTACACACAGTCACACACACACACACACACACACACAAGAGTAGGATGCACAATTGGACATCCATGGAGTGTTGGTACTTTCCACACTAGAGTAGGACGTCTAGTGATCGATCATGCCTTCTGCTAGTGGTTGTGTGGATAGGTTTGCTTTGATACTTGAAAATACATGTTTTTTGATGGAGTATAGTGGCTCGATTTTAGGACACATTGTTGGTCATGATTTAACCCATTAAGACCTGTGGGGTCTATTTTCGAAATCAAAGACGCCCTGAGGAAATTTCACAAAGAACGACCTCGAGATCGTGGAAGTCAGGCTAGGAGGCTCAAAGTAAGTCCTTATTGGAAGTGCCACAGATTCTTCTTTATTAGGGATTCTGAGATGGATGTCCCCTCCATTTCTTGAACATGCATGTGGTCACTCAGTACTCATGTGTGTAATGTACGGAGGTAGATCAAAGCCAATGCTATGTCTTCGGTACCGGTGTGTGTTATCGTCTGCCGGTCCTATCCTCAATCGCTGGCACATCCTCAACCTGATTCCTACTTGGGACGGCAATGTATGCACGTGTGGGGGGGGGATAGTTCTCAAGTATTGAGAAACTAATGGAACCATATTTAAATAAAGCCCAACATATGATTTGACATTTATTTTTCAAATTATCAAACATTGATACTGATAGAAATGTCTTGCTGAATCTCTAGTATAGTTGTTGAAAACTAATATTTGCCATCAGTTGTGAGGGACATTTGTGTGATTCACATAATTAGAGTTTAAATAAGGGTATCTTGATCACATTGAGCCAGACTAACATCCATTCCTGGCTGTATTTGTCCGATCTCATGTCTTTCCCCCACCGTCCTGTCTCTCCATACAGGAGCTTCAAGAGGCGAGCCCCCCGTGCCATCAAAGAGATCCGCAACTTCGCCGTGAAGGAGATGGGAACCCCCGATGTCCGCATCGACACTCGTCTCAACAAGGCGGTGTGGAGCAAAGGCGTCAGGTGATGAGACGGGACAACCTGTTGTCTATTGCAAACTATTTTGTCTCAGGTCACCCCTGTAAATAACGTAATCATCCACGGGCACCCCTGAATTACACAAACTTATGTCATATTACGCTACATAAATATGTGAAAAGTTCCCTCTAAGATCCAGTACGTCACAAGGAAAACTTGAGAGAATATCTGTTTTCCATTGGGACAGAACCTTTTTTATTTGGCCTTTTACCACTTGAACGCCAGCATCCCTATTCTGGGGGGAATATTCACCAAAAATAGACTATATACAAGCTCAAAACACCTCACGTGTTGTGAGGTTGAAACCTAATTCTTTGAAAATTCTTCATGAAGTCTTGGCATTTATTCTGTGATGTTGTGAGCTTTTATACATTTCCAGTTCATTCCTGCCCAGTTCTAACCCATGCATTGAATGTAGATCAGATCAAACTTTATTTCTATAGACGTAACCAGACTTCTCAGTAGGTGGATATCTGATCGTCTGGCTGGCAACCAGGCTGCTCAGCTTCAAGCCGCTAACGCTAAACGTTGTTGTCTTTGTACAGGAACGTGCCGTACAGGATCCGCGTGCGTCTCTCCAGGAAGCGCAATGAGGACGAGGATTCCCCCAACAAACTGTACACCCTGGTCACATACGTTCCTGTCACAACGTGCAAAGGTCAGCACATTCTAAACCTCTTTACAACTGGACACACAGCGTCTTAAAACATTGAAAGCGTCTGTGTCAACGATTTTGGCAAAAATAACAGATATACAAGCTCACAGCGTGCCACAAGCTTGTACATCTATTGTTTTACAAAATATTTTGAAAATTCTTTAAAGTTTGAAAACTACTGATTTAGCAGGCATTTATAGAATTGGATGGATGGCTATGGGTCTCCTTGGCACTGTATGTATTGTGCCCGCTGCTGCTAACGGTGAGGCTGGTTGAATGCAGAGACGTTTACGTCTGTACAAATGCACTGTATCAAAATATTCCAGCAGTGATTAATTATACAAGGACACCATGTATAATACCTTGTGTAATGTATACGGTCTACAGACATTTGCCTTTTCATAGTCCCTTCGGGTTATGGCTGATCAGTTTCAGTGGCTACATACTAATTCCTACACGGGTTGTGCTTATAACCATGCAAGTTAAGTTTACTGAGGTTGAGGTTAGGTATAGTTTTACTGAGGTTAGGTTTAGGTATAGTTTTACTGAGGTTAAAGTTAGGCGGTCAATCACAGCGCGTCGACTGCACAACCCGTGTAGGCTTTGGTATGTCGCGTTTCAGTGCAGTCTTGATTAATTTCTTAACTTTGGTCATTTGTAAAAGCACTTTGTTGTCAAATGCAAGGAATTCATTGTCAGGACACCCAATTGTGCACATTACTTAGCAATACTTTCCTATTTTGTGAGAAATTGCAATTTACAATCACCCAAAGCTGGCTGTATTTTGCCCAAATCTAGTGCAGTAGTGCCTGTCGACTTGAAACTGTTAACTACTGGAGTCGTGCTTTGAGTGACATGAACGCTGAGGTCCTCTGTAGCATTTTCACCTGCCTGGACGTGTTGGGTTAACTTGGGTACCCTTTGTGTAGGGATGGATTAAAGTTCTCAGTCAAATGACTGATTTCAGCCATTTGGATTCCATAGAAGTTGGCATGTCTTCCGTCATCGAAAATACACACACGTTGTAAGCTTGTTTATTAGTTTTAAGATTAGAATATTTGATGTGGTCAAAGTGGCAATGTAATGTTCATCTGGTTGCCATGGTATGGCTACCAAAACATCCACATCTGACATTGTTGATGAAACAGTGCTAGTGTGAGGGGTTCTTTCACACTTGTTTCACAAGTGGCAGAGTATGTTTTTAATCCTTGTGTTGTCTTGCTCCGTCTGGAATTAACCCCTGTATACTTTCTGTCAAATAGCTAACATACAAGCTCTCAACATGACATGTTGCAACGCATTGTGAGCATGTAGATCATCTATTTTCACCTGCTATGACAATAATGACATGCATAGAATAGGGATCCTAGGGTTCATGTCGTTACTAGGACTTTGATTTAATATGAATCTTCTCCTTTACCTCAACAGGTCTCCAAACAGTCAACGTTGATGAGAACTAGAAGTCTCCACGCTGCAGAAAAAGAAAAAGTTTCAAAAGGAGCAGTTAAATGTTAATTATCCACTCTGCATGTTTCATTTCAACCTTCAATGGGATCTTTGTGTTCTGTAAGTTCTCTGCAAGTGGAATAAAACTTTTGAAAGGATCCGTTATGTCATTATTTCAGTGTTTGATCCAAAGGTGATGTTTCTTTCCACTCATTAATGAAGTTGATATTTCATTATGTATACTTTGGTGCGTGCCAGATGTGTACTTTGGTGCACACTGCATGCCATTATTACATAAATGTTTTGTGAAGAGGGAGAATCAGATCTCACACCTAAGAGAATCTGGGCATTAGAAAAAAGGTAGTTCAAGAAACACGATCTTGTCTTGATTTCTTTTGACAGGTGGAAACCTCATGTTCAAAACTGTTCCCTTTTGGGATTTAAAACTTTTCAGTACTCAAATTTAAAAATGGCAAAAGTAGCAGATCTAAAGCTCTGCCGTTGATAAAAATAAATAATATATATATATATGGAGAGGTTTCTTCCTGACAACGATATGCAGAAATATATATATGCCTAAATCAAAATGGTGACCCTTAAAGCTTGAGAGCTGCATGTTAAATACTACCTCCCCAGGAAGTGAGGTAACAAGCAATGGTGGGAATAACTTTTCTTTGAATGTCCTTTTCAACTCTGTTGCTCTTTGACAGCATTGTTTGCCAACATTTGCATTATAACCCAAATTGAACCATAGCCATCAAATCTAGAACTTGTTTTAGTGACTGTTGGGATGCTGTCCTAGCCACACTGTTTGAGGAACAAACATCCTACAAGTAACTAAGTGCATTTGCTTGAGTACAATTTTGAGGTATTTGTACTTGAATATTTCCAATTTCCTTTACTTTTACTTCTACTCTACATCTCAGATCCACCTACTGTAACAGACTAAATGACTAATTTTTTTTTTTTTTAAGAATCCGTATGGGGTCTGAAATTTCTTTTCAAATGGGATTCTCGTGCCAATTGTGGGGTCCTTGATCTGATTGTCTTTAATGGACACAATCTCAGCCATGATTGAAAGGGGGAAAAAACAGCTTTATAGTATTTCAATATGCAAAATTGTACACTTTTAATGTCCAGTATTCACTATTTAATTTTGAATGTGTTTGCTGCACATGCTCCATTGTAGTTTGTGTAGCCACAGCGCTCGGACGCTAGGGGGCGCCGGTGGATTTATTTGGTAGTAAATGAAGCGTACTTAATCTACACCCATGATCAGTGTTGCCATGTCTTGTAAATAATGGTCAACAACTGCATGGTTGCGGGGTGCGTTTTCTTTGCCTTAAGTTATTTCTAAAGTGTAGTTTATTTGGGCTTGCTTCTAAAGTATAGTTGCTCATTTGGGATTGTTTCTAAAGTGTAGTTGCTCTCACATTTTATCTCACAAATCACATTAGATTAATGGTCCAAGGACTTTACATCTATAACTATTTGGTTGTTGAAAATAAATACCGGTAGCCGATCTACAAGATCACAACGTCAACGCGTCGCATGAAAAATGATTTGCCGATATACAAGCTCACAACATGTGAAGACTCGTGATGAGCTTGTAGATCGGCTATTTTAAATGTATTTTTATGCATTAGATTTTTTTTTTTTTTACAGAAATCTGGTTTGGGGGGTCCCGTCCCTGACTCCCTGGCACAAAATAGCTTGTATTCATAGACCTGGTTGCTTATCTCTCTCACATAGTCTGGCAACACTGCTTTATACGCCCATGATGCTGCTGGTCGCAGGCTATTGAGGCTAACAGGCTAACAACAGATATGGTGATGACCCCACACCATCATTATTTACTTCGCTGTTCTGAGTCTACATGAAGAGGTGAGTTACACACACACACGCACACGCACGCGCGCGCACACACACACACACACACACACACACACACACACACACACACACACACACACACACAGCTAGCTAGTAGCCACACCTGTGTGTGTGTGTGTGTCTTTTCTGTTACATATTGGGTTCTCAAACTTTTTATCTTCCAAGTACCACCGGTTCTATTACAGACCTGTTTGGGGTCCAGTTTGGAACGGTATGGAACCCCGAGGGTCCCCAGACCAGACCCCACTTTGATTAAATATTATTTATTGGATAGGATATTAGTAAAAAGTGGCCTTAACCCTAATATATAATATTATATAACCAAACTGCTTCATCTAGCTAGAAGGTAGAAGCTAAAGCTAACTAGCTACTAGGTGGAGATGTTGTGTTTCTATGTCAGTGGTTCTCACAACCTTTTCATGTCAAGGACCTGCAGAATGTCTATTTGGCTGAGGACCCTCAGAATGATGTGTATTAGCCTAAACAATGTGTCGTGCCAGGGACCCCCCGAAGCAAAGATTTGAGTTAAAAATGTCCACTAAAATATTCATATCTGCAATTTTTTAATAGCCAAAGTATAAAAACAATGGTTAACTTAACATGGTTAAAATAACTGATGCTCCCCAAATGGTAAATGGTGCATGGTGCATTTATATAGCGCCTTTATCCAAAGCGCTTTACATAGATTGTGCATTACATTCACCCATTCACACACCCATTCATACACCGATGGCGGCGGAAACCATGTAAGGCACCAACCAGCACATCAGGAGCAATTAGGGGTTCAGTGTCTTGCTCAAGGACACTTCGATACTAACTCTGGGGGAGCCCGGGTTCGAACTGGCAACCTTGCGGTTGCCATCCGGCCACTCTACCCCTGAGTCACTGCAGCCCCACTTTGAGAACCAGTAGGCTACATGAGAACAACAAAGCAACATGTTATTATATTGTTATGCACTGCTTTGTTTAAGAATTATTAATGTAATATACATTCACTCACTCTGGACAATAGACTTACTCACTCAAGATCATCAGACTTACCACACACACACTTTCTGATATGAACAATTAGGCCATCACATGGCTAGCACTTTCAATATCACATGACACTGATCATCCCCTGTATCACTTTTTCACCCTCATGCCATCAGGACAAAGATACAGAACCTTACCATGGAAAAAAGTCAGTTTTAGTAGGAGTTTTGTCCTCTCAGCCATCGCAGCATTAAACAAACTGCCCCACCGATAGGATGGTTCTGTACACAGTGGGGACCTGAGGTTTTTGTATTGTCTTTGTGTAATGTTTTCTGTACTATGTGTTATTTTGTGGGTGTTGAACATACCTGTGAAGATGAATATCCTTCGGGACAATAAAGATTATTATTATTACATGTGAACAACACATCTACATGTTATGTAGAACAGTGCTTTGTTTATGAATTATTTATCTATCTATAAATGCACCAAGTTTCTGTGTGTACGTATGTGTGTCTGTCTGTAATTCACGTCACTCGAGAACTGTTCGCCTCACGGCTTACAAATTTGACACACGCGTTCCACACCACCACAGGGAGTGCAGTGCCCGGTGTCGAGTCTGTCGGATACATTGTCCAGAAGCAGCACATAAGCCTCTGCCCGGGCTCTGGACAGGGCCAAAATGATATCTCCATATATGGAGCTGGCCTGTTCTGACATCACACTGACACAAAAGCCTCTGCCCAAATTAGCCAATTGATCATACCTGATCACCCCCAGAACTCCATATATGGAGCTGGCCTGTTCTGACATCACATAATGTTCTGACATCACATAATGTTCTGACATCACATAATGTTCTGACATCCAGAAAACTAATACAGACACACACATAATAATGCATATAACATTGCATAACTGTGTGTCATCAATCTATAAATGCGCCAGAACTAGCACAAAAGCCTCTGCCCGGGCCCTGGACCTGGTCATCGCTATATCTCCATATATGGAGCTGGCCTGTTCTGACATCACAACACTTCATATTTGGGCATGCCTGACACAGAACTCCATACATAGGAATAAAGGGACACAGAGATACAGATACTCAACTTCATATTTTTAAAAACACAGCAATACTGCCTCATCAAAGTTGGTGGTGTGACTTTATGTATTGTCAATTACTTGCATGAGAGGGGGAGAGGTGGTGGAGTTAGTTGCTTAAGCTGACAGTTTGAAGGTCCAATGGAGGTTTTGTCCAAAGCGTTTTTACTACTTTCCATTGGTTAAATATTTTACAACTAAATATATACAACACGCAGACGTAAAGGGTGCTCTATAATCTATAATAGCACTGATTTATGCAAAAAATAAGAAATAGTAATAATCAAAAACCTCACAAATGGACTTAGGTGATTTCCCCTCGACAGCAACGATATATAGGTTACTAGGTTCAGGTTGTTAATAGCTCTATGTTCCTAGGTGGTTCCTATATCTTATGTTCTTTTTCTAGGTGGCTCCTCCTATGTGTTAGTACTTTTGCCACAATAAGAGTGACATGTAATGTTCGTATGGTCCCATCCCTACCCAGCCTATGTTTATTGTTTATGTTGCAGGGTCTCCATGGCAGCAGGCTGATGTTTAGCACCATGCGGCACCACTGGCTGCTGTTGGGGGCGTGTGGATGGGTGCTGCTCATCCTCATGTTCGCCAGCAAGTTCATCAACTTCAGAGCTGCAGATAGTAAGTCAAGTTCATCAACTTCAGAGCTGCAGATAGTAAGTCAAGTTCATCAACTTCAGAGCTGCAGATAGTAAGTCAAGTTCATCAACTTCAGAGCTGCAGATAGTAAGTCAAGTTCATCAACTTCAGAGCTGCAGATAGTAAGTCAAGTTCATCAACTTCAGAGCTGCAGATAGTAAGTCAAGTTCATCAACTTCAGAGCTGCAGATAATATTAAGTTATTTTTGGCGAATGAAACCATCATTCTACAGAAGTATAAATTAAGTTATAGAACTGCAAATCATAGAATGTGCATTCACTGTTTCACTATATATAATATAACAAATCTCTGAAAAGGCATATCGTGGAGACATTGTATCGTCCCGGCGATATTTATCACCATGTCGCCCAGCCCGACTTCAGAGCTGTAGATAGTAACTTAAGTCAGCTGTCCTTCTGCATATTAACCCATTAAGTTAGATGAGTAGGCCTGGGTTGCTAGGCAATCGATAAACAGGAAATCTAAAAAGGTCTGCCTCCGTCCACTTCGATATTAACTGCATTTTTAAAATCCATTTATCTCCGATTATTTTCCCACATTGCATTTTTGATCAAAACTAGCTTTATTCACGGCCCATACCTAAAGTGTCTCTCAGATCTCTTTCCTGGGTTTTAATGGGTCAAGCCACAACATATCTCAGTTTTATTAGAGATTGTTCTATGGATTACTTTTCCAATTAAACAAATTGTTGGTCGAGAAATAATGTATTTTTCTTTTTATATCAACGTATTGACATTTCTACAGTAGATATTTTATATTTATAATCAACTAAATTGATTAGTCTTGAGCCCCATTTTACACTAAGTTGTTGATAAGAGTGAAAATAGCCGAGCCACAAGTTCACACCGCAACCCTTTGTGAGCTTGTAGACAGGCTATTTTGGCTATTTTTGAAAATCCCTTACTTTATTCAAATCTATTATTTTCATTGAATCGATTAGTCTGATAAACGGTTGCACCCCTAAACGTGACCTTTGACATGAGCTGGGCTAAAAGATGACCACTGCTCATAAAAAGGTGTCGTTTCCTTCCAGACTATGGAGAGAAGACGGACGCACACAGCTGGACAGAGTCAGGCGCTCATCAGGGAGCCAGGCCAGAGGCTGTGGATGAGCTGGACAGGCCAGACAGGCCTGACCCCAAGCCTTCATATGTGGTATGAACCTATTGGAACCGGGAAAGCATCTGGGTCATTTTAGAATTTCAGATGGAGGGCGTCAAATACATATAATTTTGGGGGTCCTTGGCATGAAAAAGTGTGAGAACTACAGTTTTACAAGGCATTTGTAGAATCTGCTGTAGAATAGGTCTTAAAACCACATAACACATACTTTACCGTACACCAAAGAGCCAAAATACAAGCTTGTAACACATCACATCGTGAGTGTGTAGATCTGCTATTCTCACAATTTCTATACTTTTATGTATTTATATTTCAAACATTTAATGACATAAAATAGGGAGACCAGGATTAGTGTGGTTAAATGAATACAGTCCGAGAGAAAATAAAACCATTACATTTATATGTACAATACATGTATAATAAATCCAGCTTTTAAAAAGTGCACAATAAAAGTATAGCCAGCTTTACAGGGAGAGAAAGGCTGCAATTTGTATTAGCTTGTAATCCCCATCGATGAGGTCACTACTAGTAGGCAGATTTCAGACTGTCCACAGCCCACCAATGAGAGCAGAGAGTGAGTAGTAAAGTGGGGGCGCTCCACACGTCCCAGACTCCTTCTGGCTCCCAAACTGTGGAACACACTCCCCATTGCAGTTAGAACTGCAGCCTCTGACGTCTGCTGGCCTAGCGGTCCAGGTGCATACCACATATAGGCACATGCCTGACAGCGTGTCGGGGGTTCGAGTCCAGATCCTGACGACCTTTGCTGCGTGTCATTCCCAGTCCGTGTTTCCTGTCTCTCTCCACTGCATCCTATCAATAAAGGCAGAAATGCCCAAAAAATATCGTTAAAAAAAAGAAAACGCTTGACGACCTTGCAGACTTATGCAAAGGCTAAAATGTAATTTAGATAGTTATGTAGACAGATGCCAGGTTAATTTGTTGACCTGGCATCCTATTGTGTGTGTGTGTGTGTGTGTGTGTATAGTTTCAAAGTAATGTTTTAGACCAACGATAGGCTCTTGGTTTAGCTTCAATATATGCATTTGATGCACAGTATTACGTCGTGTCTTACTGTAAGTCTCTTTTAGCCTGGCGGGGCCAGACTCTGTCTCTTTGGATTAAGCTTGTCTGCTGTGCTAAATGCCTAAATTGTCTCACAACGAGTTGCAATGCTTTGTGAGCTTGTAGATGTTTGGCGAATGATTTTGGGTAGAGTGAAATAAGAGCGTACCAAATGCGTTCTTTGCAGGTCTGTTCTATCAAGTATATATAGGGTTGTAAGTGGAACTGAATTTGCAGCTCAACAAAAATCGAATTCATATAGTGTAGGACAATTTCACGATACATTTTAATCTCTGCGATACGATTAATGTGAGACTTTTTTTACCACGATAAACGATAACGATTATCGTCCCATCCCTAGACACTAGCTAACACGGTAGCAATGATATACTATATTTTGTGTGTGTGTGTGTGCGTGCGTGCGTGCGTGCATGCATTGTTAGTTTCCGCCCACAGCAGCACCGACACCATCAGACTGGCAGTGGGTGACGGAGAGGCGGATGGAGCTGCTCTCGGCCGTGTGTCAGCAGCAGAACGCCACGCTCAGGAACCTCACGCACGTCTCCGTCAGCAGGTTCGTCCTGGACCGCATCTTCGTGTCCGACAAACACAAGATCCTCTTCTGCCAGACGCCCAAGGTGGGAAACACCCAGTGGAAGAAGGTCCTCATCGTGCTCAACGGTGAGTAGAACTGTGGTTCTCCAAGTTTTTAAATGTCAAGGTCTCCCTGGACTCCCTGGGTCCTGGGTATATTAAGACTATAGTCCTAATATACCCCAGGAAATTACATCTGGTCACGGAAAATCACAGGATCTGCTGAATGTGAAGGTAGCCACACTGTGTGTTATAGGCTCAATATATCAGTTTGACACATTCTGTAGATCTCGTGATCTTTTGTGTCCAGATGTAATTTATTGGGGTTTAGTAGGACTAGAGTAAATAATTAAAAAATAAATCGCTATAAAATTTTGTAAAAAAATACATATTTAGCCCCATGCTCGAATGCTGCCCCCCTGTCAAAAACCGCTAAAATCCCTAAAATGAAAGAAAGCAGCAAATTAAGAAAAATTAACACTCATCTTTTACTTTCTCTAATAACAACCTAAAACTTGAATCTTGGTTGAAAAAAAGTAAAGTTGTCCTTTAACTCTGACAGTATACAAATTACAAATGGAACCAAATGGACCCCATTTGTATACCGTCAGAGTTACAGATTTGTATGGGTCAGTTCAGACACTGGAGTAGATGCATGAGACAATTGTCGTTCAGAAAAACGCTCAGGGGGGCACGGTGGTGCAGTCCGTTACGTACAAGCGCCATCGCCTCACAGCTAGAAGGTTATAATATAAGGTATTTTCTTATCTTTTTTTTAAGGTAAAAATATCAACAAGCTCACCTGATAACTGTCGACAAAATAACCTGATCACTCTCACCTCTGTGTCTCCACAGGGGAGTACTCCACCGTGGAGGACATCCCAGAGAACCTGGTCCACGACCACGACAAGAACGGCCTGCCTCGCCTCTCCTCCTTCAGCCCCCAGGACATCACTGAAAGGTTCTGAGACCCCATCCCTTACCCTAACCCTTCAGCCCCCAGGACATGACATGGTTCTGAGACCCCATCCCATCCCTTTCCCTAACCCACCTCCTGATGTAGTGTATTTTAGGATTGGGTGGATCTTGGATTGCTACTTGGCTGTGGAATGGAACCGTTCTTCGTCTTCCATGTGCTCGTTGTACAGTGCAGTACGTGAACCTGAAAACCGCCTAGAAATCCTGATGATGATTATTGTTGATAATCGTATTGATTTTATTACCTTATAAATCCTGATGATTGTTGTTAATAATCATATTTATTTTATTACCTTATAAATCCTGATCATGATTATTGTTAATAATCATATACATTTTATTACCATATAAATTATGATTATTCTTAACCCATTAAGACCTAAAATCCTAAATCCTAAGTGTTTTCTGAAAAACTTACTGGTATGTTTATCAGTGGTGGTGGTTTTCATGTCAAGGACCCCCACAATTATATGTATTTGGCCACAGACCCCCATCTCAAAAAATGTTTTGTTCCAGGGACCCCCCAGAAGCAAAGATCAGTTAAACCCAAACTAGTGAATAACTGGGACCCAAACTAGTGAAATTAGCAGATCTACAAGCTCACTTGTAGATCTGGCTACTTTCACTTCCGCTTAAAGTTTCCATTTGTGGAATTTATGGAATTTATTTTAATTGTTTTTATTAGAATTTCTTTAGACAACATGTTTTGGGTTTATTTTTAATGCATGACAAAGAAGGGGGATATTTTTTTTCCAACAATATATTTATTTTCCTTTTTACACACAAATGACAATACAAATATACAAAAAACAACAACAATGAACAGTACAAGACAATTACTGATATAAAGAAAGCAAAACAACAATAACCAAAAACAACAAAACAAAACAAAAAACAACAACAACAGCACTACTCCTCTTCAGCTCCATCCATTAAATGTGACATTATTGTTCTTTATGTATCTCATAAAACGGCCCCACACCTCCTGAAACATTTCTTGTTTGTCCTTAAGAATGTATGCAATCTTTTCCAAAGGTAGACATAAAGACAATTCTCTGAACCACTGTGTAATACTTGGTTTGTCCGGCCTCTTCCAGGTCAACGCTATCACTCTCTTAGCTTGTAAAAGACATATATCTATAAACATTTGTTCATTACGCTTTATCTTGTGTCCCTCCGGATATAGACCGAGCAGGAAGAACTTTGGTTCTGGTACAATATTTATTGACAAAATCTTCTGTATTTCCTGCCCGACCTTCCCCCAAAACTCAATCAATTTTGGACAGGACCATAAACAGTGGAACAATGTGCCTCTATCTTCACCGCATCTGGTGCATACATCTGGAATATTACAATTATACTTATTAAGTTTAACTGGTGTGATGTACACTCTCATAAGCCAATTGTATTGTAGAAGTTTTAGACGAGTATTCCCAGTCTGGGATTGAGCTTGTGCACAAGCCGTACTCCATTGTTCCACTGTTAAATCCTCCTGAATATCTGTTCTCCAGGCATTAAGCCTATCTTCCGAGGATTCCGGAGAAAAGTCAACCAATAGGGCGTAGAAATCTGATATTAACCCCCTTCCGAATGGGTCATTAACCAAAGCTTTCTCCAGCACAGACATGGATGGGGCCAGCATGGATTGCCCCAGATTAGTTCTAATAAAGTCCCTCAGTTGCAGATATTTAAAGAAGTGTTTGCGAGGGATATCATATTTAATGACCAGTTCCTCAAACGAGAGCATACTCCCCCGACCCCTCTCAAATACATCCCTTAATTGACCTATTCTCCTATCAGCCCACAATTTAAACCCCCCATCAGCTCTACCTGGCACAAATTGATTATTGCCCCATATTGGGCTGAAGCGAGAGAGACGTGGATGTTCTCCCAAAAATATATTAACCTCATGCCAGACTTCAATCATTGTTTTAACTATAGGATTTCTTGTAATTCTTTTTAGGTTTTTATAAGTATCTGAGTAAATATAAAGGGGGAGTGGTAACTTCAAGGAGCTTGATTCCACATCTTTCCATGCCGGCGCCGCATCCGTTGTAAAGTAGAACATTAGTGTTCTCAATTGAGCTGCCCAAAAATACCACAGCAAGTTAGGACACTAATCCTCCCCTATCATAGGGTAGATAAAGTAAGGACAATCTAAGTCTAGGACGTCTATTGTTCCAAATAAAGTTGGTAAACAATTTCCTGGTTCTAGAAAAGAAGTTTGGTGGAGGTGACAAGGGTACGTTTTGAAATAAATACAATAGCTTGGGAAGTACATTCATTTTGAGTATATTAATTCTGCCGATCAAAGATATTGAAAGACTTGACCATCTATTAATTTAATTTTCGATTGTGGCTAAAATTGGGTTATAATTGGCATTCACAACCTCTTCCAACCTTGGCACGATTTGGATTCCCAAATAAGTAAAGGCATTTACTGGTCTGAAGTGACGAACATGACCGGGAGGGTTTGATCTTTCTTCCGAGTTCAGAAGCATAATGGATGACTTAGAGTTGTTTACTTTGTAGCCAGATATGCGACCATATGATGTTATTAGATCCAGAATAGCTGGGACAGAAGGGGGATATTTACTCATGACCCACAGAAATCAGTCAGCGCCCCACTATTGGGTCCCAACCCATTGGTTTGGGAAACAGTGAACTAGAGTGAGTAGACAGAAATGGTGCCATCTTATCATGAGCATTTGAGAGGATCAATTATATATCAACCCAATAAGACCTGGGACGATTCTACAAATCCCTTCTAAATTCGTAGTTTTATCATACGTTCTCGATGTATTTTATTTTTTTATTTTTTTTAAATTCCTATTGCTTTCCCGGTTTTAACTCAATGGCTGCCAAGGACTTATTTAACTTCTTTTTCATGATGTCCTGGAGCGCCAAGGACGTGCTTTTCGTGTTTTTAACATGGGGAAAAAAATAAATAAAATAAAAAGATGTATATCTGGTGGCGGTCTGGGACTTTTGGTGCCCCCTGGTGGCGGGTAAATCAATTGTGAAGTGGCCCTTTAATAATCTTATTAATCATATTATCTGAAAAATGCACTTAGTTGATGATGATGATGAAGATGATTCTCAATCCTATCCTATCCTAGAGTTACTGTAGAGCTTTGGTTACTGTAGAGCTTTGGTTACTGTAGAGCTTTGGTTCTCAACCTTTTCTGGCCGTGACCCCCCCCAAAATGAGCCGTTCATAATAATTCGCAATTATCATTTGACAATTAGGCCAATGTTTGACCAGTATATACTTTTTGTGATGCCTTTTTTTAGTTTCTTATTTTTTCTTGGTATTAAAAATTGTCACTCTCTGGGACCCCCCAAAATCATGTGTGGGATCCCCCCTGGGAATGGGGATTCACAGGTTGAGAACCACTGATTGAGCTCTACCCCAATGCATTAATTTAGACTCAACCCCTCACTGTGGGTTCCCCCCTTGCAGATTACACACCTACTTCAAGTTCTTCATCGTACGCGACCCCTTCGAGCGCCTCATCTCCGCCTTCAAGGATAAGTTTGTGAAGAACCCGCGCTTCGAGCCCTGGTACAAGCACGACATCGCCCCGTCCATCATCCGCAAGTACCGCAAGGTAGGGATATGGGGACCATATGAAAAGTACATATCACAAGTCACAATTATTGTGGTAATAGTTTTTTTCTTTTGTTTGCAATTTATGATAGTATCGAGATAATCGAAATATTAACTGTAGATCTGCTATTTTAGGCGAAACGATTTGTGCATAGTTGAAATAAGACTATAACGATTACTCGTCCCATCCCTCCCTACCGCCAGGTGCACCGTGACCTCGCCTCTTCCCCCGGCGACGGGGGCAGTCCCGGCGCCGGCCTGCGTTTCGAGGACTTTGTGCGCTACCTGGGCGACGGTGGCGAGGGCCGGCGGCGCATGGACCGTCAGTTCGGCGAGCACGTCATCCACTGGGTGACGTACGCCGAGCTGTGCGCGCCCTGCGAGATCCGCTACAGCGTGGTGGGCCACCACGAGACGCTGGAGCGAGACGCGCCCTACATCCTGCGGGCGGCGGGCATCGAGGGCCTCGTGTCCTACCCGCACATCCCCCTGGGCATCACGCGCTACAACAGGACCAAGGTTGGTTGGTTTCTGTTTTAGGGCTGGGACTTTAACTGATTCATTTGCATTCATTAATTACAGAAAATAATGACGTGATTTAAAAGAAATTGCGCATTTTAATTTACTTTTTTGTTTTTCTCTTTTCTGCCCTGTAAAGCAATTTGCGTTGCATTTTTATGTCATGCTATATAAATAAAGTTTATTATTATTATTATTATTATGTAAAATTAGTATTGATATTTGTATTAATACATTTGATCCCATTTCAAGGTGGAGCGCTACTTCTCAGGCATCAGCAGGCGGGACGTTAGGCGGCTGTACGCGCGCTACCAAGGGGACTTTAACCTGTTTGGCTACCCGAGCCCGGACTTCCTACTGGACTGACTGACCTGACCCCTGAGGATAAGGGGTTGGGAGCCGGAGGATACCGTAAGGAACCGTAAGGAATCGGATCCAACATCGATGAGGAACCAAGAAATCGGTTCCATCACATTTTGAAACGGTTTCCGGTACCAGGTTTTTATCTACACTGTCAGAGCTGGTTATGTGGACTTCACGTCTGCTGTACAATTACAATACCGGTGGTTTGCAAACTTTCAAGGACCACCATAACTCCGAGGGGATACAAATGGAACCAAATGGTCCCGTACAGGTCCATTTGGTTCCATTTGTACACCCTCAGAGTTACAGACCGGTAAATGTCCATTTGGAACCTCCTGTAGGTAAGGACAGAGAGGGATGGAGAGAGCTGGTCAACAGATCGTCTGTGGTGCCCCAACGACCCTCCAGGGTTACGGGATAGGTGAGAGGTGAGGTGAGTAGGTAAGGAATGGGACCGTTGAGAATGACATTGACAGGAACCAGAATCGTTAAAGGATCCCCAAGAGTGAATAACAATAATAATAATATAAACTACAGCGACCGACAGTACAGTCAAGCACACACCATCCCAAGTTCAACATACCTCTACATCAGTGTTTCGTTTACTCAGATGAAGCTGTGCAGTATTGGTCGCTCCCCGTCTGAAATGGCCTCATGACAGAGTCAAATATGAGTGCCGTCGGGAGAATGAAGACGACCAGTTCCACGCTGGGGGCAGAAGTACGAGGCTAGCATCTGGTAGCTGTTTGCTAACCTGTTTATTTCTTTTATATATATTTTGCTTAATGGTGACAGTGGGGGAGAGAGGTGATGCCATGAAACGCTTAGATTCAAACCCAGTGCCGGTTGTTTGAGGAAAGACTGTAGAGCCTTATTTATGTGGTATCTGTGCTCCACCCCTTGCACTCAGAGGTTTATTGTGTTCATCCTCTGGGGTTTGGAAGCATGTGATTGGCTCGTACTGTATATTAGCGAAGTGTTGAAGTGTTGCACAATAGGGTTATTTTTTTTTATTCTTGTTTTTAATATGTTTATTGTTATATTTTTTAACTTACAAAGACAACAAAACTCTCGTTTACATACATACATGCATACATACATACATACATACATACACATACATACATACATACATACACTCCAACATACCTCCCTCCCACATCCAAAAAACTACCTACAAAAACACTACCTTAAGATAGTACAGAGTACAGCAATACAAATACAATAGGATTATTTAACATTTCATTATGAAGATGTTTTTTTTTCTTCTTTTCTTTTCGTACATGTATTTAACAGGAAGTCTTCTTTCTGCTGGCACCTACAGAGCAGGGTTTTTTTTTCGACATTATTTCAAGGGTCCCCAAACTTTTCAGGCCGCAACCCGCCCGAAATAATAATATTTTAACTGTGGTCCAAGATGTCTATTAAAGGACCACTTCACCACTTTTCAACATCTCTTCATATAAATGGTCCTCACTAATGTTCATGATAAAACACCACCATTTTTGTCCTACTCAGTCTGTGTCTCATAGGAGGGCTTTGGGTAGTTCGGACACACGTCCACCAGTGACATCATCATTAGGCAGATTTTTTTTTAAACAAGATTTGTTTTAAAATATATTTAGATTTGTATTATCGTGAGAACGATGGCTTCAACTTTTGCATTGCAACTTTTCAGGAAAAGAAAGCCTGCCGTTTCCATTAGCTTGGATTCACCATTGATGATGTCACTGGTGGACGGGTTTCTGAACTGCCCACAGCCTTCCTATGAGACACAGACTGAGTAGGAAAAAATGGTGGTATTTTATCATGAACATTAGTGAGGACCAATTATAGGAAGAGAAGTTGAAAAGTGGTGAAGTGGTCCTTTAAGCTGTAATGAGATTGTATCAGGGGTGTACGTGATGCAGTTTTTTTTTGCCTCATCACTTTCAATTTCATGTGTTTATCCTGTACAGAGTTCTCTCTCCTCATTGGATAAATAAGGCGAAATTGATATTGCCTTATTTTTTTTTATTGTATTCTTTTCTGTTTACTGAAGAGCTGAAGAGACATGGAGACTCCTGTTACTGAACAAACACTCTATAGCAATGTAGAGCTATTTAACACTTGTTTAAGTTAACACTTATTTAACACTATTTAACACTAAGAAAATCACTTGCACCCTTGCTTAAATGGAGGATAAGAACGTGCTTGTGATGTTGATTCATCATTGAGTTTTCCTCGTATGGAAGTAGAGAGGTGTAAAAAGAGGATATACAGATTATTAACCCTGTATTGTAGCTATGTTATGTAGCAGCTGTATTGCACTGTGGAACAAATTGACGTTTGGCGCTGTGTGTGTTTTCTGTGCCTCTCGCTGTCCCGACGAGGGGTCACTAGAACAGTGGTTCTCAACCTATGCGTTACCACTGTGTGACAGTGAAGTGACAATTTAAAGGACGTTTAAGACCTTTTTAATACCTCAAGGAAAAAAAGGCATCAAAAGTAACTCTACTATAAAAACTGCCACATTGGCCAAATTGTCAAATAATATAAGGGGCAAAATTTGTGGAAAATAGTAAAATACAAGATCTACAAGCTCACAACGCCTCGCATTGTGAGGCCTTTGTGAGCCTGTAGATCAGCTATTTTCACAATCTGTGGAACAAACCAAGTCAAACAAAATGTAATGCCTCAACTCATACAAATTTCAAGTGCTTGTCAGGATGGGGGGTCCCATCCATCTTCAACCGCTTATCCGTAGTCTGGTCACGGGGGCAACCAACACCAGAGTGTTCCAGACTTCCTTCTCCAGAGCAACATTAGTGACTTCCTCCTGGGGGATCCTGAGACGTTCCAAGGCCAGTGAGTCGATGCGTTTCCTCCAACTGCGCCTTGGTCTGCCCCGTGGTCTCCTCCCAGTGGGACGTGCCTCAAGGACCTCCCTCGGGAGACGTCCGAGAGGCATCCTAACCAGATGCCTGAAACCACCTAAGCTGGCTCCTTTCCAGGGGTCCCCACAGTTCAAATATGATTCTTTTTTTTGGGGGGGGGGGGGTCCCGGCCCGAAAAGGTTGAGAGCCACTGCACTGGAAGACCCTCAGCTACAGTGGTGGACACAGTAACTGAGTACATTTACTTAAGTACTAGTACTTAAAGCTGCACTATGTAACTTTCCTCTTCTATCTCAGGTTTTGAACCCAGTTTCCTGCCGCAAGTGCTGACGTTTTTATTGAATCTGAACCGTGAAACTGAACCGTCAGGTCAAGACTGGTGTCAGAGCCTGTGTCTAGGTGAGACATGGCCTTTGACACGATCTAAATCAGTGACACGATCTAAATTAGCCCGCAGACCCTCATTTGAAAAGATATGCCAGGGACCCCTATAAGAGAAGATTTTTACGGCTCTAGCAGTGATTCTCAACCAGTTTAATTTCAAGGACCCCCCCCCCAGTTTGACATGCATTAGTCTACGGACCCCCATTTAATGTCATTTCTATCTCTGGGACCCCAATTTATTATGGTAAAATCAATTGATCAAATCAATGTTAATTTAACTCTGAAAGTGTACAAATGGACCCGTTAGAGTCCATTTGGTTCCATTTGTACACTGTTACAGACCCTTATGGGTCTGTAACACACTTGAGTTACAGACCCATAAGGGTCCATTTGGTTCCTAACTATCATTTAGCTGGGGACCCCCTGGAACTCCCTCGAGGACCTTTTGGAACCACTGATCTAAATGTCTCAATAAAAGAGCAGGGAGACTAAATACAACCACCACCTCAATTCTATAAGTTATATTATTTACATAATCCATTACTCGACCATACAGGTTGGACAAAGTTAAATTTTATTCATTTAAAAAGGTTATATAGTGCTGCTTTAAGTACATTTATTTATTTTCTTTTCTTTCCTGTTTTTTTTTCATAGACATACACTCCGCTGCATTTCAGACTTTAAATATAGGCCTATCTCACAGAATTTCCCCGCCCCCTTAATACGCCCCCTTTCGGAGTTAGTGGTGATAGCGTGACGTCACTCCATAGACGCTACATGTTAACAGAGGTAATTTAAGAAGTCTACAACTTTTGTTTTCTCAAGGTAAGGTTTGTTCTATCTGTTCGAGCTGATTTACCATCTTGTTTGCTTCATAATAATATTGGTCTGTCACATTTTTACATTAGAAAATGTACTTAGATTCTCCAGAGAAAAAAACGTGTAAATGCTAATGTTAAATGACACCACTATCTACCGGAAGTGGGCGTGGAAAGCGGGCTGTGAGATAGGCCTATTGTACTTTTGACTCTACTACATTTCTTGAGACCCAAACCTACATGAATACATTATGAAAGATCCACTTTATGCTTATTTCAAATGCAGTGGAAATAGCCTACAGACTACAAGCTTGTAGAGCGGCTATTTTCACTATCATTTCTCAATATTTTCTTGGAAACGTTCAACATTTCAATACAAAATGTACTTTGTAAATTGTATGATTTTGTAGATGCTAGTAGATCTGCTGTTTTGGCCTCTGGTCCTGGTTTCGGCAACCCTGATCTTTAAAGGGATATTTCACTACAAAAAAATTACTCGCCCCATGGAGATTTGAATTCATGGATTTCTTTGTAGTTTTTGTCACATTCCTAAGCCATAGTTCCCTATGGAGACACAAAGGAGACTCTTTGTGTCTCCATAGGGAACCACTGCTGGGGTGAGTAATCGAAATGGGGGAGTGAACTATCCCTTTTAAGGCTTAATTTATACTACGTAGTAAAGGTCTTTACCGGTCTTTACACATCAACGGCGGGATGAAGAATCCATGTGTCTCATAGAGGCTGACACTTTTAGAGAAATCGACTTGTTCCACTTCAATGCTTCATCATATTTGGTAACGGGGAGGAAGAGTGGGCACTAAGGATGAGTGGGCACTAAGGAAGCATTGGCATCTCAATGCAAAATTTCCTATTTGGTCCAAAATGTTAAGAAATAAAATATTTAGAAAACTATTTTTTTCTTCTTTATTATTTTTAGCCCTTTCCCCTCCCTACACTCAAAATACAGAATGTGTGTTGCACTTGCCAGTTGCCACTGCTGTATACTGGCAGGGTATAGCTTCTCTCAACTGGTCTAACTGGTCCATCCTGATCATAACTGTGGTCTTGGACATTTGTTTAACAAACAGCCATTGTTTGAACTTGTCATAATCTACACCAGGAAGGGATTTTAGTGTTATAATGTCTAGATTGCTACGGTGTTGTTCGCATTATTTCCAATATTCACTACTTTTACTTCTACTCCGCTACATCTCAGAGAATAAATATTGTACTTTTACTCCAATATGATTATTTGACGTTATTACTAGATTTTAGACCACTTTGGCTACTTTATTTTGATGCCAATACGTTTATACCAGACTTTTGCTTGTGTGAGTACTTCTTCCATCACTGGTGGTACTGAGGATGCAAGGAGCAAGTTACCATAGTGTTACTTCCTAAAATTGTTGCTAGAGTTCATTGTCCTCTTTGTGCCACTAGAGGGAGCCAGAGCTGCTCCCATGGCAACACTCGTTTTGTAGCCTACAGTGGTGTATACAGATGTATACAGGTGTGTACAGAAGTACACACAGAGACTTGGTGCATTTATAGTTAGATAATATTTGTAACAGGACCATTCTCACATATCCCAGGAATGGGTGGACCAAAGGAGACATTCCAGCTCCATTCTTTTTTTAGGATTCTTTTTTAAATAATACCCACATTTTTCAACAATCCCCCCCCCCCCCCTCCCCCTTTTGACAGGGGCAGCCCCCCCCCCAATGATATCTATTTTTTGTGAAAAGTCTTGATGAAATATGAAAGAGTACCTCAAGTTGCCATACTGTAGGCTATTTCAATATATTTTGATGATAAAGGGCTAAAATAGCCTACTTTAATGTTTATGTCACATACAAATTGTCCCCTTCGTACAAGTACATTTCCCATTCACTTGTCCGGGAACAAAAGTCACTTGTCTTACATACATTTCAATTTCATGTATTCCAAATACACCGACATGATGGCCAGTTAATAAATAAATGTGTGTTTTTCCCATTGAAAATAAATAAATAAGCCACAGAATAACATGAGGTTTTTCTGAAACGGAATGGTGGACAACAATATTGGAAAGGTGATTATTAGGAAAGCCAGACAATGATGTCAGACAATATTGTTGGCTGCTAGGATATATATATATACACACATGCATACATATACAAGTCATACATACACAATTACAGTACACACCCCAATAAGCTTTGAATTCATGGAGATATTTATCATCTTCAAGTGTGTGCGTGTGTGTGCGCGCGCGCTTGCTGCCACACCCATGTATGATTTGGAATATTGACACCGAGGCCCCCTGCCCAGCCGGCTTCCTGCGTTCAGCGGCCGGTCACCCCTGGCAACCCAGTTAGCCAATGGTAGCGCGAGAGTCCCTCTGGACCATGGGACTCGTAGACACTGACTGAGGGGGGGAGAGAGAGAGAGAGAGAGAGAGAGGCTGCCTGCCACCTCAACATGGAGTAGCAGTGAGGAAGCAGCAGACAGGACTACACACAAAAGAAAGAGGACTACAAATCCAACACGCATCCAAATGATCCACCAATACCAATACCTTGTTATCGATCGATCGCTTCTCATTGATCGTCGTCGTCGCGGAGGAGGAGGAGGAGGCGATCACCACCACCACCATCCTCTTCATCATCACATCCGAACGGAACCATGGCGAACGAGTCTCCAGCCAAGAGTCTGGTAGACATAGACTTGGCTTCGTTGCGGGTGAGGCTATGCTGCCTGCTGCCACTCTGTTTTTTTTATATCCGTGTATTTGTTTAATTATTATTTTGACCTCATATATTCGATTAATCGATCTCTTTTGATCGTTGGGGGGGATGGAGAATCGGCCCTGGGGTTTGGTGAAGGGGCTACAGTATGAAATAATGACAGAGCGAGCGAGGTGTTGCCACTGTGTCTGGCTGCTTCTTTGTTCCAGATGGGATTTGTACTGCTGCAACTCCACCACAGCTCTGTGTCTTCAAAGTGCTGTGGACACACCACACATACAATTGTCCAGGAATAACAGTAACACACACACAGAGGAATGGCTACAAATGTAACCAAATGGCCCCGGAAAAAAAGACAAAGGCAATTTGGTTACATTAATTGTAACCGCTTGCTTAATATGTCCGAGTTAATTTGTTGCATTTTGTTGAGATTGGTTACATGTGTGGTTATACATTAGTAATCTCTGCCTGGCTGGGAGGAGTTCCGTTCGGTTACAGTAGTCTGTTGCTGCTACAGTCATTAGCTACATTGGTTGCATGCTGTGTAGTTTACAATTAAAACTATCAGAGTTACGCCAGTGGTTTGCAACCCTTTTCATATCAAGGTCCATTATTTATTCTGCATTTTGAGCTGAGATTTAGCCTCTCAGACCCAAGACTATTTTGTTATTGTTGGATAAGATGTTGTCCACTGTATTTTGTGCTGTATTGATGAGGTACCAGGAGATACCAAGGCAAACGTTGTTCAAATATTTCTTCTACATTCTCTAATTGTGTAGACGTAATGTAAATGAAGTAATTCACATGTTTAACAGTGTGTAAAATGAAACAATGGTTTCATTTTACATCTCAAAGAGTTAAAGATCTAAAATGGCCCATTTGGTGGGGACCCCCTGGCTGGAACACCCTCAAGGACCACTGGTGGTCCCCGGACTGGGTTACACTAAGAGTTGTAGTGATTGCATTTGTTTACTGAGTCTCTCTCTTGAATCTCTTGATTTCTATGCTGTTTTTGTTAATATGCTGGTTCAATCAATCAATCAATCAATCAAATCGAAACGTTTAATGACATACACAAATGTACAGTAGGCCTACTATGCAGAAATATAATATAAACTGTTAGAAATCGATCTCAATGAAGTTGTTTACTGAGTTACATTTGTAATTATGTTATGGTTACATTAATCTCTTAGTTACATTAGTTTCTATTTGGTTTCATTGGTTTACATTAAGCGCTTAGTTATTATACCGTCTGCGTTTTAACATTAATTGATACATTGTGTGGTTACTACATGTGGCTATTTTTCCAATCTCTTGAGTTGCATGAGTTTTATTTGTTGTGATGATATTGAATTTGATTGTCATTTTATAGTAGGTTTATGAATTGAATACATACATTTTACACTGGAGTGTTTGACTGTACTGTACTGTACTGTACTGTACTGCACTGTTGCTGTTTGCATTTCTGTCTAATTCTAATAAACTGTTGTCTTCATTCTTTCCCATGCAGGAACCAGCAGGGATCTTTGAGCTGGTGGAGGTGGTTGGAAATGGAACCTATGGACAAGTATTCAAGGTTGGTGTTTTGAGCCGTGTTGCTGCTGCGCCCTGTTCAGTATACATACACTGTTACACAGGCTGAGCTGTCGCTGCTGCGCCCTGTTCAGTATACATACACTGTTACACAGGCTGAGCTGTCGCTGCTGCGCCCTGTTCAGTATACATACACTGTTACACAGGCTGAGCCGTGTTGCTGCTGCGCCCTGTTCTGTATACATACACTGTTACACAGGCTGAGCTGTTGCTGCTGCGCCCAGTTCTGTTGTTATACATATATACACTGTTACAGCACCACTCGTGCTCTGTTGTTTGCGACCACAGGTCGCATTTACTATGAAAACGTGCATTTCCCGTCAGTTCGGCCTGACAATATGACCATGACCATAATGGTCATGCCTCGTGAGTCGTGACATCACGTGACATCACCAGGGATGGAGATTAAGCCCATATATGGGAATGCCCATTATATGGAGATCCCTGATGTCATCAATATTGGCCAGCAAGTCTACATGTGACCTCAAACCCCAAACCCTTAGATCTCCATATATGGAGCTGACCTGTTCTGACCCTGACCCTGTCCATCCTTCCTCTTAACCCTTTTCACTGATACCTGTCCATTTAAAACTCTAGACGGGCCTGCCCCAGTTATTAGTTAAAAATCACACCCGTGTGAACTGTGAAGTGTTGCCACAAATTTACGTCATATTTGGCAGACATTTGACCTAATTTCTCAAATATGAGACGTGTGGGGACAAGATTTACGTCAAATTTGGCGGATATTTGACCTAATTTCTCCTTTCATTGTCAATTGAAAATATTGAGACGTGTGGGGACAAAAGCTGTATGGGAGTGGCTAGCGCCCCTCATAAACTAGAGTTCTCAACGGGCCCGAAAATTAAGGCCCGGCTCCACCTGGGCCCTCATCAAACCCTGTACACTCAAGACACTGCCCCCGCTGCCACCCTTAGATCTCCATATACGAAGAATGCGTATATACGGTATACACTGTTACAGCACCACTCATGTTCTGTTGTTATACAACTGTTACAGCACCACTCATGATCTGTTATCAGCGGTCATCGCCATGCTGGCATTGTTGTCAAAGTTCTGTTTTTGCCGCCATGGACGTACAGAATGAGTAGACAAACACGATGGGCTCTATTTTCGCCACCGCTATAAACCCCTTATCCCTAAACTTCTTTGCCTTTTTTTACTATTTTGAAAAGCATTTTTGAATAGTTCAACTAGCCAATCTACGTTGACACGTTGTGAGCTTGTAGACTGGCCATTTTAACTATTCAAAAATGTTTAGCAAAATAGTAAAAAAAAAAAAAAGGCAAAGAAGTTTAGGGATAAGGGGTTTAGCGGTGACGAAAATGGAGCCCTATATATCTTGCGCCACCCCTTATCCCTAAACCTTTGACTATTTTTAAAAGCCTTAAAATAGTTCAAGTGTCTGTGTAAGTCAGACATGACCTTTGCCACCATCTAAAATTCTAAATGTCTCAATAGAAGAGAGCAGGGAGACTAAACTAAATGCAACCACCCCAATTATATATATTAAGTATATATTGGCTTAACATATTACTCTACCATACAGATTGGAATTACATTGATAAAATGTAATTTTGTCCAAAGAAAGTTACATTGGTGCTTTAAACACTATACGGTAACTCAGTTGGCCGGGTCTGTGCCCTCCTTTTTCTCCCCTCTACACACCAAATTATTTTTCATGAAAATAAGACACGCTGTGAGTTGTAGATCTGCTATTTTGTTGCCGCAACGTTCCACCCCCAGAATTGTGGTTAAGAGGCTTGAATGATTTAACATAACTGTGGTGTTTTACGAACAATGAGTCTCATAGTTTACTGTCTGGGTGTTGTGCAGAAGGAAGCAATAGGCTCTATGCAATGCACTTATTGCACAGCAGTCCCTCTCCCTTGCTTCTTTCACAGGGCTTATCATCAACTGTACTAATTAAGGTTCTGTTCCATTTAGTGTAGCACAGTGGTTCTAAAACGTTTTAATTTCAAGGAGAGTGTACAAATGGGTACAAATGTATGGACCCTTACGGGACCACGGGTACAATTTTGGTTCCATTTGTACACTCTCAGAGTTATACACCTGTAAGGGGGCCATTTGGAACCCCCTCAAGGAACCATGAATTGTCCCTGGACCACACTTTGAGACCCACTGGTGTAGCAGAGTGTTTCCAGTGAGTCAACCTTCAAACACTATCAGCACCCTGACTCTTTATGACCAGAATGGAACAGAGCCTTCATTAGTATAATTTACACTGACTCTGTTTGAGAAGAATGGAACAGAGCCTTCATTAGTATCATTAACACTGACTCTGTTTGAGCAGCACGGAACAGAGCCTTCATTAGTATCATTAACACTCACTCTGTTTGACCAAAATGGAACAGAGCGTTGGTTCATTATATCATTAACACTGCCTCTGATTGACCAGAATGGAACAGACTAACAAAGCCTTCTGTTTGATCAGAATGGAACAGAGCCTTAAACTAGGGAGAGAGAGATGCTGTAAGGAGCATCACTGTGATTTGTAGAAGGAACAACAGCAGTCACCAGAGAACTAACTATCAGTCATCTTCTCTGTGTTGTTTAGCCAGACAGGACTGAGTGGGGTTCCTGCTGTACCTCACTGAGCCATGTATCCATGTGTTTAGCACATTGCTAGCTAGCGTAGCACAAGGCTGGCCTGGTTCTCTAAAGCAGCAGCAGCACACACACACACACACACACACACACACACACACACACACACACACACACACACACACACACACACACACACACACACACACACACACACACTCACACTCGCACTCTCTCTCTCATTGGGGACTAGTAGCAGGCAGGCTAGCAGCGAAACAGCAATTGATGCTGCTGTGTGTCAGTGTGTGCTGTGTGTAAGCGGCGAGCTTAGCCCAGGCTTTAAATGCTGGTAGCCTGCAGTGCTCCGGTGACCTGCATTCCGTCCGTCCGTCCCCCCCACCCCCCGGTGCTCCGAACGCCCACGATCCCCACTCTGTCCTCGAGTCACTGTGGAAGAACCCATATGTGTGCATGCATGTGTCCCCGTGTGTGTGTAGTCTTGCCAGACACACTGTTTCCTCCCACAATAGCCAAATGCTTCCGTCGTACAGTCTGGAGCAACAGAGGCTCTGGGAAAAAAAGGATAGACCGGATGTGACGCCGCCTCCTCCTCGCTTCCGTTTATGCAAAATAATCGAGGCATATCAGAAATGGAAATTCTAATGTATATAATTTGTAATATATTTATAAACGTATTTTAAAATACCGGTACAGTATATGTTCGTGAATGGAACAGCTTCCGTTCTCTGATTTCCGATTGTCTTGGTTTGATTGAATGGGTGTCAGTATAGGACGAGAGCGACTCTTGCACGCTTAGCATTATCTTACAAGTTCTTCTTCCATGCTGTACCAGATGGGTTTGAGCCGGGGCCTGGGCGGGCCATGCCGGCATGACAGGGGTTTTTTACAGTCTTCCTTCTCAGTCTTGTTGTCATCGTCTTTTGCTGTGTCATGTCAACTCTCAATCCCTTGGTTGGTTTGATCTTTAACCTTAATGCTCACAACCCACGTGGTTACATTTCACTGTAGAACATCAACATCGTGCTCTTTAACGCTCCGTTCTCGGTTCCTGTTTGCCGATGGCCAGTCCATCAAAAGAATAAAGAATCACACCCGTGTGAACTGAGTGGTGCAAGGTCTTATATAGCCTGATCAGCTGTGGTCTGACGTAATGTCAGTGACCATAGTAACCATGCTCATTTCTTTTGGGTCCCACGTACAGGTACACACACGTACAGGTACACGGGTACATACACGGGTACAGACAAAGCTGGTTGTTGGAGTGGTTTGCACCACTCAAAAATGAAAATATTTCGCTGATGCTGACAGAAATCATTAAGCGTTCACTGAGCGGCAGAGAGCGTACAAGCAGAACCAAATGGACGCGCAATAGGTCCATTTGGTTCAGCTTGTAAAGGATTTCAGGAGAACTAGACTCTGTGAGTACAGCTAAACCTGTCACGTTCTCTATAATAAGGGAATATCCACACAGGTACTATACTGTTCTGTTGGCTTTATTCAAACACGGTAAACATACAGAGATCAAGTCATGTGACATCCTACCGCACCTATATGCTATCTGGTTGTCATAGCAACACATAGCATCACACAGCATAGAATAGATATCACCACAAAACCCTGAAGCTATAGGTCCAGGTTCAGGAGAACCCAGAGCTAGCCCACACGTGTAGACTTCAGCTGTCAGTCAGATGATGCGTTTTTTTTAGCGGTGGGTTGAGACGCGAGAGCGAGGATGTGCCATGTGGAATGACTGCAGATGAGTGGGGGGTTGGTAGAAGCCATGGGATGTGTGTGTGACTGTGTGTGTGGGAGGGAGAGGAGGGGACGTGGGGTGGGGTGGGGTGGGGGGTTCAACTGGCAGAAGAGCAGCTGTCCAGGCCCGGACAGAACCAGGCCATCACGGCTACAAAGCTGGGTTTGTCTTTGGTTCTTCTCTCCCCTCTGGCCCGTCACTCAGTTAGGGTCTCTGCAGAAAAGAGGCGTTTGTCTGCTGTGAGTTTCAAACGTCAACTGGGTGAATAATCAGCCCCCCCCCCCCCCCCCCTTTTTTCCCCCTGTCAAACACTTTTTGTAGGACTCCCCTCCCCTCCTGATGTGTGGTGACTTTGCATTGTTGTGAGGTGTGACTCCGTCCTAGTTAGGTTTGTTTTGTCTTTGAAACCCCACGATTGAACATGTTATAGGAGGCTAATCTCCCCACAAATACTAGTCTGGTAAATTAGTTTAATAGTAGTATAGGATTCATAATGTGAACTGGTGAGGTGACCCCCCAAAATAATCATGTGAACTGGTGACCTACCCTGATAAGCACCTGGAATGTGGGAGTTGAGGCATTACATTTACAGTTTGACTCGGATACACAGCTAAAGATTGTGAAAATAATAGCACATCTATAAGCTCACAACTAGATCTACAAGTTGTGAGCTCTCTTATGTTATTTGTCAACATTTGACCAGCTTTTATAGTATAGTTTGTTGATTACATTTGATGCAGTAATGGTCTTTTTTTTCTCTCCCAGCAACAATATCAATGTCTTCATGCTTCAAAGCCCTGTTGTATCTTCCTCTCCCTCTCCCACACTATCATTTGGCTGTGAACCACTTGGCTCCGACATGCACACTGCCCCCGGCGTCTCTGTCTAAAGACATGGATCATATATAAAAAAAGATAAAGCGATGATGATATTTCCTTCAAATAGTGGATGATGGTATGCATGTATGTAGGGAGGATTCCCCCTCGCCTCTCTACACAATGCCCTTATATGGTCAGGGCCTGAGGCAGAAGAAACCTCTGTCTGTCTGTCTGTCTGTCTGTCTGTCTGTCTGTCTGTCTGTCTGTCTGTCTGTCTGTCTGTCTGTCTGTCCCAGCAGACAATGTCCACTTCAGCTTTCTGTTGTTTCATTCTGTTTCATTCTGTTACACTGCACAGTGAGATGAGATGAGATATGAGATGAGATGATGAGATATACTTTATTGTCCCACAAGGGGAAATTTGTCTTGGGCAAAAGTGCAGTAGTACATGACGCTTTTTAAAACAGACAGACAATACACAGTAGACAATACACAATAGCAGCAATGTACAAGTACAGTATCACAAGAGTATCACAACACAAGTGTAACAATGAAGCAATTACACGAGAGGGTGTGCGTGATTATCGGCACGAGAGTTATTCAGTGAGGAACAAGGCGGAGCCGCATTCCGCATGCATGGGAATTGGATTCGAACTCGGGTCTTTGTGACTAAAAGGAGCATGTGGTCCCGTGCAGCCGCCGCTGAGCCCATGGCATTTAAATTCTTTGAGATCCCCTCGTGTGCAAGTGGGAATTCCGGCCTTGGTGGGCTGGCTCTAATCGATATTAAGTATGCGTTGTGTTTGTGAATCATAAAACAGTTGTTTATAGCCCCACTAGCGGTGCTACTCTAAGGATGCCGATGTTGATCAGTCTAATATTTTTGTCCAGGGATATGGTGGAAACTATACAGGCTGCATTGCTATGGAATTAAGGTTTTACTTGATTTAGCTTAAAGCTTCAGTAGGATGAACCCTATTGATATTGGTGTTCCCATGAACATTCGTTCTTTCAACGCATGGTACTCATCAGCTCGACTCGACTAACGTTTTTTGTTATTTTTGAGTGGTGCAAACCACTCCAACAACCAGCTTTGTCTGTACCCGTGTACCTGTACGTGTACCCGTGTACCTGTACGTGGTACCCAAAAGAATGAGCATGGTTACTATGGTCACTGACATTACGTCAGACCACAGCTGATCAGGCTATATAACACCTTGCACCACTCAGTTCACACGAGTGTGATTTTTATCTGATATACTCAGTGGAGAGACATCATTATGGAAGTGGGAGATAGAGTAGAGGAGTTGACATTCAGTAAATGCTCTGCCTTGCCCGGGACTGGAACCATGCACTCACTGCCAGGTATCATAGTCTGTGTGGTATGTGCCCTAAACTAACCAAGTGCTACGGACTAAGGTGGAGTCTGAAGAGGTAGGTCTTCAGACTATGGCGGAAGATTGGGAGTGAGTCTGCAGTTCTAACTGCAATGGGAGGTTCATTCCATAGTTTAGGAGCCAGAAGGGAGAAGAGTATGGGACGTGTGGAGCGTTGTCCCGGATGTTTTTGCGAAGGTTCTGCCAGCCTCCCTGACTGTGTTAGCTAATGTGCGTGCGTGCGTGCGTGCGTGCGTGCGTGCGTGCGTGCGTGCGTGCGTGCGTGCGTGCGTGCGTTGGGGGTTCCATACGTTTGGTTGCTTTGTAGTCCAACATGAGTGTTTTGTACTGTGTGTGGTAGTACTGCATCAGAAAAAGATCGAGCTCTAGATACAGACACATACACATACTGTGATCTCATTTCTAAATCTTCTAAAGAATCGTGCAGCAATAGTTGGGTTGGGGAGGGACTTAGCGAAAGGCTAATTCTTGTGGAGGAAAATCGAGATTCACATTTGAGCAAGAAACTGCCAGGTATAGTCTGTGTGGTATGTGCCCTTACTATTTGACTATTGGGCCTGTTCTATTAGTGTGTTCCCATCGGAAATGCATCAGAAATGTACAGCTGTTGTATATAAACCGTTTCTGAAAATGTTGTTGTTGCTTTCCAAAATATCCTCGATGATTTGTGGTTTTCTGGAAATCGCAGTTCCAACAGACTAGAAAGAGTATATATACCGGGGACTCGCTGTCGGACATTTGAACCCACAAACCACCTGAACATCAGGTGGCCTGTTCTTTTATGGAACTGGCTGAGTACAGTAGAAACCACCTGGGTATCAGGTGGCCTGTTCTTTTAGGGAACTGACTGAGTACAGTAGCAAGGTATCAATTCGATACCATCATGCCACAGCTCATTTGCAGGAGGGTAGTTAGTAGTTACTAGTTAGATTGAGTTCTTATGTTGGGTTTGAACATGTTACAACATGCAACAGCTTCCCAACCTTTGTTTTCTAAGCCAACATTTGGTATTCATATGTGCAATGCCAAAAACACAATTAAATTGTTAATCACAATTGAATTGTGTGATAATACGATCACATACAATTTCACGACAGCGCAAAGAAACATCTCTCCTCTCCACCATCCCTCCATCCTTCTCTCTTCTTTGTCAACCCCCCCCCCCCCCACACCTCTCTCTCTCCCCCTCTCCCGATCCCGATCTCTCCCTCTATCTCCTACTCACCTCAGGGGGGCCCAGCCTTGCCCCGGCCCCTCAGGGTGTGTGTGTGTGTGTGTGTGTGTGTGTGTGTGTGTGTGTGTGTGTGTGTGTGTGTGTGTGTGTGTGTGTGTGTGTGTGTGTGTGTGTGTGTGTGTGTGTGTGTGTGTGTGTGTGTGTGTGTGTGTGTGTGTGTGTGTGTGTGTGTGTGTGTGTGTGTGTGTGTGTGTGTGTGTGTGTGTGTGTGTGTGTAAACCTGTGATACAATCTGTTAAACAGCCATCCATGCCATATGGTACAGGGCGGGGCACTGCTGTCTTTCTGTCCTTATTGAGACAGACAGACAGACAGACAGACACCACCGATGTACTATAAGGGCCCAGAGCCATCCTTAGCCACTTACTGTATAACTAGCCTGGCTGATGTCACACTCAGCCACTTTATCCACTTATCCAGACACTATTCACAGAGTGGGTGAGCAGCGTGCACGTTTGTACACGCACGCACGCACGCACGCACGCACAGACAGACAGACAGACACACACACACACACACTGCCCACTGTCTTTTTTGTTCTCTCTGTCTCTCTCGCCCAAACTGACCCCACTGTAATGGGGGTTACGAGAGCCAAGTTGTCCAGTGTCCACAACACTGCCTGCACACAAGTGTGTGTGTGTGTATGTCTGTACAGTATGTTTGTGTGCAACTCATTGAGCCACTTTGATTATCAGAGCAGCTTTTACAGACACAACAAGCCCTGCTTGACCAGATCAGAAACAACTCGATAACATCCATACTGTATTGACATCCATACTGTTAGCACGTATTATGCTAATGACGTGTATACACGTCCTCTCAATTAAAACCGGGATGTGCCTCGTATAAATGTCTTGAGGTCCTTTTTTAATTATATAATATATATAAAACGGGATTGCTGTAATCCATTTTTTGACAGCGGCCGTTGCTAGGCAACGCCTTGTGCAGAGCCCCCGGACATGTTTTGCGCATGCATGCATTCACTTCCTTGTTTACGGGCCAACAATTCTTGCTATTATCTCTAAATCTACAGCGCTCTCCCTGGTTTTGATCAGAATGCCGATACCAAGCATCTCATTTGGAATAGTAACGCTTCTAAAGAGAGATCAGACTTATTAGTCTGATTAGGCCTACTGGTTATCAAAGTAAAATGAGCAGTTGCTTGCTTTGCTATAGCTGTGGTCGCTTCATGTAGAGTCGACCACAGAGTCAGACCGTGTTCAGTGTCTCTGCTAGAGTCGACCACAGACCGTGTTCAGTGTCTCTGCTTCATGTAGCGTCGACCACAGACCGTGTTCAGTGTCTCTGCTTCATGTAGCGTCGACCACAGACCGCGTTCAGTGTCTCTGCTAGAGTCGACCACAGACCGTGTTCAGTGTCTCTGCTTCATGTAGCGTCGACCACAGACCGTGTTCAGTGTCTCTGCTTCATGTAGCGTCGACCACAGACCGTGTTCAGTGTCTCTGCTTCATGTAGCGTCGACCACAGACCGTGTTCAGTGTCTCTGCTTCATGTAGCGTCGACCACAGACCGTGTTCAGTGTCTCTGCTTCATGTAGCGTCGACCACAGACAGTGTTCAGTGTCTCTGCTTCATGTAGAGTCGACCACAGACCGTGTTCAGTGTCTCTGCTTCATGTAGCGTCGACCACAGACCGTGTTCAGTGTCTCTGCTTCATGTAGCGTCGACCACAGACCGTGTTCAGTGTCTCTGCTTCATGTAGCGTCGACCACAGACCGTGTTCAGTGTCTCTGCTTCATGTAGCGTCGACCACAGACCGTGTTCAGTGTCTCTGCTAGAGTCGACCACAGACCGTGTTCAGTGTCTCTGCTTCATGTAGAGTCGACCACAGACCGTGGTCAGTGTCTCTGCTTCATGTAGAGTCGACCACAGACCGTGTTCAGTGTCTCTGCTTCATGTAGCGTCGACCACAGACCGTGTTCAGTGTCTCTGCTTCATGTAGCGTCGACCACAAACCGTGTTCAGTGTCTCTGCTAGAGTCGACCACAGACCGTGTTCAGTGTCTCTGCTTCATGTAGCGTCGACCACAGACCGTGTTCAGTGTCTCTGCTTCATGTAGCGTCGACCACAGACCGTGTTCAGTGTCTCTGCTTCATGTAGAGTCGACCACAGACCGTGTTCAGTGTCTCTGCTTCATGTAGAGTCGACCACAGACCGTGTTCAGTGAAAAAGGTGCATTGGAAGAACTCATTCCTGGGTTTTAGAAGGACCATAAAATATGAATGCTAAACGCTGCCCACACTCCTTTGTGGGAAAATCATTGTACCTGAGACTTACAGAATGAAAGATCCTGCCCTGTAATACATGACCCCTACTGTATTCTGGGTATGTCATGATAGGGCAACATTAGGCAAAAATAGCACATTTACAAGCTTACAATGTGGAAGTCTGACGTTACTGCCGCTGGATGCCGCTGTTCCCCTGGTTCGTGTTTTCTATTGTAATCCCTATAGATCGCCTATGATATTCATTCATATTTGATACAGCCTTTTTGTGGGAACATTTTTATTAATTCGTCCGTAAAAATCTTAAAACTACACTTCCGGGTCTGAAGTCAATGCCGCTAAAATATGTCACACTCCATCAAGACAACAAGCGATGGGCAGCCGCCATGGGCATCCTGGGAAACGTAGTCTTTGGGTTGTTTGACTCGTTTCTAGCGTTTATTACAGATCGGTGAACCAATGGGATCCACCGTCCGTTTTCGCCGGCAAATTTGAATCCGCCCCTCCGGACCAGAAATCACACTGGCTGGGGCAGGCTATGTTCGTGCAGACACTCGACCAGGCTGGATCCACCGCGGTGGATTCGAACCCCTGGCGGTGGTGGGCAGATACTTTTACCACTGCACCACCCGAGTGCCTCGGTCTCTCTCTCTCTCTCTCTCTTTGCAATGTGTTCTGGGTCTCTCTCTCTCTTTGCAAAGTGTTCTCTGCCTCTCTCTCTCTTTGCAAAGTGTTCTCTGCCTCTCTCTCTCTTTGCAATGTGTTCTCTGCCTCTCTCTGTCTCTTTGCAATGTGTTCTCGGTCTCTCTCTCTCTTTGCAATGTGTTCTCGGTCTCTCTCTCTCTTTGCAATGTGTTCTCGGTCTCTCTCTCTCTTTGCAATGTGTTCTCGGTCTCTCTCTCTCTTTGCAATGTGTTCTGGGTCTCTCTCTCTCTCTTTGCAATGTGTTCTGGGTCTCTCTCTCTTTGCAATGTGTTCTGGGTCTCTCTCTCTCTTTGCAAAGTGTTCTCTGCCTCTCTCTCTCTTTGCAATGTGTTCTCACTCTCTCTCTCTCTCTCTCTCTCTCTCTCTCTCTCTCTCTTTGCCATGTGCTGTCAGAGTGCTCTCTGTCTGGATTTAACCTAACGACAGCAGCTGTTTCACTTCTTTCACATCTCTCTCTCCAACGCTCTCCCTCTCTCTCCCACTCTTTCTCTCACCCGCTCATTCTCTCGCTCGATCTTACTACTTGCAGTGCTGCAGATGAAATATCGGTGCATTAGCAGGCTACAGTGTGTGCGTGTGTGGGAAGTGGGTCAGTGTGCTGGTATGCAGCTGTGTGCGTGCGTGCGTGTGGAGACAGGGGAGAGGTCATGTGTGCATGCAGCTCCACACTGATTGGTGGTTGACTCTCCTGCACTCTGCAGCTCATCTGGTTAGTGTTGGTGGGAGCTCTCCCTCCCCTCTCTCACTCTCTCTCTGTCTCTCCTCCCTCTCTCTCCCTCCTCTCTCTCCTCTCTCACTCTCTCTCTGTCTCTCTCTCCTCTCTCTCCTCTCTCTCTCTCTCTCTCTCTCTTTCTCTCTCTCTCTCTCTCTCTCCCCCTCTTTCCTCCCTCTGTCTCTCCTCCCTCCCTCTCTCTCACTCTCTCTCTCCACCCTCGCTCTTCACATGTTTCTCTGAACCACTTAAATTAAACCATACATATAGGCCTACTAGACTTGTTCCGATACCGATAACACAGTGGTTTTCAACCCTTTTCACATCATGGTCCATCACTGTTTTTGGCTGCGTATGTCGGTGACACCCTCGGCCAATCAGGGCGCTGTGTGCGTACGTCTGTGTGTCGCTCGGCCAATCAGAGCGCGAGTTGGCAGCTTTCTGCATATGTCGGTGGTCCTTCTAGTTTATTCAGCATTTGAGCCACGGACCACCATTTGATGAGATGTAGCCTATCAGACCCAAAACTATTTTGTCCACAATTCCATGCTGTATTGATGTTGTCAGGCTACCATAGGAGACATAACAGGCAAACGTTAATAAAAAAAAACTTTATTTGTGTAAACGTCTTGTAAATTAACTAATGCAGATGTTTAACAATAATGTAACTCTTGAGAGCGTACAATGAAACACGCACGCACACACACACACACACACACACACACACACACACACACACACACACACACACACACACACACACCAGTGACATTTTTAAGCAGTAAGCTTTGGCAACCTACTGTAGTGTGAACTACGGTAGGGCTGTTCCTCGACTGTATACATTCTTAGTAGACTAATAGGCATAATAATAATAATAATAATAAATGACTAGTAACTAGTTTTTATTTTATGATTTTATATCTGCATGTTTTTATCATAAATATGGTTCTTTTGAATGTTTAGGATTGTGTATTGCAGAACTGTTGAGTGATACAGAATGTGTGTGAAAATCCAGCCTTAAACAGAACATTTTGTTTTTTACTTATTCTCTTATGTCATTGCTTTTTTTCCCCCCGTAAACATTCCCATAGCTGGAAACAACAGAGAGACTTTTGGACTGTGTAGCTGTGATATGTGGGCACATTTTCTGCTTTATATGTTGGTTAAATGGAGGGAAAAACACTAATTTAGAATGTACAAAATGGTACAATGGACCCATTTGTATTGTGTAAAAAGCATAAACAAGTCTTTGCGGGTTTCACAAAGCAAAGCCAAGGAGCAGAGTGTTTAAAAACAAAAATAACAAGTGCTTCGTTTTGGCAAAGTAAAAATCCAAAATCAAGGTGCTCTTTGGTACAAGGGTGACACAGTTAAATGACAAAAAGGTAATGTCATGGGTCATGGCACTCTTGTGGGACAAGTTAAAAAGCCTGTATTGGATTGTCTAGTATACTGCACGGCAAAGATAAAAAGAATAGCGCACCTACATTGCGGCACCCGGCCTTCACCAGCCTCTCGTATCTCTAGCATGGACGGGACTTCTCGCTGCGTATGGGTGTTCTTCTGTCGTTTTTGGGGCCGGAGTTTGGCTTCATAAGGACTTGACGGTCCGGTGCGAGCGATAACGTTGGTCATGAATGCGGTGGCCTGCCTGGATGGGATGGGATGGGGCCATCCCCACATCTGTTGGTAGTTATAGGAGGTTAGTTATAGGAGGTTAGTTACAGGACGCAGGCCTTGGCGATAACTCAGTGACTTGGAGGAGTGGGGGGTGACAGTGAAGTGACAATGTAAGGACTTTTAAGTCTTCTTTAATACCTCAACTACCGGTATATACACTGGTCAAACATTGGCCAAATTGTCAAATAATAAAAGAAAGAGGCAACAACTTTGTGCTTAGCACATCTACAAGCTCACTATGCTGAGGATGTTGTGAGCTTTGTAGATTTATCAATATCTATCTGTGGAACCGAGTCAAAGAAAATGTAAAGCCTTGACTCCTACACTTTATTTATTTTGGGGGTCACGGTCTGAAAAGGTTGAGAATCACCGCCTTAGATAGATAAGCTCTCTGGGGGCAACGCCTACAGTTGGGTGCCACCGATATTGTCCCTTATCATTTGACCCATTTAGGCCTGACCTCAACATTTTTAAAAATCCTTCTAAATCCTCCAGTTTTCTGAAATAAATATTTTCACGATTTTTCAAAAATAGCAGACCTACAAGCTCGTAGCGCGCCGAGCTTGTAGATCTGCTATTTTTCAATAGCTAAATTATAACAATGTTTAAAACACCAAAAGGGGTTCCCGCCCAAAATGGGTTAACTGTCCTTTTGCGCAGATCACGCAAACCTCAGCAAAAAGAAAAGGACAATATCGATGGCCTCCAACTGTACAAAGGTGTAGGACCTTTCAGGAGGTGAGGTTGTTTTGGCTAGTTTATCCAGTGGTAGCTTGTAGGTTGTTTTCGACATTTTTTTTCAGGAGGTGATGTATTGTTGACTCATGATTGACTGCCAGCGGCCTCCTCACAACAGAACAGCCTGCTTCATATAGTAGATTTATGGGATGTAATGAACAGATGTGGAAGCAGCTTAATTCCTCCCAATAAAACGTATTTCATCGCTAATTAAAATAAATGGACACAATCACTGGCACGGTATGAAGTAGAGTTGGCCCCGTCCCATGGCCGTTAGCTAGCTACTACACCTGGGACCCCACAGTCACACCTGGCCGGGAGCGTTGCAGTGTTGATTTCGATGACTAAAGGTCCTTTCAGACAGGGAGCGACTCACGCGCCTAGTAATTCATTTTCAATGACAGGCATGTGTTTATTTCGGACGCGCGGAGAAGTTGAGGGACGATTACGCAAACGTATTTTTGTGGGCGCAGTCCCGTGAAATAGTCACGTGCGTGCTCATTTCGTGCACACACCCACAACTAGACCTGGATTGTGTTTGTTTTTTTTACGCTACGTGTCCCGCGCCCCACATGATCAGACCTGCAGCAGACCTGTCGTTGATCCAGGTGACGCCTGCGTCACCCGCCTGGGTCACCCGATCCCCGTCTGAAAGGACCTTAAAACGGACTAAAACGGCACATGGTACACTAAGACATTAAAGCTAAAAGGATAACACACAAAAAAGTCCTGGGAGCTTATTTCCATTGTGGTTCTATGTATTCAATTAATGAAAAACAGTATACAGAAATGTACATGCATGTCATCAACAAAGACACTATATGTACAAAAGAGATGGGAAAATTACATTTACCATCCCTTGTGGTCTCATTTTGAAAGAAACCAGTGATTCACATGCATTTAATGGATGGTGTCTGTCAGGACATTCCACATGTTTGGTGGCGGAGCAGTAGAATGAGAAGTTTCCCATGTCGCTTCTAAAGCATGCTTCTAAAAGCATAGTGCAGTTGTCTCCCATGTCACCAACCTTGATGCAGAATGGCCTTAATAATCCATACACTGTGCGTGCGTGCGTGCGTGCGTGCGTGCGTGCGGCCGTGCGTGCGTGCGTGCGTGCGTGCGTGCACATGTGTGCACCTCATGGGAGCATGTGTGGGATCAGTATGTTGTTGCTGTCAGGCAGAAACCTCTTCTCTCCAAATTCTAAAAATAGAAAAAAAGGGATCAGTCAGTGGCTCTTATTCTATTCTAACTTTTTGTGTTTTTTTTGTAAATTAAAGCCCTACTTGATCATCCTACAGCGTCACACAAAAGCATCAAAAGTAGCAGATCCACAAGCTCAAAATGCCAAGTGTTTTGAGCTTGTGGCGGCTTAGTGCTATTTTCACTAAGCCTTTTTAGTTTTTAAATGTATGGATTATTTTATTTGGCTGCTACCTTTTGATGCTTTTTGGATTTGAATCCTGAAAAGTAAGTGTTTTGGACATATGAGGTTTCCACCCGACAGAGACGTCATTCAGCATGTGGCACCAGTGTTGTTTTTGGCAGCAACATTTGATTTTAGTTTTAGTCAGTCTTTTGAATAGTTTTCACTTAGTTTTAGTCACATTTTAGTCACCTGGAATGTTTTAGTG